>NW_004444066.1:7716492-7730971 GCF_000243295.1 Trichechus manatus latirostris | reverse complement strand
CAATGTCCATTCAAACAGACTATAAGCATTAAGCTGCTCCTTTGTACTAAACATTGGGTTTGAGGCATTGAATGGGCGAATGTAATGAGACATAGAAACTACTATCACAATTCATTGGAGAAAACCGGCATGCATGATAACTTTTACAGAGTGTAATAAATGCTGTCAGTGGGTATCCTTAGGGCTGTTCACAGACAGTCTCTTTTAGTCAGATTATACTTTCCGTCCCTGTGAAGTTAGGCATGGCCATATGACTTGTTTTAACCCAGGAAAAATGAACAGAACTGACTTAAATAATTTCTAACCAAAAGCTTTATTATCCTAACCATGATTTCCCATGATCCTATTCAATAATGGATGCATATGTCAAGATGGAGTTTCCATAACCTCAGTCCATGAGTGACCACAGTGATCAGAGCCCTGCCTGCCAAGCCTCACTTGATACTTAGCCATAATGAGAAAGAAATCTCAGTTGTTTTAACCCTCTGAGATTTTGGCCTTGTTACCACAGTACAGGAGTCCCTGGGTGGTGCAAACAGTTAGTGCTGTCATCTGCTAACCAAAAGGCTGGTGGTTCAAGTCCAGCAGAGGCACCTTGGAAGAAAGGCCATTGAAAGCCCTATGGAGTTGCCATGAGTCAAAGTTGACTCAAAAGCAACTGGTTTTACCACAGTACGATCTAGCCTACCTTAACTGATAGATCTTATTAGTGACATGGGCCACATTCCATGGACTGATGAGAAAGGATCAATTAAATTTCAGTAAGGCTAGACGCCCTACTAGAAGATTCTTAGGAGCTTTTCAGCAGTGATGACCACTGACCTAGATCTTGAAGAATGTGTGACTTTAGGCAGGCATAGAAGGCAAAGTAGGAAATTCATGGAAGAGAAAACAGTGTGCTAAAAAGTATAGAGCCAGGAAAGAACATGTTTGTCTAGAAAAACTGACTAATGGAGCTGAGCTTACTGCTGGGAGCATAGAAGATGGGACTAGAAAACGTAGGCTGTAACTAGAATATTTTTGAAATTTTAATTTTGATATAATTTTAAAATTATAGAAAATTTACAATAGTATAAGCTACTCTCATATAATAAGCACAAACTCACACTCTCTATGTATATTATATGTAATATATAAAAGTATATAATATATGTATGTATATTTGTATGTATATATATGTGTTGTGTGTGCTTATGTTTATATGGAAATTACTTTCTGAACCATTTAAGAGCAAGTAGAAGACAACATGCTCTTTAATCATTTAATTCAATGTATACTCCCTAAGAATGAGGACATCCTCTTACACAACCAAAATGTAGTTTTAAAAGTCAGGAAAATTTATATTGATACAATACTATTTTTGTTTTATCATTCTCTCCTTCTGTCTCTCTCTGTCTCTCTCAGTAGATAGATAGAATAGATATAATGAGTATATGCTTATATTAATACACAAATTATTTTTCTGCAGCATTTAAGTGTAGGTAGATGATGACATTCCTCTTCACTCATATACTTCAGTGTATCTTTCATAAGAATGAGGATATGCCCTTATATAACCAAAATGCAGTTATAAAAATCAGGAAATTTTATAGTGACTCAATGCCATTATCTAGTCATAGGTCGTATTCCAAGTTTTTTAAATGGTTCTAACAATGTCTTTTATAGTTATTTTTTTGCTGGTCTAGAATCAAGTTTAAGATCATACATTGCGTTTAGTTGTCATGTCCCTTTAATTTAGAAGATTTTCTCAGGCTTTTTCTGTGTTTCCTGACCTTGGAATTTGCAAAACAATTTACAAGTTGTTATATAGATTGTGCTCTCAGTTTGAGTTTGGCTGATGTTTCCTCACAGTTAGATTCAAGTTAACTCTTTTCATCAGGAGTGCCATTGAAATGATGTTGTGTCCTTCGCAATTCATCACATCAAGAGTCACATGATGTTGGTGTTTCCATATTGGCAATTCGAGCTTAAGGTGGTGTCTGCCAGGGTTCTCCGCTGTGGGAAAATATTATGAGACTATGTAAATATCTTGTTCCTTGACAAATTTCCTCCCACAGGTTTTAGCATACATTAACGATTGTCTAACTCCATCTGTCCGTCTATATTTATTAGTTGGCATTCTGCTATAAGCAAAAACTTCCTTCTCCTCTTTTGTATATGTATGTATTTTTATCAATGTGTTTTCATGGATTCTATTTTGTCCAAGGGTTCTAATCCATTTCTATTATTAATTATTTTGATGCTCAAATTGTCCCAGATTTGGCCAGTCAGAGACCCTTCAAGCTGGCTTCTGGGTCCTTTTGATGTTTCCCTCATGCTTTAAGCATGTTCCTAGTTTTAGCAAGCAATAAGTTCCAGGCTTATCTTGTACTTACCCTGCCACAGCCATTGAATCAGCTATTTTTCCAAGAGTACCTGGTTCCTTTTAGTGGATTATTATATTTAGAAGCCAGTGTCTGTGTGCTAGGTCTCCTGATTGCTACTAGGGTGTCATGAAAATATGCTCTGTAAGATTTCAACCTTTTAAAACTTATTGGTATCTCAACTTTAGGCAACGATGGAGCAGTTGGTCTAGGCTCACCCTCCCTCAGTAAATAACTAGGAAAGTGAAAAAATATATTTAGAAAAAATTATTTTTAGATATTGGTCAACAGATAATGCATAACTGTGATCCTTGAGAGAAGTGAAATACGTGAGATGAGCCCCACAGTTATCCTGGTTTCCATCTTGGAGACACTTTCCGTACTGTGGTTCAGGAAGGGGAATCACAAGCAAAGCTTAACAGTCTTGCTCAGTCAAGGAGCCAAAAATTAGAGATCAGAAGCTGAAGTGGCTAAAAATTGTGGGTCAAAGTTTCAGAGAAGAATAAGTTATAAAGAAAGACCTGCTGAAATCTACAGAGGGGTCCCCTTAAAGATGTAACAAATCCAGGAAGGTCAACAAATTTCACGCATAATAAACACAAATAAAATCACACCAATATACTTCATAGTCAGGTTTCAAAAACTAGTGAAAAAGAAAAAAAAAAAACTTAAAATCAGTTTGAGGAAAAAAAGACACATTGTCTGCAGAATAACAGAAATAAGAATACTGAAGACTTCTTGTCCCAAACTGCACGAGCTAGAAAACAATGGAACACACTGCAGTATCATGATATTAAAAGCTGTCATCCTAGAATTTTATGTCTACCAATAACATCCTTCAAAAGTACAGGTTAAAGAAAATAATTTTTCAGGTAAAAAAAAAAAAATTGGGAAAATTTCTCGCAGTTTAAGATCTATACTACAATGGTAAAGGAAGTTTTTAAGACCAATGAAAATGATACCAGATGGAAAGTTGGATCTGCATTAAATAAATGAAGAGCTCCAAAAAATGGTACATAAAACTTTTCCTCATTCATATATTTCTTTAATTTTTTTTCTGATTTAATTGATTGTTTAAATCAAAAATAATATAAGTGAATTTTGGTATTTACAATAAAGTTTTAAGTCAACTGTATGGCAGTAGCAGCGCAAATGATGGGAAGAGAGAACTGGAAATATACTCTTGTAAGATCTTTATATAATAATATTATTTGAAGGAAGAGTATAATAAGCTAAAAATGCATGTTTTCAACCCTAAAGCAACCACAAAAACACTTTAAGAGGCATGGCTAATAAGCCAATGTTGAAAATAAAACGGAATATTAAATATTGTTTAATTAATCCAAAAACAGCAGGAAAGGAAGAAAAAACATTTTAAAAGAATAGATGGGACAAACAGAAAACAAAGCAAGATGGGGGATTTAAACACAACAATATGAATCATAAGGAGCCCTGGTGGCATACTGGTTATGCGCTCAGCTGCTAACCAAAAGGTCAGCGGTTCAAACCCACCAGTGACTCCACTGAGAAAAGAGTTGGTGATCTGCTCCTGTAAAGATTGCAGCCTAGAAAACTATGGGCAGTCTAATCTGTCATATAGTGTTCCTATGAGTCAGAATCAACCGGACTGCACACAACAGCAGCAACCCATCAATAATTGCATTGAAAGCAATTAGCTTGAACTCTCCATTGTTTTTTCTCCACAAGTGATTGCTTCTCTTCAACCACACACTTTCTTACGTGATTCCAACCACTTCCATGGTTTTAACCACCACTTGCATGGTTGTGACACCCCAATCCTGACTAGATCACCTTCCTGTTTAAAAACTATCAGTTGTGCCAATGAAAAAAGAAAAGCAAATTTTATTTTATTCTCACACAAACTACAATGTGATATCAGGGTTTATTCTCAGACTTCCAAAGCTGTATATGAAATGAAAACTTCTCTGAATATAGGAAATATATTTTACATGGTTTTTATATAGGATTTTGCATTTGGTGGTCATTAAATATGTGTTGAATATTTCATCCACTAAAGTGTATAAGAATCTAATTGCTATAAAATAACCAGGCAGAAAAATTACAGGCATCCAGGCATATTTATTTTGGCTCTCAAATTATTATAAAACTAGAAAAAAAAAAAGCAAACAAACAAAAACACGTCTCTGATCTATGACCATTACACCTCTAATTAACATATGGCAGATGATTAATTACCCCCTTCATTAAAAAAAATAGTCTTACTACTACAACTTCTTTAATGACAAACAGGAACTGATTGTTTTCTTTTTAAATCGTATATCACTAATTTGGAGATACTGCATATTCCTTCCACTACAATTAATACAGCTCACCCATTTGAAACTTAATAAATTTGAATTTTTCCACAAAATCAACAATCTGAATGATAAGAATTTCATTTGTTGGCTTCATATTATCATAAGTATTTATTACTTGGATAGTAAGCAAAATGGTTTTCTTAAAGGTGAGGCTATTATTCATTTAGAATTGAGGTGAAGGCACAATAATTTGAGAGGGAAAAAAAAAGCAATTTAGCCTAGTAAGGCAGTTCCATCTCATTTAGATTTAAACAATATGTTTTTATTTTTAAAAAAACAAAAAGAAAAAAACACTATGAAAGAAAAAGGCCTCAATAACACCTGGTCCACTATTTTGGTTAAGGGGATTCAGGAATTTAATATTTTCCTGAGATGAATGTTAACATTTTAGCCTGGGGCTCCATGGTGTTTAGCATTTTACATTGAAAAAAATAACATTTACTCATTTCTAGTCATAAAAGCAATGCATATTTTTGTTATATGATTTCGAAAATACGAATACTATAAAGAAGAAAATGAAAATCACCCATTATCTTACCACTCTGAGAGAAGTGTTCATAACATGTCATGTATATATATGTGTGTTTTACAAAACCAGGCTCATGCTGCATAGGAGCCAAGAATTCAAATGCCAGGAAGATTACCTCATTGAGTGAAACCAACGAGGGGTTTAGTCAGGAGCCCTGAGGAGCATGGCTAACAGAGCGCACACCATTTCTACAGGGCTAGGCCTCCTTAGCGCTAGCGGATTGCTGCCAGGTAGGTGTGCCATGGGGTTACCAAGTCTCCAGGATTTTAGGGAGAACTTGAAAACCCAATTATTTTAAACTGAAATATCCTGATTTTTAAATTTTTGGCAACTAATTTAAAAATTAACACCAGGAGAGCCAAATTAAACAAATCTACAGACTACATTCCATTAAAGAGAGCACTTTTACTTCTTCATCATTTGCCCTTTCATTTCCTACCTTCTTTACTTAATTTTAGCAACTCAGCATTTTCCCCATGTCATTAAATAGTCTTTCTAATTGTGAACATTAATTTTAACGACAATTCAGAATTACATCATAGGCATATATCATTATTTATACTGCCATGCCTGTAGAGTGATGTTGTTTTGATTTTGATATTCTTACTAAGGCTCTGATGAGTGTCCTTGTATATAAATCTTTGTGCACAACTCTGTCAGTATCTGCATTATTATTTCCTAAAGGTGGTACTACTGTTGGGTCAAAATACAGAGACGCCTTTAAGGTGCGTATAAGTAAATTGTTTTTTAAATTGTTACGCTAATGTTCACTCTCACCTACAGTGTTTCAGAATATCATATCTCTGATAGCCTTGCCATTACTTGTATTAGCATTTCACTTTAAGAAATTTAGTAGGTTAAAATAGTGTCTTCTTGTCTTAAAGACGTTCTATTTTCTTTCCTTTTTTTATTTTACTTAATAATGTTTGGTATTAGACTTCCAGCTGGGAACATTTTCCTGTTTCCTGTATTTATAATCCAATACTAACAATTTATAAGGAAAATAATTACCACACAAAGCAGTGATTCATTCATAATTACATTAACGAGAACTAAAAAAAGTCACACTAGAATGTGATTTAAGGCTCACTCATATTCCATTTTTTTCATTTATTAACCTTTGGGGACTGATTAAACCAAGAAGCAGCTAAGAACAACTACTATGTTTTTGAAGAATAAACGACAATGCATGTTTTCAAAGTGTAAATGTCTCTTGTTTTGTAAAGTTAATACATTTCAGCAAAATCGGCTATTTCGTGAATCATGTTTCCCTATAGACTTTTGATGCAAAATCAGCAATATGTTGTTTCAGCAAGAAAAGAACGACAAACTTCAATAATAAAAATAGCTTAAATATAAATGAAGATTACCAGGTTGTGGCATGTTGTGTGGGTTAATTTTTTCCTTCAACAGAGATTGAGAGCCTACCAGGTGCCAGCCATTGTGTCTGGGACTGAGGAGACAACAGACACTAAGACCACGTGTCAGACCTTATAGCACTTTCCAGCTTCCAGTTTTCCAAGGTTTCATGCTTTACTTCAGAAGTAGATATTCCATTGTAGGAGCCATGTTTGGTGCCATTTTGTCCCAAGTTCTCAAGATGATTGCCCTCTTTCCGTGTTCTAATTGTTAAAGTGGTGCAATGCAATTAAAATGCAATGTTAGAGTTTGAAGGCAGGGACCAGTGTGCATTATGAATCATAAACCCCTTTCTGAGAAGAAGAAGTTGATCTCATTATGTACTTTATTAGCTTTGTATATTAGATTTTTGATTAAATGAATTTGCTTAGAATGAAGAATATTTTATCTTAGCTAAGAGGTTATTCCTAACCCTTGTTCACAAAAGTACTTATTGAACACCTGTTGGTGCAAGACACTATAGATGCTGAAATATGGTGGTGGCCAAGCAAATATGGGGCCTGCCTTTCTGGGGCTTTCATTTTACTGGGGGATTCAGATACTCACACACACAAATGAGTAAGCAAATAAGTTAATTAATTATGTATCATCATTTTAAGTGTCCTAAAGAGTGGATCTACTTTAGACAGAACATTAAATTTAATCTGAGAGCCTCACATGTTAAGATTGGAGGTAATGGTGTCCTAAGTTGAGGGAACAGCATGTACAAAGGCCCTGAGGTGAAAGGAAAAAAAAGCTCATTACATTTGAAGAACAGAATAAGACCAGTGTGGCTGGAGTACAGTAAGAAAGGAGAAGAGGAGTAGGAAATGTGTCAGGAGAGGTACGCAGAGGCCAAATTATTCAGAACCTTGTAGATTATGATAAGGAATTTGCACTTTATTTTAAGTGAAATGAGAAGCTGTAATAGAAGAAAAACAATTGGATAATCTACACGACAATTGGATAGTGTTTGGTGGGGAGATCAATAATGGTTTTTCCAGAACCAAAATTTATAAGAGACGTAGGACTAACCAAAGCTCACTACTGGTGATATTAGAATAGGATTCCCTGGGTGGCACAAATGGTTAAGCTCTAAACTACTAACCGAAAGGTTGGCAGTTCAAATTCACCCAGAGACGCCTTGAAAGTAAGCCTGATGATCTGCTTCTGAAAAGCCACAGCCTTGAAAACCCTCTGGAGCAATTCTATTCTGCACACATGGGGTCACATGGGGTCACCACGAGTTGGAATCAACTCCATGGCAGCTAACAGCAACAATATTAGAATGGATTTTATGAAGATAAAAGGGCTACTTCAAGACTAACAGAAAAGGTAAGCATGATATGATGGTACAAAAGAACCTGTCATGGATTGAATTGTGTACCCCCAAAATATCTGTCAACTTGGCTAGGTCATGATTCTCAGTATTGTATGATTGTGTACCATTTTGTAATCAGGTGGTTTCTCTATGTGTTGTACATCCTATCGCTATGATGTAATTAAAATGGATTAGTGGCAGTTATATTAATGAAATCTGCAAGATTAGATAGTGTCTTAAGCCAATCTCTTTTGAAACATAAAAGAAAGAAGCAAGCAGAGAGACATGGGACCTCATACCACCAAGAAAGCAGTGCCAAGAGCAGAGCCCATCCTTTGGACCTGAGGTTCCTGTGCTGAGATGCTCCCAGACCAAGGGAAGACTGATGCATTGTAAGGACCTTCTTCCAAAGCTGACAGAGAGAGAAACCTTCCCCTGGAGCTGATGCCCTGAATTCAGACTTGTAGCCTACTAGACTGTGAGAGAATAAATTTCTCTTTGTTAGAGCCATCTACTTGTGGTATTTCTGTTATAGCAGCACTAGATGACTAAGACAAACCCTAAGACCTATACCCTCAGATAAAAGAGCATGTGAATAAGTAGCATGTGACTGCATGAGAAAGGCTTGCATCTCTAACTTTCTGAGGGGCAGATAAATCCATCACATAGGAATGGCAGGTGACTTAGAATATGTACACTGGAATAGTATGAGTCTCCACTACAGGACATACCTGTAAAAGAGAGTCTGCTGTGAAGGCGACATTTAGAAGGGCCCAGTCAAAGTAGCCTGGGGTTCTAGAGCAACCCTAGAAAAATGCATTACTGCAGTGAGGTCAGAATTGGGTTACTGGTTACAAAGTAATTTTTCAAACCCCATGAAATGTGTAATAAGCATTATCTAATACACCATTTCTGGCCTAAATATTTTGAAGGGATCCATATAATTCTCATAATCACAAATGGCTGTACATGGTTTGTTCAAAAACAACATGGAGCTTTTGCTGTATTAGAGGACTGATTCAAACCAAACCAAACCCTTTGTCGTCCAGTCGATTCTGACTCATAGAGACCCTATTAATATATAACAATTTTTAAGTGATCATTAACTGTTCGTGCTCTTGTATTTCTTTCCATCTCCCATTTATCTCCAATGTTCTTGGTGCCAGTTTTTATAAATTAGTAAGTGCTGTATCAAATATGCTCCTCCTTCTTCCGGGGAACACATTTAATGCTTGTTGTTTTCTGTGACCAAAAAAAGCCAGACTTCTTAATTTCTAAACAGTATTGGATGGGCCACATCAGTGGCGAATTGCTGTCCCATTATAATAATGGACTTAATTAACATTGGGGCCAATAAAAATGACATGAGCTGCCTCAGGAAATGCAAGGATTCATATTTACATCCACATCCAAAGATATCCTTCCAATAAAAACACTCCTCACTTCTCCTCCATCTGCATTAGATATCAGACCAGCGGTTTTATTATTTAAAAGAAATTGCAGAAGCTTAAAGCAAGCCCTTTGTGGAGTACACATCCTCACTAGTAACTTTTCTCCTCCAAAATGGCAGAGATATAACTACTAGACTGGAGAGAGAATGAACTTGAATTTTCTGTGGCATTTCCCATGGTATCATATTTGCTTGTGCCAATTGGATACAGCCATTTTTGGCTTAGATTGTCAATGATTTGTTTTTTCATCTTATTTGCATTCAGATGCACAATTCCATCTATTCACACCTGAGTAACTAGTATGTTGGCTGTGTAAAAATTGTTACTGCTCCTGCCACGTGGAAATGGAGTATTAAATGCCTAAAGGACCAGTTGTATCCAAACTAAGCAAAACAGTCACCAGGATTTAAGTTTTTTTTGTGATAGTCTAGTACAAAGGAAAACTCCTCTTGTTCTGTTTGTGCTAACATCTTTTCTCTTTTTTTTTTTAACTAGAGTCTTTTTACCCCTATTAGAGGTGTATGATTCCATTGGTAATGACTGCCAAGATGGATAAGTTCTACTTCACTATTTGCTAAAGAACTTCCCAGGAATGATTTATGGGAAGAAAATATCCAAGATTAAGCAATATCTTTTTTACATCTTGATGAGAGACTTAAGATTCTCCTAAAATCCACATTCACTTCTAAATATGAAGTTCACTTTAAAATCAAACCATTAGTTTTGTTCCCAGCTGTGTCTGCCAAACCCACAACATTTCTGCTTCCAGTTAGATAGAGGCTTATAAGGAGAGTCTAAATCAGTCTCTGTGGATTTAACATCTCCTTCAACAACCATGGAGTCCCTGGGTTGTGCAAAAGGTTAATAAGCTTGGCTGCTAACCTAAAGGCTGGCGATTCAAAACTACCCAGTGGCATCGCCAAAGACTTGGCAATCTGCTTCCATGAAGATCACAGCCAAGAAAACCCTATAGAGCAGTTTTACTTTGTCTCAACTCGATGGCAACAAGTTTGTTTTTGTTTTTGTTTTACTTTTGCGTGAAAGGTTGGAGGTTCAAGTCCTCCAATAGTCACCTCAGAAAAAAAGGTGTGGTGATCTACTTTCAACAAGCAGCCACTGAAAACCCTATGGAGCACAATTCTAGTCTGACTCACATGGTGTCACCATGAGTTGGAGTCACTGGATGGCAACTTGTTAACTGGTTCAGTAATCACACTGCAGAAATCTGAGTCAGGTCTGTGATTCTAAAGGAGAAATTGACCTCTATACCATATTGACCAGACAATGGAGAAATATGTGACTTTGTTTTGTATGTATTTATTCATTCATGAACACAAATACGTAGTAAGCTCAAGGAACAATAGTGAATATGTGTAAAACAAAACTTGGTTCCTGCTTTTATGGATTTTATAGTCTAACAGGAAATATAGATAATCAACAAAATCACACAAATAAATACAAAATTGCAACAGTTGTAAGCACTTTGCAGGGAAATTACAGGGGATTGCTATAAGTTGGAATCAACTCAATGGAAACATATTTTAAGAATATATAATAATAAATAGTCTAGACTGCAGGGTAAGTAAAAGTTAACTTCATGTGTAGTTAAAATCTAAGCTGAGAACTGAAAAATGTGTAAGAGTTAAATAGGGAAACAGGGTTACTGGAGAGCTTTGGGGACACATGTTCAAGGGGCATGATTCTCTGAGAGATAGCGAGAAGACTAGTAGGAAGAGAGTAAAGTGGGAGAGAGCAGTAAAGAGGGTGGAAGCGTATATAGGGTCGATATTTTTCCATTTTGTGTCATTTTAAGGATTTTTGTATTTATCATAAGGCAATTATCAACAACTTTTAAATATTAAATTATTTTATATCAGGCATTGTTCTTGACACTTCGCTTGTATTTACTCTTTTGATACAACGACCTCATAAAGGAGGTGTTATTATCATCCTCATTTAGCTGATGAAGAAACAGAGTCCATAAAAGTTAGGTATCAGGTAGTAAGTGGTAAAAGCACCTTTGAAACCAAGCAGTCTGTCTCCGGAGTCAACACTGGTCAGCATTACTCTGCACTGCCTCACCAAAACAGAAAACAATTGAAGATTTGTAAGTGTATAAGAGTGGTGAATGTATGTGGCCTGATGTAAGTCACTCATCTCTGTGCTCAGTTTCTCTACAATGGACTAAATCCAAACAACAACACACCTTCTTGTGGAATTTAAGTAACTTAATATACATAAAGCACTTAGAACAGTGCCTGTCACATTGTGAGTGCTCTGACACGCTATATAGTATGTTACTTCCTGTTGTTGTATTGTTGTTGTTGGAAAGAGAATAATATAAAGCTGGATGTGTGTTACATGGTCAGAGATGAGTCTTTAAATGATCACTCCAGCTACACTGAGAAGAATATGAATTGAGGGACAACAAGCAGGAAGCAAGATGACCACTTATGAGGCTGCTGTACTGTTGAGGCATGAGTTGGAGGTGTGGACTAGTGTGAAAGAACTGTGGATGGAGAGAAATGGCTGGATTGAAAAAATACAAAATGGTCAGATCTTGTTGATGGATTGACTATCAGGGAGAAAGAGGTATGGGAGAGTAAAGTAGAAGTGTTGAGGATGGTTATCCAGGCTGGGTATGGTGCCTCTGTCCACTGAGATTAGAAACATGGGTAGGTATAGGGTCGAGTAGAAAGATCACAAGTTTGGTTTTGAATCTGTTGAGTTTGAGGGCTTTTGACATATCCGAGTAGAGATATATGCTGTTGTTGTTGTTGTTAGGTGTCGTCAAGTCAGTTCTGACTTATAGTGATCCTATGCACCACAGAATAAAACACTGCCCAGTCCTGCGCCATGCCCACAATCGTTATGCTTGAGCCCATTGTTGCAGCCACTGTGTCAATCCATTTTGTTGAGGGTCTTCCTCTTTTTTGCTGACCCTGTACTTTACCAAGCATGATGTCCTTCTCCAGGGACTGATCCTTCTTGACAACGTGTCCAAAGTATTTAAGACATAGTCCCGCCATCCTTCCTTCTAAGGAGCATTCTGGTTGTACTTCTTCCAAAACAATATAAGTATTTATTATTTCTACCCTGCCTAATTCCAAAAAAAAAGAACTTAAAGCTGCTTACAGTATACACATCAATAAGTCCTGCATACCAGAAAATTCAGTAGGAACTTTACATGACTTATTTCAACAATCTCATGAGTATTTATTATTCTACATATGTCACAGACAAGGTTCACTTCCCCTGAAGCCTCTGTTGTTAGCTTCTCCTCTAATGCTTTCAGAAAATTAGGTCACAAACCAAGGGCTGGTATTAGAGTATGTGCTTGGATATAGCAGTGACCACATGGAGCTTACAGTATAATGGAAAAGACAAACTTGTAATTTCAACATCAGTGAGTGCTGTGAAGAAGTACAGCATGTTATAGGAATATGTAATGGGGAGAGCTAGACTCATCTGGGAGACAGGGAAATCAGGGAAGGCCTTCTTAAGAAAGTAATACTTGATCTGAAAGAAAAGTAGTCATAGGGAAGGATGGGGCGAGAGGGAAAGGAAAGGATAATCCAGTCAGAAATATCAGTGTGAATATTCAGATTCCACAGAGGATAAACATATTAAGGAACTGAAAGAAGTTCAGTTCAACTAGAACAGAATTATACTTACATACACACATATATATGACACAGATGAGACTGAAAAGGTAGGCAGGGGCTGTATCATGTCAAGCTCTGTAGCCACTTGAGGGATTTTGGACTTTCTCCTAAAGACAGTGAGGGAAAAACAAAACAAGGAAACAGTAAAGGATTTCAGACATTTTAGGCAATTTTTCTACCTATGGCATAACTTAGTTCTTTCTTGACTCCCTGTCAGTTTGAAAAATGCTGTTCACACTTAATAACCTTAATGGAAGGGAAAAATTGGAAAACTACAGTTGCTTGTAGATGTCTATCTGTCTGTCTGTCTGTCTATCTATCTACCTACCTACCTATCTATCCATGCATGTTGCCTGATCTTTGTTCTGGGTTTGTTTCTTGCATTTTGCTGTGTGAAGAAACCGCTCTGATACTTGTGGATTCTGGGCCTGATCAAACTACCAACTCCCCAATTTCTATGATTCTTTCTGTGTCATTCTATGTCACCATTAGCAACATGATATGGACTCAAAGGACATGTCTATTTTCAGTCAAAAGAGGAAAGTGCACACCTGTTTGCTTGGAAAGTTCTGTCCTTGCGTGAGGAAACTAGAGTCTAAAGTGACAAATGTGAATTTCAACATTCTGAAAAAAATGTTACACTTCAGTTTTAAATAACTGATGAAGTCTACATCTGGCTAAAATGTATGCACCAACACACACGCACACACCTGAGAGTATATGCCTCATCGTTATGCACTGGCCATGCCTAGAATCTCCATAGAGAGTTTTGCCAAAATGTAATCAGCCCAGAGCATATCATCCTGGCTATGACAGGAATTTAGCATGTGTCAGCATGAGTTGTGAAACAATATACAATCACATTTCAGAAACGAGCATTTGTGTCATTGAATGCTGCAAATGAACAGACGTCAGATTTCTTTTTCTCAACCATAAAAAATCCTACATAAGTATCCATGTTGAAGTAATAGCATCTGAAATATGCTTAAGTTTCAGTTATTTACATAATTCTCCCCAAGAAAAGTGGACCCTATGAACTGAGAGCTTCTCCTTACATGTTCTCAATAATACACTTCTTTATTTTTTTAAATTATTTTATTTTACTTTAGATGAAGGTGAACAGAGCAAACCAGTTTCTCATTAAATAATTAATACACATATTTTTTGTGACATTGGTTGCCAACCCCACAACAGGTCAACACTCTCTCTTCCTAGATCTTGGGTTCCCCATTACCAGCTTTCCTGTCACCCCCTGCTTTCTCATCCTTGCCCCTGGGCTGGTGTGCCCATTTAGTTTCATTTTGTTTTATGGGCCTGTGTAATCTTTGGCTGAAGCGTGAACCTCAGACGGGACTTCATTACTGAGCTATAAGGGTGTCCAGGGGCCACGCTCTCAAGGTTTCTCCAGTCTGT
>NW_004444066.1:7704249-7716392 GCF_000243295.1 Trichechus manatus latirostris | reverse complement strand
ATCCCTGTCAGAGTAGTCGGTGGTGGTAGCCAGGCACCATCTAGTTGTGCTGGACCCATTCTGGTGGAGGCTGTGGTAGTTGTGGTCCATTAGTCCTTTGGACTAGTCTTTCCCTTGTGTCTTTGGTTTCTTCATTCGTCCTTGCTCCAAAAACAGTGAAACCAGTGGAGTATCTTAGATGGTAGCTCATAAGATTTTAAAGACCCCAGATGCTACTCACCAAAGTAGAATGTAGAACATTTTCTTTACAAACATGGTATGCCAATTCAGCTAGATGTTCCCCAAGACCATGGTCCCCACAGCCCTCAGCACATTTATTTGGTCCCTCAGAGAGTTTGCATGTGTCTATGGAGCTTCCAAACTTTGCCTTGGACAAGTTGTGCTGGCTTCTTCTTCAATAGTGCTTTACTTATCCAGTGCTTCTTTCCTCTCCATATAAAGTTAATGATTAGTTTTTCTATCTCTTTAAAGGATGCTGTAGGTATTTGGATCGGGGTAGCATTGTATTTGCAGATTGCTTTGGGTAGAATTGACATTTTCACAGTATTGAGTCTACGTATCCATTAGCATGGTACGTTTTTCCATTTATGTAGGTCTCTTTTGGTTTCTTTCAACAGTATTTTGTAGTTTTCTTTGTATAGGTCTTTTCCATCCCTGGTTAGATTTATTCCTAAGTATTTTATTTTTTTAGGGGCTATTATAAATGGTATTGTTTTCCTGATTTCCTTTTTGTAGTTCTCTCTGTTGGTGTATAGGAATCTGACTGATTTTTGTATGTTTATCTTGTATCCTGCTGCTCTGCTGAATCTTTCTATTAGTTCCAGTAGTTTTCTTATTGAGTTTTTTGGGATTTCTATATAGTATCATATCGTCCACAAATAGGGACAGTTTTAATCTTCATTACTAATTTGGATGCCCTTTATTTCTTTTTCTGGCCTTATTGCTCTGGCTAGAGCTTCCAGCACAATGTTAAATAGGAGTGGTGATAAAGGGCACACTTGTCTTGTTTCTGTTCTCAGGGGTGATATTTTCAGCCTCTCTCCATTAAGAATGATGTTGGCCATTGGTTTTCTATAGATGCCTTTATTATGTGGAGGAATTTCCCTTCTACACCTAACTTATTGAGAGTTTTTGTCAGAAAAAGGTGTTAGACTTTATTGAATGCCTTTTTCTGCATTGATTGAGATGATCATACAATTCTTTTATTTTATTTATGTGGTGGATTCCTTTCACTGATTTTCTCATGTTGAACCATCTTTGCATATCTGGTATGACTCCATTTGGTCATGGTGTATTATTTTTTTTATATGATGCTGAATTCTATTGGCTAGAATTTTGTTGAGAATTTTTGCATCTGTGTTCATGAGAGATATTAGTCTTCAATTTTCTCTTTTTGTGGTGTATGTGCCTGGCTTTGGCATGAGGGTTATGCTGACTTCATAGAAATGAGTTTGGAAATATCCCTTCCTTGTCTATGTTCTGAAATAGTTTGAATACTACTGGTGCAAGCTCTTCTCTGAATGTTTGGCTGAATTCTCCAGTGAAGCCATCTAGGCCAGAGCTTTTTTTGTTGGGAGTTTTTTTTTTTTTTAATTACCTTTTCAATGTCTTCTCTTTTTACGGGTCTGTTTCCCCTTTGTATGTGACTTTTCATTTTTATCATGCTGCTCTCAGGATTTGTTCCTTGTCTTTGGTTTCAGTGAGTTGATTATGATATGTCTTGGTGTTTTTCTTTTGGGATCTATCCTGTATGGGGTTTGTTGAGCTTCTTGGATAGTCAGCTTTTCATCTTTCATGATATTAGGTAAGTTTTCTGTCAGCAAATCTTCAATGACCCTCTCTGTGTTTTCCACTTTCTCCCCCTGTTCTGGAACTCTGATCGCATGCAAATTTTTGCTTTTGATTGTAACCCAGAACAGTCTCAGAGTTTCTTCATATTTCTTCATTCTTTTCTCTCATTTTTCCTCAAAGTAGTATCCAAGGATTTATCTCAATTTTGCTGATCCTGTCTTCCATTGTTTCAAATTTGCTCCTAAACCTTCTATTGCACTGTCCATTTCTGAAATCTTGTTGTTTATCTTTTGTATTTCTAACTGATGCTTTTGTATGATTTCTAGATGTTTCTCTATTTTGACATTTTGTTCCTGTATTATTTTCCTTATTTCTTCCATTATTCTGTCTGTCTTTTCCATGATTTTGTCTGCATTTTTCATGATTTTGTCTATTTTTTCATTACTTTTGTCTGCATTTTCCTTCATCTGTTGGAGAATTCTGAATATTAGAGTTTTGAATTCCCTATCAGGTAGTTCCAGTGCCTTTCTTCTATCAGAAGGTCCTCTGGTGTTTTATTTTGGTTGCTTTCTGGAGTCATCTTCTCCAGTTTTTTTTTAATGTTTTGATATTGTCTGCTGCCTCTGGAACATTCAGAAATTATTCTCTTTGTTTATTTATTGTAGAATTGATTGTTTCGTTCTGCTTTTTTTTTTTTATTTGGTTATGTCTTGGCATGTGGGCTGGCTGTGTTTTGTTGCTTGCTTACCTATGGGCATTATGTTTCTCACCACCTTGTCCAGGTGGGCAGGGCAGGTCACTCAGCTGTGGTGCAACTGGGCGGGTCCAGTGGGGGTGGACAGGTGGTGACAGGTAGTTTGTGGCACGAACTGGGAGCGACGGAGTGAGACTGGGATGCAGTGCAGGACATGGTCCAGGGACCACGTTGTTAGTGCTCGGGGGCATGGAGCTCAGTGCACAGTGCAAATAGGCAGAAGGGAAAGGAGAGGCTGTGAACAGTGCAGAGCTAAGTGGGTGGGTGAAAGAAGAGAGAGATACAAGGGCAAAAAAAAGTTTTAAAAAAGCAAAAAATTAAGTAAAAAAGAAAAAGAAAAAAGTAAATAAAATGGCAGTGCAGTAGTATTTGGTGGGTGGGACAGGGCAGACCCAGCGAGGCCATGTACTGGTGTTTCTCTAGCTAAGTGGTGTGGCTCGGCCTGTTGAGAAGTGGCATGGGTGGCACAGAGGGCTAAGTGGGATGGAGAAAGGAAACAAACGAGGGAAAAGAGAGAGAAGAAATGAACAATCAAACAAACAAATAAAATAAAAATAAATAAAATAAAAACAACAATAACAAAAAATATGACAATGGAGGCTCTGGCCATTGTGGGCAGGGTGGAATTGGGATGGCGGTGAGCAGATGTCTCTCTCACTGGATAACATGGCACGGCATGTCAGGAAAGGGTGGAGCAGTTCAGGCCTAGGTGGGAGGGAGAAGGAAAAGGAGAATGTGAAAGATACTGAAAATTAAAAAATATGGTCCTGAGGGAGCTGGCCAGTGCAGACCCAGGGAGGCCATGTGTCAGAGGCTCTCCAACCAAGCAGTAGAGCACAGCCCTCCAAGAAGTTGGGAGCTGTGCACAGGGCTGGGTGGATGGGAGAAAGGAAAGGAAGGAAGGGAGAGAGAGAGAAGAAACAATAACAAAAAAAGAAAGAAACAATGAATAAAATAGTGCTGAGGGAGCCAGTCGGTGACAGTGGTACAGACCTGGGGAGGCCGAATGTAGTGACTCTCTTACCTAACTGCAGCACAGCCCCTCCAGAAGAGACAGGGACAGTTCACAGGGCTGGGTGGGCAAGAAAAGAGAGAGAGAGATAAGAAACAGAAAAAAAAAAAGAGAAAAAGAAAAAAAAAGAACAAAGGAAACAAACCAAAAATATCACAGCCTGTCAAGAAGCGGAGGGGATGGCACACAGGGCTACCTGGGTGGGAGAAAGAAAAGGAAGGGAGAGAGAAAAGCAACAAAAAAATTCAAAACTACAGTATCAAAAAACGAACAACAAAAAAAGCACACTCAAAAAAAATAAGAACAAAGTAAACAAACCAAAAAATCACAGCTCGTCAAGAAGGGGATGGCACACAGGGCTAGCAGGGCAGAAGAAAAGGAAGGGAGAGTGAGAGAAACAACAAATATATGTATATATATATATATATATATCTCAAAAAACAAACAAACAAAAAAATTACAGCTCGCTGGTGGGGTCAGTAGGACCCTGGCAGCTGTGAGCTAGTGTGTCTCCAGCCGAGCAAACATGGCCCCTTGGCAAGTAGCGAGGCTGTGTAGAGGGAAGAAGGATAGGGGGTGGGAAAGTGAGTATCCCTGGTTACCGGGTGCTCTGTCTCCTGCGGGGAGCTCTGTGGAGTTGCCTTCCCTTACTCCCTGTCTGTAGTTATTGGTGGCTGAGGTCCAAGATGGTGAATGCAGATGGCAGTGAGCTGGTATCTCTCTGGTCGAGAGACCATGGCCTGTTGGCAAGTGGCAGAGGTCTCCTACAGGGAAGAAGTGTGTGGGGTGGGAAAGCCTGCATCCTTGGTTACCAGGTGCCCTGTCTCCTGTTGAGAGCTCCATGAAGTTGCCTTCCTGTACTCCCTGTCTGAGTTCTTTGGTGGCTGTAGTGGCTGTAGCAGCTGTAGCCCAAGATGGCAAATTCGGCCACTTTAGCTGGTATGGGACTTCCACTCAGTAGCTCTCTTCGTTTTCTGTTCCCTGTCAGCTTCGTATTCCTTCTGGTGCTTGATCAAGTTATTTATTCCTTCATTTTTGGTACTTAGGGTTCCAGGATTGACATTTGTACCTGTTTTACTTAGTTTTTCAGGTCTTTACTGCAGAGGGACAGCACACTGTTTCTGTCTGTAGCACCATATTGGCTCCCTCAGGTAGTAACACACTTCTGAATGCCTGTATTACTTAAATTTCCCCTTCGAGAAGAAAATAAAACCAATTGTTGACCTTCATTTCTGGTAAGCTAAAAGAGTACTGTATTTTTATGCAAATAGCGTGCACCTTCTATGTTTGTTTGCCAACCACTCCCTCCCTCACAACATATTTTCATAAGCACGCTATGCTAATTTTTTTGCAACATGTAAAAAAAATTGGCATAGTGACACTTATGAAAATACCTTGTGGGGGCTAGGGAGCGGTTGGCAAACAAATTGGAAAGGCACGAGTTATCTGTGTAAAAATAGTGTATGTCTTTCCTACCCTCACTTTACCACTAAGCACGCCCCCCAACCTCAAAACGAACAAGTGATGAAATTGCTGCTGTTGTTGTTAGTTGCCTTCAAGTCAATTCTGATGAAGGGCAACCCCATTGTGGAGAGTAGAGCTTCTTCATAGGGTTTTCAAAGCTGTGACCTTTCAGAAGTAGATTGCCAGTCCTTCCTTCCAAGGCACTTCTTGGTAGGTTCAAACCATCAGTCTTTTTGCTAGTAGTCAAGCACTTAACCATTTGCTCCACCTAGAGATAGCACAGATTAAAAATTACTTTTTTTTGTTAGGTGGCGTTGAGTCAGTTCCAACTTTTAGTGACCCTGTGTACAACAGAACAAAGCACTGCCTGGTCCCGTGCCATCCTCATGATCGTTGCTATGTTTGAGTCCATTGTTGCAGTCACTGTCAATCTATCTTATTGAAGGTCTTCCTCTTTTTTGCTGACCCCCTACTTTATCAAGCATGATGTCCTTCTCCTGGGGCTGGTCCCTCCTGATGACATGTCCAAAATACATGAGACAAAGTCTCGCCATCCTCTCTTTTAAGGAGCATTCTGGCTATACTTCTTACAAGACAGATCTGTACTTCTTACAAGACAGATTTGTAAAATAGGTGTATGTTTTTCAAGTGTTTTGTGAATATCAATGTCAGCATAGAAAATCCAAGTTCTATGACCTATGATGGCTCCTATTAACATAAGAGATAGTTTTGAATTTATTCTCTTTAGTCTGAAGACTTCAAGGACTCTACTTCTGAGACCAGAACATATCTCGGAATCTTCTTAACAGTTTGCAATCTATTTGCTAATAGTCATTCATGAGCCAGAAAAAAAAAAGGGGAGGGGGGAGATATTTGATCTGCAGTTAGCAGAACTGTTAGTGTTTATTATAATAGAGGTTTGGATATTTTTATAGAACCCTTTGTAAGATTTTTATTTCAAGTATTTTTTTTTTTCCTTTGTGAGATGATTGAGACAGACAAAGATGGAGTCTCAGAGCAAAACTCGCTTAAACAGAGCTCTGAAGCCTTGACATAACCTGAGAACAGATGCAGGGTTGATTATGGAGGAAGGTAAGCACAGCTGGCATTTTCCAGTTGTGCAATAAAGAGGACAGATGGGACGCACACTTCCATTATCCACCGGACCCTGATGGTATGCTGACAAGGATGTTAATGTAGAAGTCTGTTCAGCTTCAGTGGACCCTAGACTCAGATACACTCATATGAATCCTATCTGAGGAGTGAAATTAGGCTTTTATATTTAGCATTCTGTCATCAGCCATGATTGAAAGATAAGGCGTGCTGCAGTCTAGCACAGAGAGCTGGCTGTATATGAGGATAGGCTGGGTACATTGTGAAACTTTCTTTCATCCCCTCTTAGAGATTTGTGTTTTCTCAGAAATATAGGCCAGCCTGGGCAAAGTCAAGCTGTCATGATATCCAAAGATTCCATTTTATTTGGGAAGAATGCTTAAAATAGGATAGATCCAAGAGTGGCACGCCCAATGCAGCAGCATCAAGACTTGTTATCTGGCTAGTCAAACTATGCGCTGGTAGACACACATGGCGTAATGAACCATCAAGATACAAAGATAACCCTGAAATTGTACCAAATCTGCCCAGCAACTAGCAAATTATAGAGGCTCAATAAAACTTTGTTTAATGATTAAATGTCCAAGGACTTCTGGGATGTTGTCTCCAAACCATATCTCCTGACTCATCATGTAATAGCCTGAACTCTTTGAGCATATCAGAAGATATTCCATATTTTCAGAATAGACTTGGTACCAGCATTGCAGAGTGAGTGACTTTGGTGCCTTTGTCTCTAGATAGACAAAAGACTATTCCAAGTGGCATATAATCAAGATACACATTATGTGAGCATGTCCAGGCTGGCCCATAAGCCTCTTCTGAGTCATACAGTATAATCTCTTGAGTTAAGACCCACATCCCACTCCAAAGAGCAATAACTGATACTCCCTGAACCTAGGGTTGCTTACCTGTCAATTAATCATGATGAGATCTGTTATGAGCAACCAATCAGTTGAAAGGAAGTTTCCTTGGGGATGTGGACTGCATCCAATATATGTAGACTTCCTGCAAAGCTCACTAGCTTTCACTCGCTCTGGATTTTGCATCTGACCTCTAGTTCTAGGGACTTAGGCTAGCAGCTTACCTGCCAATCTTGGGATTCATCAGCCTCGGCAGCCTGTGAGTTGGCAGCCTGCCATCTTATCTGTCTATCTTGGGATTCATCAGCCTCTGCAGCCTGTGAGCTAGAGGCCTGCTGTCTGACCTGTCTATCTTGGGTTTACCAGTCCCTGCAGCTATGTGAGTCAGAAGAAGCCTTCAGCCTCACCCACAGACTTGGGACTTTCCAGCCTGTACAACCCCGCGAACCATTTCCTTGATAGAAATTTCTCTCTCTCTCTATATATATATGTATATATTGCACTGGTTTTGCTTCTCTAGAGAACCCAAAGTAAGACTTTTGGTATGAGTCTCAGAGTTGGATGACATCCACTGTAATCCTGGCTCCCCCTCTATGGAGCCTCTAACAAGGGTCATTTAGCTTCTTATGGAGCCCTCCAGTGAGAAGAAGACCTCTTTCTTCATAAACTTCTCACATCACCTTTGTTAGACTGAGAGAATATTCTTCCTTATTCTGAGCCATAATTATCCATGCCTTATTTGCGTGACAGCCTTTCAAATGTCTGAAGACAGCTATCAAAACCCCTTTAAATCATTTTCTTCTACAGGCTAGACCCCAGTTATTAATTTATCTGAAATCAAAGGTAGGACAGACTTAGTTTAGGGATCAGAACAAAAGTGAATAAACAGCTATAAATTCACATCTCCTGACCAAGACAGAAAGACATAAAGAAAAATGAAACCAGACTAGAAAATCTATTTTTAATTTCTATATTAGACTTCTTAAACAATCCAGAGAGGTTCATAGGAGTTCCAGTTCTAGGGTCAGATCTCAGGACTACAACTGACCCAACACAGCTAACTACAACAAAGAAAGTGACATGGAACCAGGTGGGACAGTCTCTTGGTCAGGGGCAAAAATGAAGGTCCAACACAGTTCTGGGCAGGGAAGTAGGTGGAATATGATGTTGAGTAAGAACAGGTTTCAGAGTCAAGCGTACCAGGCTGCATGAGGGAGATCTAATCGTGACTGTGCCCCAGCCTTGTTTTGAAGCAAGATTTGCCTTCTTGGGAGGGCACTAAGGGGAATCCAACACAGAACCCTAATCCCAGAGGGACTAAGCTACTAGACAGGATCTCAGGATTAAGACTTAAGGAAGAATACAGAGAACAAGTGACGAAAACTGAAGTACTATGTGGCAGCAGGATCCAGGGAGCGAGGCCGGGTTTTGGCAGGGATAGCCTTGAGGGTGATTTGACTCTAAATCCCAGAAAACTGGGCTGGAAATGAGTAAATACCTCCTTCCTCTAGTAAGAAAGTGAGAAAATGCATAGCTTGAAGATGATGTCTCTTACAATAAGAAGTGAACAGATGAAAAGTTTGGGATCAGGCCTGTTAAGTAAGGTATAAGGGAGAGAGATGATGTTCTTTTTCTTATATTTTCCTGTTTATGATTTTAAGAGCAAACTAATATGATATCATATTTCTAGAGAGGCTCAAACTTCCACAGGAATGCCCTAATTTAGCAGCTCCTAAAGCAGACTGTGCATCTGAATCCCTGGGGAGCTTGTTAAAAATAAATGTGTGCGGGTACTAAACCAGATCTACAGTTCAGAATCCCAAGGGGCCCAGGAATCTGTATTTTTAACCAGATCTTCTGGTGATGCTTATATACTACTAGGGTTGGGAGCTGTTCTTAGCATAGCAGAAAAAGTTCCATAAAACTCATAAGGAATAGAAAATGTCCAAAAATTGAAAAGCATCCCCCTCATGTGATTTGTGTGTCTGCCATATGTAGGGTCTGAAGTTGTTAAAATCTACTTGTGTCTCATTCTACTTTTGTCTCTGACACACACACTTGCCTTTAAAGTAAATTTCTCACTTAATCTTTTTGGCACTGATCTGTTAAATATTTGAACTCAATAGTTAAAATGATTATTTGAAATTTGCATCTGATATTTAAGATCCTCGACTGAATAAATACTGAGCTGTTAATCAAACACATTCATTGTGAAGGTAAGAACGTGCTCTGTATTAATTTCAGTAACTATTTCAGGCAGTCACCAGCAAATAAATATGCAGCATACCTTAATTATGTAAACCAAAGTCCCCAGAAGTTCACAATCAAATAAATCGAAACCCCAGCAATGATAGATTCTTGTAATTATCTTTATCAAGTTAATGTCTATGTATAATTATCCACAATACAAGATTATGTGAAAACTGTGAGCTCTGGGACTGATTCCCAAACGCCACACGCTTTATCTTATAAATTAATAACAACAATTTGCACTTTACAGACCTTTTCATTCATTGGTCTCATTTTAGAGATCAATTAAATTGATTGTAACATAACTTCCTGAGACAAAATCATGGTCCTTGGGATCAAAAAAAAAAAAAAATGCATTTCAATCATTGTCATGATGAGAATCCACTTTTATATAGTTTCCATGAAGATGTGTTTTTCAGTTATGAACCTATTCCTCCACTGCACTAAGAAAGGAAGGGGAAAAAAAGTCTTTGGAGAAAAATGTATTCTATGATTTCAAATTTATTTTTGGTTGGAGAGTAGGAGAATAGAGTCAAGGCTCTATTCTACAAGACCAAGGTGTTGCCCAAAACCCAACCCATTGCTGTAGCATCAATTCCAACTCATGGAGATCCCATTTGTACAGAGTAGAACTACACTCCGTAGAGTTTTCATGGCTGTGACCTTTAAGAAGAAGTAGATTACCAGGCTTTTCTTCCAAGAAGCCTCTGGGATGGGTCAATTCGCCAACTTTTCAGTTAGTAGTCAAGCGCTTAACCATTTGCACCACCCAAAGACTCTGTTGTCTACAACACCACAAGCTAATGAGAATGATGTAGGGAATGATTCAGAATACATAGAAGCCACATATACTGTACATGTCTGAGAACTAATTCTCTCTACCTAAAAACCCATTGCCATTTAGTTGATTCCAACTTCTAGCAACCCCATAGGACAGAGTAAGACTGCCCCTTAGGGTTTCCAAGGCTATAATCTTTATGGAAGCATACTATCACATCTTTTCCCCATGAAGCACCTGGTGAGTTCAAATCACTGACCTTTCTGTTAGCAGCCAAGCACTTAACCACTGCACCTCCAGGTCTCCTTTCATCTCTACCTACCTAGTCTTCATTCACAGTGTCACTTCTGGGACCCATAGAGAAGTCTCTAGTCCAAAATATCTTCTAATAAATCTTTCCTGAGTGTTAAGGATTAGTTCCAGCCTCAGTATTCTACTTATTCTTTCTTTCAGACCAAGTAGGTTAACTCTTTAATGGATTTATTAAAAACAAAAAATAATTCCATTTATTGGCCACCAATCAAGAATAACACATTTTTTTTAAAAAACAAAAAAGTAAAGGCTTCTTGTTAGATCAAGGATGCTATGCCCATCAGCTGAAGATTAGATCTCACAGGCTGTTCAGAAGACCAGGTGGGTCCTCCAAGTCTTCCCTCTTCCATCCATGATACATTGTGGCCCTGGGACCAGTACCTGACCTCCCAGGTGGCCAAGGAAAAATAAACTAGAAGATAGAGGTACTAACAAAGGGATATACAGTACCTGACTTTGGCAAATCCCACCAATTTTTTTGTGTGAGTCTGTTTTATCGTTTCTAAAAATAAATTGAAATGGAGAGCCCTTTGAAAAGTATTAATTATTTACTATGTGATAAATATAATGAACATTTATTATCTCATAGTATCTGTGGTTCAGGAATTCAGGAGTAGCTTAGGTTGGTTCAAGATTTTTCATAAGTTTGCACTCAAGATGTTGGCCAAGCTCACAGACATCAAGAGGCTTGGATGGAGTTGGTGGGTCCACTTCCAAGATGATTTATTCATTTGGTTGTTGGTAGGAGGTCTCAGTCCCTCACCATGTAGGCTTCTCCATAGGACTGCTTAAGTGTCTTCATAACATGGCTGCCAACTTCCCCCATAGTGGGTAATCCAAGATCGAGAACAGGGAGGAAGCCACAACGACTTATATGTCCTAATGTTAAATGTCACACACCATCACTTTCACCAGAAGTTACTAAGTAAAATTCACATTTAAGGGGAGAAGAACCATAGTCTACCTTTTGAAGGGAAAAGTATCAAACAATTTGTGGACATATTTGAAAAACCACTCAGGGTCTTTGCCATATTCTGCAATGCCTGCATTACATGTCAGGGTAACTTCTAAAGGTGATTCATTCTTTAAGCTGAATACAGTTCTGATTCCATGTAAAATGTTTTGAAATCGGCACTGGAAATTTCAGGACAATTTGTGAAAATACATAATAGGCTTGAACAGTTGCACCTCTCATAGACAGTTTGGCTACCCAATAAATTGTGTGTGAACAGCTTCCAAAGACACAAAAGCACTGGACAGTCAGCCTTCTAATCCTCCACTCTTTACTTGAGCATGTTCAATTTTACAGTCTTCTCCTCTCTGCTAAGCTGAAATCAATGTATTGACATCTTGGGGAGGAGAAGTGGAACAAGCTAAGCTATTTCCTTGAGGGAAAACTAGAGAGAAAAGGTACCTTCTGTTTCCCATGGGTTAGGACACTTAAGATCAAACTCTGCTAAAAATACTCTGTAGTGTGATGGAGGAGTCGTGAGCCTCAAAATGAATACACACCTGCTTGCCCTTATTACACACTCTGCTTGGGCCATCCAGGATGCTGGTACCTCAGAAGACAGGCCTAGTGATCTAGTTCTGAAAAGTCACAGCCTTGAAAATCTTATGGGGCAGTTTTACTCTGTACACATGGCTTCACCAAGAGTCTGAATCAACTGGACTTGACGGCAACTAACAAACTAACAAAAACGATACTATATACAAAACTAACACTTTTATTAAAAATAATAATAACTACCATTTCTTAAATATTTACATTTTAATGTATTTCAGTCTCTTTAGAAAGCAATTATACAT
>NW_004444066.1:7700995-7703605 GCF_000243295.1 Trichechus manatus latirostris | reverse complement strand
ATCAATTCTCTTTCGATCTTCCTGATTCATTGCCTAGCTTTCTCATGTATATGAGGTGATTGAAAACACCATGGCGTGGGTCAGGTGCACCTTAGTCCTTAAAATGACGTCTTTGCTTTTTAACACATTAAAAAGGTCTTTTGCAGCAGATTTGCCCAATGCAATGTCATTTGATTTCTTGACTGCTGCTTCCATGGGTGTTGATTTGGACCCAAGTAAAATGAAATCCTTGACAACTTCAATCTTTTCTCCGTTTATCATGATGTTGCTTATTGGCCCAGTTGTGAGGATTTTTTGTTTTCTTTATGTTGCGGTGTAATCCATACTGAAGGCTGTAATCTTTGATCTTCATCAGTAAATGCTTCAGGTCTTATTCACTTTCAGCAAGTGAGATTATGTCATCTGCATAATGCATGTTGTTAATGAGTCTTCCTCCAATCCTGATGCCCTGTTCTTCTTCACATAGTCCAGCTTCTCAGATTATTTGCTCAGCATACAGATTGAATAAGTATGCAAAGATTTACAGCCTTGGAAACCCTATGAGGCAGTTCTACCCTGTCCTGTGGGGTCACTATGGGTCGGAATTGACTCAACAGCAATGGGTTTTATGGGTTTTGTGTGTTTTTTTGTTTAGGGTATAAACTTAGGTCTTTGTGATTCCAAAGCCAATGCTACTCTGCTAAAATAAAGGACAGAATCAGAGCCAGCTTCCCACTCACCCATAATGAGATTTTCATCATGCACATATACTATTACTGGAAGGAATTGTCCCCATCTCTCAGTCCACAAGGCATGCCATATTTTCTATCTTGGGTGAGAATGTTGCTTTCAAAAGAGAAATACCATCTTTTTAGTGAACCTATTGATACTACCACCCTGGCATTTTAAGAAAGGCAGACTTGGATAAAGGAGTCACCATGATCATGCTGGACTTGCAATTCCCTGCTGACGGTCAGGGACTCAAACCTAGAAAAACAGTCGTCTAGTCACATTGACTTCTAGCTTGTAAAATAAAAGCAGTTTTGCTTCCTGAAAAGGCATCTACTGGTCTAGCATTTCTCCTGGAGGGGAGGAGTCATTCAGATCCCCGTCGCCTGTTCCCTCACAAAACACACAGCATCTTCTCTGTAACAGAGGGCTTCTAATATCTCCCACTACTGTTTCATCACTGTGAGGGCAAGCAAATTCTATTAAATAAAGGCCGAAATGTCAGTTTGTTACAAGTTAGCCTAATCATTATGCATAATTAACAGTCAACTCTCCCTCTTTTTTTTTTTTTAATCAAACTAATAAATAAGAGTGCTTCTAAAATACAACCAACCTTGGGATTTGAGTAGAACGGGGGAAGTGTAACATTTACCAATCATGCTGCTTTCAGAGTCTTTACATGTGTACTTATGCTTCTGTAAACTGGCAGTCCTGCTTGAGTGGTGATTGTATTCATACAGATAATACTTACTGCGGTGATGGGAGTGGGAGAGTACAAGGAATAGAACACTGGTTTTCCACAATCTTTAATCATATGGCCTTTTGAAATGTGCTCTCAGATGCTGAGTATCACTTCATTCTCCTGCCTCTTCTTATTCTGATATTCAAATCAAAAAATACTTATCAATAATAATATCGATTACTGATTATAACAACTAAGGCCTACGTCCTAATACTCAAAAACCCACTTACACCTCACAACAACACTACAAGATAAGTATTATTATTTTCCCCATTTTGCAGTTGAGAAAACTGAGGCCTAGAACTTTTAAGCCATCTTGCCAAACAAATTCTTACTCTTAATCAGAGGTAGAGTAAGGACTTGACGTGAGTATTTCTGTTATTGGTCTCTGCTCTTGCTCACCACATTATAATGTCTCCTTATGAATGAAGAACAAATCCAGAGTTGTGAAAATGTTGCATTCTAATACACATCTGCTTTGAGCAGAGTACTTTCTAAAAGAGTGCTTCAACTTCCCTGCCATTTTCTTGGTGATTAGTTCTGTCCATGACTTTTCTTTGGCCTTCAAGACTGGAATAATCGGCCACAGTGAGAATTAATTGATTCCACCCACTCAATTAATACTTATTGAAGACCTAGTCTACACTCAAACCTGTGCCAAGCACTGAAGAAACATTTCCTCACGAAGTTCATGGTCCATCTGGGACATGGATAGAGGGCAGTTTTAAAACAACCTGTTAAGTGCAAGAGAGCCACAAATAAGTATGTAGCTGGGCACCCAGATCAGGATGTCCCAAGGGAAACGTCATCTAAGCTGAGAGAAGAGGATGAGGAGAACTTACCAAGGCAAAGTGTACTTGTGTGACCTGTGACATGAGTATTTGACCTGTCCCCTCCTCTGCAGAACACTGGGACTTTTCCTGTGTATGAGTTTTCCAACATCAAAAATAACCATCCCACTCTGATCAGGATCACAACAGAGGGTTCTGGACAGAGCTGGAGAAGGATGTAGAGCATAATTCTAACTCACAGAAAAAAAAAAGACCAGATTTACTGGCCTAAAGGAGACTGGAGAAACCTCAAGAGTATGGCCCCCAGACACCCTTTTAGCTCAGTGGTGAAGTTACCTCCGAGGTTCACTGTTCAGCCTGGGAGTGGGC
>NW_004444066.1:7688531-7700715 GCF_000243295.1 Trichechus manatus latirostris | reverse complement strand
CAATGTCATAAAACAACATGTGTACTACTGTTTCATGAGAAACTATTTGTTCTGTAAGCCTTCACCTGAAGTACAATAAAATATAAAAAATAAATAAATAAACAACCATCCCAATCACCTGTCAGTTAAATAAAAGGAAGTGTAGTATTTTGTAGCAAAAGACAACATAATAGGACAAGAATGTTATGATGTAAGAGATGGAGATAGAGTCATAGCTTTCAGCGACCTTGACAAACAATTGACTTCTCACTGAGCAAACCCCTTATCATTGCTGCATAAATATGTACATGAAAATATATAAATTGAAATGCAACTGAGGGTCAAACATCCAGCCTTCAGGTTGTAGTCAAGAAAGAGGACTCAAGAGCTGGTGCTCTTATGGGAAGGTGGCAGCCCTCGGTCCTATGATTCCAATGTGCACTTTTCTTTTGGTAGAGTGCACTGCATTTCTGCAGAACTACACAGCTGTCGCTCAAAATGGGGTAACTTACTCATTGCTCAACCCAAGCAAAAGGTACATTTGCTCTTCTGGTTGTTGGCAAGACCAGATGGGTGTTGAAGTCGCTAATGCCTTGGCCTGGAGTCACCAGGGAAAATCTGGGATTGGCTGCTTTCCTTGCAACATTGATTGGTGCTTCAAACTTACATTGGAGAGAATGGAAAATCAGGATAAACAAGAACAATACATTAATGTTCTTGTGCTGAAACATTAGTTCTTTTCTGTTTGGTTTGACACCCACAGTCATTTCCTTGGTCACAGATCTATATATTATTAGGGCAAAAAAGAGAGCATGTGCCTTCCTAGAGGTTGTTAAATGACACATGCCACCCACACTTATGTGAGTACAAATGTTAGTATGCTAAGCCTTGTAGTGTTTCACGGGAGGAATTGTATTCCAGGCAAAGGGAGCAGCATATGCAAAGAAGAAAACATGGTGTCTTTCTAACTTCAAGCAGTTCTTTTGTTTGGATAATAAAGGTGCTGGTGAGGAGTTTCAGTATAATAGCAGAGGAGTGAAAAAAGGACAGTGAAAAAATCATGTTAAGAAATTTTAATGAAGTTAGCTAGTTTAATTAAATCAGGCTATTTAGATTGTAGTCAGGGGTTCCCTGAAATTAAGGTGCTATCCCACTATCTAAGAACTGGACTGAGTTGCTAAAAGATGCTTGGCCAGAGCTTTCCATAAGTTCTCTCTCTCTTCTTTGCAATTAAGAAAGAGACCTGAAATGTGCTGAGGTATCAATACCAGTTGCTGTTGAGCCAATTCCAACTCATGGCCACCCCATGTGTGTCAGAATAGAACTGCGCTCCATAGGGTTTTCAATAACTGATTTTTCAGAAGTAGATTGCCAAGTCTTTCTTTCAAGGCACCTCTGGGTGAGCTCAAATGCCCAACTTTTCAGTTAGCAGCTGAGCATATTAACTGTTTGCCCCACCCAAGGACTCCAGTTATCAATAAACCCAAAACCAAACCTGTTGCCGTTGAGTCAATTCCAACTCATAGCAACCTTATAGGACAGAGTAGAACTTACTCATAGGGTTTCCAAGGAGTGGCTAGTGGATTCAAACTGCTGACCTTTTGGTTAGCAGTCTGAGGTCTTAACTACTGTGCCACCAGGGCTTCAATAGTGGTCATAAAGTGCTTTATGCTGCCCTAGTAAGATCACAAGGACGGAATTTGTGGTAGATTGCATTAGTGTCTCTCTTCTTCCCTGTAAGAGGATGATACGTCCTCAGTCTTTGCTGGTGTCTTGCAGTAACCCTGTCTCGGGACTGGTGTACACTCCCACCTCGTTGATATTGGGCTTGAACTTGTGATATGCTTTGGCCAATAGAATGTGAGTGAACTTGATGGCCACCATATCAGAGCAAAAGCATTAAGAAGCGTCATTTATTTCTACCAGCTCTCTTGCTTTGTTTTTGTCTGCCATGAGAATGGCATGTTCCAGTTCAGGTCTTCTCCTTTAGCCTGGGTCCTGCAATGAGGAAAGGAGGAAATGTGGAGCAGCTGACCCACAGTCACCAACGTGTAATGTAAGTGAGAAATATGTGTTGTCATATGTCACTGAGACGGTGGGTTGTTTGCTTCTGCAGCAAGTCTGAATAATATATCTTCTGAAAGAGCCCTTTAGATTTTATTGTCAGCCACAAAGGGAAAAAACAAATAAAAAATCTTTGAGTTGGGTGGTGTATATGCCTCGGGCTGCGATAAGCTATTATCCCATGTGTCAATTCCTATGATTTAGTAATGGCTGCCTGTAGGACTGTGACAAAAATGTTTGTCCAGTCATTTCCAACCTCAGAAGGAAAAATTGGCATATTCGATTAGTAATGTTAGCCTTGAGTAGGGAATTGAGAAGTGGTGATATACAGGACATGTTTGCTAGTCTAGAGCCTCAACCTCTCCCATCGTTCCAGCCTTTCAAAGAAAGAACTTGCATTCCCCTTAACATCCGTTGCTTTCCTCTGGATTCTTCTATGCATTCATTTCCTCTTGCTGGAATTTCATAACTCTAGTTGCAGTACCTGAGAGCGTGGTGGTAAATAGACTGGCTTTTTTTTCATCATCAGTAACAGCACACAGGGTTAGCGTAAATACTCATATTTTATCTTTGGATGACCTGTCCATGTGGTCCCTCTCTATGATCACTCCTTCCGATGTTTCTGAAAGAAGAGGTAAGTTTTATTGACCCTGTAACCAGTCTTATACAAAAGACATACAACTCTTCAAAGAGCTAAAGCAAGTATAGATACCTTCACAAAACTCCATCCCTTCCAGCTCTACTAGCTCACTTAGTGTTAGGCTGGAATGTAAAACTGTGGACCAGGGACATATTTCATGTAGTAATCAGGCATTAGCACAAGCATATGCCATATTTTCCTTCATAAAAAGTCACCCTCCTACAAACCATTCTTACATTGTTAGAGCGCCATCTAGAGGTCCCTATATCAAATACTGTTTCCCAAGTCTCTCCATTAGCTCGCTTTTTTTTTCATTATTGTAAAAATGTAGATAACACAACGTTTGCCATTTCAACATTTTCACGTGTACAATTCAGTGAAACCAATTACATCACTCATGTTGTGCAACCATAACCAATATCTGTTGCCAAATTTTCCATCCGCATAAACAAAAACTCAATGCTACGTAAACAATGACTCCCCCTTTCCGCATCCTTCCTGGCCCTGGTAACTGCTATTAAGCTCTGATCTGCATACATTTACCTACTCTAGGTACTTCATATTAGTGAGCTCATACAATATTTGTCCTTTGTGATTGACTGACTTCACTGAGCATAATGTTTTCAAGGTTCATGCATGTTGTGGCATATATCTCTTTATAGCAAAGTACTATTCCGTTATACGTATATACTGTACTATGTTTTGTTCATCCATTATCTGTTGATGGACATTTAGCTTATTTCCACCTTTTAGCTATTGTAAATAGTGCTGGAATGAACATTGGTGTTCATGTTTCTCTCTGCATCACTGCTTTCAAGTCTCTTGGGCATATACCTAACAGTGGAATTTCTGGGTCATATGGCATCTCTCTGTTTAACTCTTTGAGGAACCACCAAACCATTTTCCGCAGTGGCTGTACTATTTCGCGTTCCTACCAGCAATGGATAGATGGTTCTGATTTCTCCACATCCTTGCCAACATTTGTTATCTTCTGTTGTTTTAATCTTAGCCATCCATTAGCTCACTTTTAAGAGAACGACATTACAAATTAAATGAGGAGGAAAAAAAAAGAGGGGGGGTAATTTTTGCTGTGCATCTCTATATGCCAGGGTGCTATTCTTGGAGATTAAATGGCTTTGTATCACTTAAATATACAAGGGAATTATTAGTATCACGGTTTTACAGATGAGAAAAATGGGCTTAGGGTGTTAAGTTATTTTCCCAACCAAGAAGAGGAGCCAGAATTCAAAACCAGGTCATGCTGACTCTAATGCTGATGCTCTTTCCACACCCTTGATTTGATGTAATGCTCTTATATCTCAGGAAGTTTTGTTACTCCTGAACAGAACACGTCAACTTCAATGAAGAAAACTGGTCTGTGCAGAACCCAAATGCATTTACTTTGACATTTTCCCATCTCTGCTTTTCCACTTCTTTGTCACTTATGACAGATGAATAATAAATAAATATTTGTTGGATGAATAAATGACTAAATGAATGAAATGTGTTTTCTTCCTTGCTTTCTTTCAAACCCTTCTCAAAATGTACCTTCCCAGAATAGAGGCACCTGCATCTGACCACTTTTTTACTCTGCATTCTTATTGTATGAAAGGTTTTACCCTTTGTCATCCTTTACTACCCTGGCAGTGAATGACTTGGCAGCAAGCAATCCGCGCGTTTAGGGTAAATTGATTCAGAGTTAAAATTAATCAGGACTCTCATTATATAAAAGAAAGTCTAGTCTTTCTTTTTTCTACAACAACAAATCCATTTAATTGTCTGAAAACTGTTTTCTTATTTATCTCCTTGTTGAGCCGTATTTCCTGATACTGGTTTATATTAAGTAATATTTGGCTACGTAGCTACACAATTAATGTACATCTTCCAGTGCCATGTAGTTACCCATTTTAAATATTTTTTTTCTAGGACTCTGTGCACTGTCTCGAGTGTGAACTCTACAAAGGCAAGTACTAATTTTTTAATTATTTTATAAACCCCTAATTCTCACGCCGGTGTCTTCAACTATCTTATTAAATGTTTATAACTGACCAAAGATTTCGTCTCTTCTCTACTTAGTCTTTTGAAAGAAATACTAATGAGCAATTAAATGTTAAAAGGGGGCAAAAGAATGAGGAGTGAGTTTTCCCAGAAGGTAATTATGGAGTGCCTAGCATATTCCAGGAACTACGCTGTGTGATGGGGGAACATGGTCCCTGGCCTCTAGGACACAGTCTCGTGGGATAAACCAACAATTACGGTACAGTATTCTGGGTCAGCAGAGGCCCAAGGGTATCCTGCACTTTGAGGGAAGGTAAAATGACTTACTGCGGAGGTCTCTAATTACCAAGCTTCCGCCAGAAGTTATGGTAAACACTATAATGCAATTATAATAAATATTATAATGCAATTACAATAAATGTGTGTTGAATTGAATTAAATCAAATTTACTCCTTGCTCTCTAGAAGCTCAAATATGAACCATGGAAGATGGAAATGTCTTTTCTTGAAATTCATGGCTTCCCAGTAACTTACTCATGGAGCTATTTCAGCAGATTTTAACCCATAAGAGTCCTTAACACATTCTATAAGATTCTGTTCTACCTAAATAGCCCTTCTGATAAACTCCTCTGGAAGCTTATTTAGAGTTTTCCCAGGCATTTGAGGTGAAGAAATCCAGAGACCTGATGAAACTAGAATTTTGTTTTTCTTTCATCAAATGATTGAAAGTTGATAAGTATAATTGAATGTGATTGATAGCATCCACAATTTATACCGAACTATTTCATATAAACATGTGGCCCCAGTCAAGCATATCTATTAATGCTATTACTCTGTCAGAATTAGGGGCATACTCAGGCTCTCTCCTCCCCTGCTGCCATAACATCTGTCTTGTTTACTACATAACCTAAGTTCCTGCCGAAGTATAGGACACACAATAGGCATCTTACATACAATAGGGTGGATGACTATATGGTAGTTGAATGGATACAAAGGAATATAATTGACTGTTGCATGGAATGTCCTGAAGTTCTGTGGCATTTATAAAATTATGCCCCTCTCCATCCCCCTTATCAACTCGATAGCAATGGGTTTGGTTTTTTTGGTTTGGTTTCTATCCTCCTTCATGTTGAGCAAATTTGTCTTGTTTTTAACTTAAACTTTCTGCTCTATTGCCTTCTCTTTTTCAATCAACAAATAGAACATTTTATAGAAATATTAGAAAATAAAAAAGGAAAAATTCTAAAAATCAAAAATACCAGTGCCTAGGGTTAACCAATATTAACATTTTGTTATATGTCTTTTTCAAGGTGTTCTTATGCATATAGGTACTTTTTAAAATAAATAGATTTTCCTAATGCATATAGTATTTTGTAATATGTGTGTATAAAGAGGAGACTTGGTGGTGCAGTGGTTAAAGCACTCAGCTGCTAACCAAAAGGTCAGCGGTTTGAACCCACCAGCGGCTCCTCAGGAGAAAGATGTGGCAGTCAGCTTCATAAAGATTTACAGCCTTAGAAACCCTGTGGGGCAGTTCTACTCTGTCCTATAGGGTCGCTATGAGTCAGAATCGACTCAGTGACGATGGGTTTAATGGGTATCATGATTTTATACAATGTTTGCCTATATGATACAGAAAAAATGTTTTTAACATATTCATTTACAGGTAGTCAACGACTTAAAATCAGGTTCCATTTCGACTGCTCCCTGGTAAGTTGGTTCTGTCATAAGTCAATACCTCATTTTTCTTTTTTTAGTTCCCATTTATATTGCCCATAACCTTCTATACAGCAGCGTTTTGAAAAGTAAATCATAACTTTGAACATCTGAGAGTATACATCTAAAAATGATAGCATCGGTAAATCACGCACTGCAACATTGTGTGTAGTACATATTACCAGCCATAAGAAGCACACACGCAAAAAAATCCTGTCATAACTTCGGTTCCTCGTAACTCGAATGTGTCATAAGTTGGGGACTATCTGTGTTTTCTAGAGCCCTGGTGGCACAGTGGTTAAGACCTATGGCTGCTAACCTAAAGGTCAGCGGTTAGAATCAACCAGCCACTTATTGGAAACTCTGTGGGGGCAGTTCTACTCTGTTCTGCAGGGTCGCTCTGAGTCGGAATTGTCTCCACGGCAATGGGACCCATGTTTTCTATATTTAATGACTAATAAGAACATTCTGTAAACTCTGTCTGTAAGCCCTGTACCAAAAAGAATTGGTCAATATTCAACTATTTCAGGAAGTAGCATATGATCATGAATTGATGGTATTGGAGGAAGAAGCCCAAGCTGTGCTGAAGGTGTTGGTGAAAAACAAGGCTCCAGGAATCAATGGAATATCAATTGAGATGTTCCAACAAATGGAGGCAATGCTGAAAGCGCTCACTCATCTATGCCAAAAAATTTTATAGACAGCTACCTTACCAGTCAGCTAGAAGAGATCCATATTTGTGCCTATTCCAAAGGAAGGCAATCCAACAAAATGCAGAAATTATCAAACAATGTCATTAATATCACGCACAAATAAAATTTTGCTGAAAATAATTAAAAAATGTTTGCAGCAATATAACAACAGGTAACTGCCAGAAATTCAAGGTGGATTCATAGAAGGATATAGAATGAGGGATATCATTACTGACATCAGATGGATATTGGCTGAAAGCAGAGAATACCAGAAAGATGTTTACCTGAGTTTTAGTGACTATGCAAAGGCATTTGACTGTGTGGATCATAACAAATTATGAATAACATTGTGAAGAATAGGAATTCCAGAACACTTAACTGTGCTCATGAAGAACCTGTACATAAACCAAGAGGCAGTCGTTCAAACAAAACAAAGGGATACTGCATCATTTAAAATCAGAAGAGTTGTGTGTCAGGGTTGTATCCTTTCAATATACTTATTCAGTCTTTATGTTGAGCAAATAATTCAAAAAGCTGAACTATATGAAGAACACAGCGTCAAAATTGGAGGAAGACTCATTAACAACCTGGGATATGCAGATGACACAACATTGCTTGCTGAAAGTGAAGAGAACTTGAAGCACTTACTGATGAAGATCAAAGACTACAGTCTTCAGTATTGATTATACCTCAACATAAAGAAAACGAAAATCCTCACAACTGGACCAATAAGCAACATCATGATAAACGTTTTATTTGGATCCACAGTCAACACCCAGGGATGTAGCAGTAAAGAAAGCAAATGACATATTGCACTGGGCAAAGCTGCTGCAAAAAACCTCTTTAAAGTGTTAAAAAATAAAGACATCACTTTGAGGACTAAGGTGCACCTGACCCAGGCCATGGTATTTTCAATTGCCTTATATGCATGTGAAAGCTGGACAATGAATAAGGAATACCACTGAAGAACTGACACCTTTGAATTATGGTGTTGGTGAAGAATATTGAATATACCATGGACTTCCAGAAGAATGAGCATAATCTGTCTTGGAAGCAGTATAGCCAGAATGCTCCTTAGAAGTAAGGATGGCAACACTTAGTCTCACATACTTTGGACATGTTATCAGGAGGGACCAGTCCCTGGAGAAGGATATCATGCTTGGTAAGATGAAGAGTCAGCAGAAAAGAGGAAGCTTCTCCACGAGATGGATTGACACAGTGGCTGCAACAATGGGCTCATGTGAGCATGGCACAGGACCGGGTAGTGTTTTATTCAGCTGTACATAGGGTCGCCATGAGTCAGAACCGACTCAATGGCACCTAACAACAACAAAACAGCAACAAACTCTGTCTATATCTATAAGAAGCAGAATGTGTAATAATTAAGAAGTGGGTTCTCGAGACAAATTACTTGATCCTATATCCTGGCTTAGCCCCTCACTAGTTCTAAGCCTTAACCAAGCAGAAATAGCTTCTGTGTGCTTCAGTTTTCTCTTCTGGAAAATGGGGATAATGAAGTATCTATGTCTTAGAGTTGTTCCAAAAATTAAAGGAATTGATTTATATAATGGACTCAGAAGAGTACCTGGTCCAAGTAAGCGCTCAATAAATGCTACACATTCTTTGCTTCTTTGTTGGAACACATCCAACTGAATTTTTCAGCCTCCCTTGCAGTTAGGTATGTCTCTCAGATTAGAAGGTGAGACAAATGGATGTGTGTCATTTACAGGCCTGACCCATAAATACCTTTAAAAAATAATCTGTTTCTCTATCAGCCAGCTAACCAAAGAAGACCCCAAGGGAAAACTGAAAGATGGAAGGAAACTTGATCTATGAGTGACTGTATACAACAGAGCCCCATCTGTAGCAAACCACACTGAACTATCATTACATTACTGAGAAATAAATTTATATTATGTTCTATTTGAAAATTTTTTTGTTATAGAACTTAACATTTCTGGACTAATTGAGTTTCCTATTGTTATTCCCTTATCATATACCATCTGTTTAAAATAAGAGAATTTTGATCCCAAAATGTGAAGAGTAGATAAATGAAAGGAGTTCAGGGTCAAAAATTTGCTACAGATAATTCACAACATGATGATACATGAGTCCAAGGGTCATTTGTCAATCTAAAATGTATTTTACCTCCGCTCTCTCTCTTTGTTTTTCTTTCTTGCTATAAGTACATATGTGTATTCTCATGTCTAAAAAAAAAAAACCCATTGCCGTCAACTCAATTCTGACTCATAGCGACTCTATAGGACAAAGTAGAACTGCCCCATAGGGTTTCCAAGGAGCAGCTGGTGGATTTGAACTGCTGACCTTTTGGTTAGCAGCCTGACCTCTTAACCACTGTGTCACCAGGGCTCCTTCTTGTGTCTAGTGGTCACATAATAGTCCAATGTGTGTATCTCATTATTTATCTATTACTTATTATTAGGCTACGGAGGTTAATCTCAACACAGCTCAATGTGTTTACTCATCTTAAAAACACAGATTCCTCATATCCCTTCTAAGTTTTACCAGTGAGCCTTGTTTTCTTACATTTACTGAGACACTTAGGTCATAAATACCAAAACACTAACCGAGAAAATCCAGGAGGGAACATTCTTCAGGAAAAGAAGAAATATTCAAGCGAATGGCTATTGCATTAAAAAGAGAGAGAAAGTTTCCCATGACGGTTCTGAAATGTCTAAAGCAAAGTCATACCAAACAGGAAAATATTTCCCATGTTTTCCTCTTGAGGACCATAGACATGAAAGAAAAATGCTCAATTTGGGGTATCATTCATTCTGCAAAAATGTTATTTGTAACCAAAAGAAGAGAAAGCTAAGGAAAGGAAAAGGAAAAAGGACATCAAGGATGTATATATATTTGCCATTTAGTGAGCACTGAGGCAAAAATTATTTAAATATAAACTATGAAACACATTCCATGTGGTTTATTTTCTAAGGTTAGAGCTTTCAGTTGAGACTAGTTGGAATACTCCAGAATATTTTGACTCTCAAGGGACTGACTATAAAGCATTATCTAATGCTATCATATGCATCTTTATAAATATAGAATTAAATGACTATCCCCTTATATTTGTATCATGCTCCACAATGTGTTTTATATCTAGGAAGGTATTATCAGCCCCATCCCACAGGCAAAGACACTGAAATTCAGACAGGTTAAAAAGCTTGTCCCAGGTTACCTGGCTAGTGTCACAGGCAATGCAAGTAATCATCCACTAATGATCTGTAGACTTTGGTTTTCACATATGAATTTCCTGAAAGTGACCTATGCAAGAGCTATGATCAAGTTAATCAACATAACAGCCCATGTAGTTACAGATGGACCTATGAGAGAAAAACATGAGTAACAGGATAATTTGAAGTAGTCTCAGCTTAAAGTATATGAAAGCACAACTGAATCACTTAATAGGCATTAAGTTAAACCCCATTCCAATAATTCCAGCAAAAATACCTGAAATACAAAAGGTTTGCCAAGCCCACTCTAATAGCATACTTTTTTCAGGTAAGAGTCAGTAAAACAAATTTCTAGGCTAAGGAAGTAATTTGTCCAGTATCTTGAATATTCTACTTGTGTTCTTCTACATATGTTCATGAGAAACAGCTATATAATAAATATCTATTTCCCATTTGTTTTCATTATTTCATATTTGAGGTATAATTTTTTAGGAAAGGAAAAGTGGCTGAGACTTTTTTTATAAAATTACACAAATAATAATAAAGTTGAATAATTGTGCATTTAAAAGGAAATTATACTTTCTTGAAAATGTATTAAGAATAGTCAAAACAAAACACAAAATAAGAGTTCAGAGTAAGAGCTGAAAAGCATTTCTACCAGTTTTGTTGTTGTATATTTTTTATACTTAATTGAACAAATACCACAACATCAACAACAAAAGTGGTAAAAATGCCTTTCAGTTCTAAATCAGTTCAACAAATATGCGTTGAATATCCTCTTTATTAGTAAGCATGCCAGTAGGAAACAGAATTCACCCCAGATGACTCCAGTGAAGAGACTTTAATAAAAGGACTACTTATGGAAGCAGGGGTAAGGTAAAGAGAATAAAAAAGAAATGATGAGACTAAGTGAACCTTTCTTTGCCAAATTGAGAAAAGAAGAGCACAGATACCTAATTAATAAAGTCTGCCATAGTTATTAAGACTGACACCTAAATTATGCTTTGCTGTTTTGGTTGTGAATGTTAAAGAGAGAGATGGTCAGTTACATTATCTCTCTCAGCATTATCATCATCCTCGCCATCATCATAATCTTCCTAAAAATAGTTATCATTCATTGAGCGCCAAGGGTCTGAATAACTGTTAGAAAGACCAGTCTGGAGTTAGTAAAGGGGAAGTGGTAGGTCTTAGTGTCTTAGTTCTGCTGTAACAGAAATACCACAAGTGTGTGGCTTTAAAGGATAGAAATTTATTTTCTCGTAGTCCAGGTGGCTAGAAGTTTGAATTCAGCTTGTGGTTGCAGGGAGGAGTCCTTTCTTGTCTATTTCAGCTTCTGTTGTTGTTGTTGTTAGTTCCCGTGGAGTCCATTTCAATTCATGGTGATGTTCCTGGGCTTGTAGATAACAAGTTTTGATAATGTCCTTTTTCCCCCGTCTGCTTGCTTGTCTCTGTGTCTAATCATCTCTTTTTATATCTCAAAAGTGATTTGGTTTAAAACACACCCAACACTGGTATGACCTCATAACAAAACAAAGAAAACCGTATTCCTAAATGGGATTACACTCACAGTTATAGAGGTTAGGATTCCAACACATATTTTTGGGAGACACAATTCAATCCATATCATAGGGAGAAAGCAAAAGGAAGCACGAGCCCAGAGGTAGATAAAGTAGCTAAGAAGTGATAGAAGTGGGAAAGAATTAATGACCATTTAGATCAAAATAGTGATAAAAAAACAAACCTATTGCTGTCAAGTCAATTCTGACCCACAGTGACCGTATAGGACAGAGCAGAACTGCCCCATAGGGTTTCCGAGGAGTGGCTGGTGGATTTGAACTGCCAGTCTTTTGGTTAACAGCTGAGCTCTTAACTACTACACCACGAGGGCTACACACACACACA
>NW_004444066.1:7683206-7687446 GCF_000243295.1 Trichechus manatus latirostris | reverse complement strand
AACAGTCCAGGGACAAGGACTAGAAGGCAGGAGGGGACAGGAAAGCTGATAATAGGGAAACCAAGGTTGAGAAGGGACAGTGTTGACATGTCATGGGGTTGTTAACCATTGTCATAAAACAATATGTGTACTGTTTAATGAGAAACTATTTGTTCTGTAAACCTTCATCTAAAGTACAAAATAATAATAATAATAATAAATAAAGTCATTCACTTGCAGTATTTTTTTTGTTTTGGTAGCACTAGGTAGCTGAGACAGATGGCAAGAGAAAAAAGGAGACAAATGTATTTCTGAGGTTCTAATCCCAGGTACCCTTAAGGAGGCCATTAACAGCTAAACAGGGAGAGGAGGAAGAGTTAGTTAGAAATGGGAATGAAGGAACAATGGAAGCATTTCTGGTCTTCTTAAACCTAAGAACAGAGATTTAGTCAGACAGATTCAAGGCCTAGCTCAGTCCCTTCCTGCTTGTGGAAAATCAGGTGAGTCTCTGAGTTCTTGCTTCTTCATCTAAAAAAATTACAAATTTTAGCTCCTTCCTCATAGAGTTATTTTAATTCCTTGTGCGTAGTTATTATTCACCAATGCTAGTTGTTGCTATTATTATCATTATTACTACTTCATAAATGTTTCATTTTTCTAAGGTTCCAAAAAGGAGATCATGCGTTTCCCTAGAGGTACTTAGGTCCTGTTTGCTAGTTCCCTCTGTTATATCTACTTCCTCTTTGCCTTTTACTGTCATTTTTTTTTTTTTTTTACATTGTTTTCTCCTGTAATTTACTTACTCAGTCCTCTTCTCCCCTTTAATCTGACAGCTCTGTAGGAACAGGGACCACTTCTGTCTTGCCCACTGCTCTATTTCCACCATCTCGTACAGTGCCTGGCAGATAACACATGCTCCATAAACACCTGCAAAGTGAGAGAGTGAAAGGTGGGCATGGTGGCCTGGAATGAAGAGACAAAAAGACATAGAGACACAGCACCGGAAAATGAGCAGGACAGATAGGCTGGAAAGCCAGTGGAGAATTTGATACAGCTCTACAACTCACAGACAGAGGGGCTTAAGTACATTCCAAAGGGAGTCTTCAGTTAAATTATTCCTAATCTCAGCTCCTGGTATATTAAGTTTCTCTATTAGCAGAGAAGGTCTCAAATGGATTTAGATCACATATTGCATTTTTTATTTCAATATGTAAAATTTGAAGCCCAATCATAACTTTTCAGGATGACTGTTACTTATTGAAGTGTAACTCAGATCCAGGTTACCTTTACCCTCATGTTTCTTTGGATGCAAAACAGATTTGCCTACCCACAGTTCTATGTAGAATAAAGTCAGCACCATAATGTATGAGTCTGCTAAATGATTTACTCCAAAGAAGAGAAAAAAGAATTGTGACAAAATGAAATTGAGGTTTTCTCCTCAGGCTCATCTCTAAATATTCAAAGCATCTCTTTTCATTCCTATATGTTTTTCTTTTTGTCTATTTTAAACTAACGATAATAGTACTTCGTTGATGTATCATTCTGCTCTAGCAGAAAGGTTAAGCGGAAACTTTCCTCTAAACTAAAATGTTCCTTTAACCCACTGGGATTTTCTAAAGCTAGATACTAATATGTCCTGTAATTAAGAAATAATGGGCTTTCCGCCATGGTTTATTTCCATAGATTTAGATTCAGTGCCAAAAAGCTACAGTTTAAATTGTTGCAGTGCCCAGTAGTAAAAACCCATAAATTCTCAGAGACCGATTTTAAATAAACTTGTATTTCAGCAAAAATAAAGTTAAATGAAGATATCCTTCAATTTGTTACCTTCACTTTCACCCAAAGAAAGGGAATCAGATGGGCAGAAGACAAGTGGAGAGAGAAGAGAGAGGAGTCAGATTGAGGGAACATGAATAGGAAAAGCACTATACTGGGCTTGCTATCAGAACTTTGGGATAGTTTCTCTGACCAGGCCCGCTCCTCTGAAGTCCAAAGCAGTCACATTTCCATTCCTAATGGCTCCTGCAGATAAGGGAACAGTGAGAAAAAGAAAGAATGACAAGGTCAAAGGCCCTGATTAAGATACTTCTTAGCTTCCCTGAGGAACAAAGGGTGACTGTATAAGGCAAAAACAGTCCCACTGTTCATTTGAAGGAAACTTAGCAAATTCAGTCAGCTCATAAATGCAATAGTTAATAGCATGGGCTTTGGAATGAGACCACTTATTAGCTTTGTGAACTTGGTCAACTTATTTAATCTCTCTGAGCCTCATGTAAAATGTAGCTTCAATGAGACTCTGCGTGTCTATGTAAAACACAGTGACACTCCATACATTCTAGCTTTTTTATTATACTGGCCTCAGCTGATCTTCAAAGAAGCCTTTAGAAAGAGGTTAGAGAAAGTCGCTCAACCCTTGGCTTCACTGGGGACACAATGAAACAGGTATTTGCAGTTATGGGGATCTTGAACCACGGAGGGGGGTTTACTTAGAATGCACAAAGTTTACAAAGTTGGGATGAAGAATTTAGATTAGAAAACTGTAAATCTGGTAAATGAGAGGATTAGTGATATCCTGTTTTATCCTAGTTAATGTCAAGTATATTTCTCTATCATCCCGTAATGAGAAAATTAGAGGATACTGAGAAAAATAAAATTAGATTCCTCTCACTAACCTCTACTCTCAGCCCTCAGTGAGGGTGAAATAGGGTAGGTGGCTTCTGACAACCTAGACCTCAGAAGTCTGGGGTTTGGAGGAGAGTTTTAATTCACAATCATTGTCCTATTTATTTAATATTTTTAAATCAAGAGCTGGAGATCTAATAATGGATCAAAAATACATGGCCTTTGTTTCATGGATCTTACAGTTAAATATGTGTTGGGGGTAGTCATAAATATATAGTCACACAAATAAAAAAGATAATTTAAAGATATAGTTATTACACCAAAGGATAAGTTTGATGGATTGAAAGTTGTTGTTTTGTTTTGTTTTTTTTTCTTTTAATTTAGATTGAGAAGAACTCTCTGGGGAAAGACAATTTTTGTCTCCCCTTCCGAACCTAGCTCTGAGATATAAGATCATGAAGATCATGTGTGGGTAGTTTATTTAGGACGGGTGGGTTATCATTTGTAATGATCAATTTCACACGGGTTTCACCATAAGCTGTGGTGAAATACATGTGAAATTGGTCACTACAGATTAGTAAGTAAGCACAAGTAGGCCAGTGCTTATCTTGCTTACTGGGTATTCCGCACCTGTTAGGGATTGTACATTTGAAAAGAGGCTTTGATTCTGTAGGAAGGTGTTGTGGGGATGTGAGAGAGACAGATGCCAGCCATACCTAGAAGTAGAACCCTTGTAGTGTTGAAAAATGTAAAACTGTTCACTACAGATGATCTGGTTAGCAAGCTAAGTGTTGCACTTATCTTGCCTTTTGGATAATCTGCCCCTGAGAAGGTTTGGTGAATAGGGGGAGGGAAAACCAATACCAGCCTATGTTATCAAATTTGCCACTACTCTAGGAGACGAGCAGCACCATCTGCGTGGGGGAAGAAAAAGCATTTGTCACTGGGCTTCTTTCTCACTTCAAAGATTGCTCCATGGGGCACTAACTTCCCCAGCCTCTGGGTTGCACATGCTTCAGTGCCTAGTATGAATATCAACCAGGCCTATGCACGACTGCAGCAGAGAAACTCCAGGGTAAAGCAAGAAGTGTAGACCCCAGTCAAGACACTATCCATTTTCACCTGCATGAAACGGGTCTCTGTAGTAGGAGCTGGAATTAGAGGAAAGGCCAAGATCTGATATGGAGAACGAGAGGGGTCTGATGTATCTACTGTTTCTGAGCCATCCTACATTCTATTCCAGATTCATCTTTCAGAATGCTTTTACCATGTCACTGCAAAGCACTAAAACCTGTTAGTGTCTCCCCATTATCTATGAGAAAAGTTGCAACTCTTCAAAATGACAGTCAAACCTCTTCCGACAATTTTTACATTAGTTTCTCTCATGAACTATGTATCTTTACTTGCATCTACCCTTCCTGAGATTAGAGAATATGGTGTCTTTGTCTTCTATGTCACATATAAACCAAAAACCAAACCAGTTGCCATCAAGTCGATTCCAACTCCTAGCGACCCTATAGGACAGAACAGAACTGCCCCATAGGGTTTCCAAGAAGTGGCTGATGGATTGGAACTGCGAATCTTTTTGTTGGCAGACTATTTCTTAACCACTGCACAACCAGGGCTCCATCATGGGGAA
>NW_004444066.1:7680329-7682452 GCF_000243295.1 Trichechus manatus latirostris | reverse complement strand
GGCCATCACGTGTTTCAGTTATAAAAGCTCAGTAAATATTATGCTGATGCTCGTTCGGATTCAGAAGTTTTTTTCTCCTATTGCTGTCAGCATATTTCCTGCATATTAATAAGCATAACCACATTTCATATGAAATATAATATGAACTTCACTTTTAATAGACTACAAAGCCACAAATAAGCGATTTGCTGAAGAATAGAGAAACTTGGAGTTCTCCTGTTTTTGCTTTTGCTCCAAGCCAAAATAGATGAAGCTGATTATGATTAACTTGCTCCGTTTCCAAGTCACAAGTCCACGTTACTCAATAAGCATTTTGCTGTCATCTCTCCATGCTTCTTCAAATTCTAAACTTTTTCATCTCTCCATTATTGTTAGTTGATAAGATTCTTTTAATTCGGAAGCATTTGGGTAGTCTGAGTCTTATACTCAATTTTGAGTACTTTGATTATATGAATGCTATTCTATAATTACCTTCCAAAATTCTCTGAGAATTTGACAATGAAATGTTACATTTCCAAAGTCAATTTTCCTCTTTTAACAGTGAAGGTCAAAATTCTCATTTTGTTTTTTTTTTCTTTCCTAGAGTTTTGTCCATTTTAGATAGAGGAATTATATTTTTTCCTGTCTACATAAATCTAGGAACATTGCAACTGTTGCCAGAAAAAATAAATTACAGTGTTAAGCTGCAAATCTTTAGGTTTAAAGTTCACCTTCCTTCAACATTATTTCAAAGGAAAAATACTATCTTTCAGCCAGCAGAGAAGGCAGGCTCTTGTGTCTACTCTCCACTATTAAGCTCAGTTCTCTGTTTTGGAATGCCTAAAGGAATCTTATGATTCTTTCTAGAAAAAGAGGTATAATTTAAAATCCTTGGGCATTGGCTTCAAAGAATAACAAGGCAATTTGAGCTGAGGGATACCATTCTTTCTCAACACCACTCCCATGTATTTATCTACTGGTCTCTCGCTCTCTCAACTCATGGCCAATTACAATGTGCATAAATTTTGCTGTAAAAATTTAACTGAAAATCCAGAATCTGAAATTTCTTTTCTTTCCTAGAATATTTTAATGATATTGCCTTTCTAAAATTCAGTTTGGAAAGACAATATTGTATCAGGTTTGGTGTTCCTTCCAGAGAGAAATTATCACTCTTGTGGATTACAGTAATCAGAACTGAAATAAATTCTCAAATATGCACAGACAAACCTCATCAACATGAACATCTAGGGCAAGGATCAGGTATGCAATGTGCAAGTTTTTTGCTCAAAGGATCTTCTTTTAATGTATCTGGCTTGAAGAGTATTTTATAGACTGCAATACATTAAACATATTTGTAGGGAGCTTATCTTACATTAATGGTTGTTAAGATTCAGAATTTCTGACTTCATTCAAAATGCAGACATCTGAGCCAAAGCCATCAGCTCCAGTGAGAATCAGGATTACTGTAAGATTGTGGCCGTATAGCAGCTACTTGAGTAACCTACTTACAATCAAGTCAAGGATAAGTGACTAGAAAGTTGAGAATATTGGTAAGAAAGGACTTGAAGTTATGGACCATGGGGTGTAAGGTTGGTTTAAGGGGACTGAGATGTTCAGATATGTGGTCTAGATAAGAAGTGGCAAGAGGTTGTTGTTGTTAGGTGCCGTTGAGCCCGTTCCAACTCATAGCGACTCTATGTACAACAGGACGAAACGCTGCCCAGTCCTGCGCCATCCTTACTATGGTTGTTATGCTTAAGCCCATTATTGTAACCACTGTGTCAATCCATCTTGTTGAGGGTCTTCCTCTTTCTCGCTGACCCTCCACTTTACCAAGCATGACGTCCTTCTCCAGGGACTAATCCCTCCTGATAACATGGCCAAAGTACGTGAGACGTAGTCTCGCCATCCTTGCTTCCAAGGAGCATTCCGGTTGTACTTCTTTGAAGACAGATTTGTTTATTCTTTTGGCAGTCCATAGTATATTCAATATTCTTCACCAACACCACAATTCAAAGGCGTCAATTCTTCTTCTGCCTTCCTTATTCATTGTCCAGCTTTCGAATGCATATGAGGCAATTGAAAACACCATAGCTTGGGTCAAGTGCTCCTTAGTCTTCAGGGTGATATCTTTGCTTTTCAAC
>NW_004444066.1:7630569-7680055 GCF_000243295.1 Trichechus manatus latirostris | reverse complement strand
CAGGTTGTTAATGAGTCTTCCTCCAATCCTGATGCCCCATTCTTCTTCATATAGTTCAGCTTCTCGAATTGTTTGCTCAGCATACAGATTGAATAGGTATGATGAATGTTACAACCCTGATGCACACCTTGCCTGACTTTAAACCACGCAGTATCCCCTTGTTCTGTTCAAATGACTGCCTCTTGATCTATATGCAGGTTCCTCATGAGCACAATTAAGTGTTCTGGAATTCACATTCTTCACAAGGTTGTCCATAATTTGTTATGATTCACACAGTCAAATGCCTTTGCATAGTCAATAAAACACAAGTAAACATCTTTTTGGTATTCTTTGCTTTCAGCCAGGATCCATCTGACATCAGCAATGATATTCCTCATTCCACAACCTCTTCTGAATGTGGCTTGAATTTCTGGCAGTTCCCTGTTGACATACAGCTGCAGCCACTTTTGAATTGTCTTCAGCAAAATTTTACATGCGTGCAGTATTAATGCTATCGTTCTATAGTTTCCACATTCAGTTGGATCACCTTTCCTGGGAATAGGCGTAAATATGGATCTCTTCTAGGCGGCTGGCCAGGTAGCTGTCTTCCAGATTTCTTGGCACAGATGAGTGGGTACTTCCAGTGCTGCATCCATTTGTTGAAACATCTCAACTGGTATTTCATCAATTCCTGGAGGCTTGTTTTTTGTCACTGCCTTCAGTGCAGCTTGGAATTCTTCCTTCAGTACCATCAATTCCTGATCATATGCTACCTCCTGAAATGGCTGAATGTCGACACAATTCTTTTGGGTATAGTGACTCTGTGTATTCCTTCCATCTTCTTTTGATGCTTCCTGCATCGTTTAATATTTTTCCCCAAAGAATCTTTCAATATTGCCACTCACGGCTTGAATTTTTTCTTCAGTTCATTCTGCTTAAGAAATGCCAAGCGTGTTCTTTCCTTTTGGTTTTCCATCTCCAGGTGTTGGCACATGTCATTATAATACTTGACTTTTTTGTCTTCTCGAGCCACCCTTTGAAATATTCTGTTCAACTCTTTTACTTCATCATTTCCCCCTTTCACTTTAGCTACTCAACATTCAAGAGCAAGTTTCAGAGTCTCTTCTGACATCCATCCTAGTCTTTTTTTTTTCTTTCTTTCCCGTCTTTTTAATGACCTCTTTCTTTCTTCAAGTATGATGTCCTTGATGTCATTCCACAATTTGTCTGGTCTTCAGTCATTATACCACATGTCTGTCAGTTTGTTGTACTATGGGGGCTTGTGTGTTGCTGTGATGCTGAAAACTATGCCACCAGTATTCAAATACCAACAAGGTCACCCATGACAGACAGGTTTCAGCTGAGCTTCCAGACTAAGACAGACTAGGAAAAAGGACCTGGTGGTCTACTTCTGAAAGGAATTAGCCAGTGGCAAGAGGTAGTGGTTAATAAGGAGATGCAGGCTTAAGATTTCTGATAGGGCAGGCAGTTACTATACAGCCATAAACCAATTCGGTAATGGCATGGATAATTTTTTCATGAAACATTGTTAATTTAAAACTACAATATAAAACAGTATGCATAGCATAATCCCAGTAACCAAAAACCAAAACTGTTGCCATCTAGTCAATTCCAACTCATGGCAACCCCGTGTGTCACAAAGTAGAACTGCACCATAGAATTTTCTTGGCTATAATCCTTATGGAAACATATCACTAGGACTTTCTTTCATGATGCCACTTGATGGTTTCAAACCACCAACGTCTAGGTTAGTAATCAAGTGCAAATCACTTGTGTGACCCAGGGAACTTGATCCCAATAATCTGTTGCCATTGAGTCGATTCTGACTCATACAGACCCTATAGGACAGAGTAGAACTGCCCCATAGCGTTCCCAAGGAGCAGCTGGTGGATTCGAACTGCTGACCTTTTGGTTCCAAATAAAACCAAACCAAAATACAACAAACAGAAATGTTATTTGTGATTACCTATGAGTGGTAGGGTGACAAGATGCTACAATGTTGGTTTATCATTATATCTAAAGTGCCTGGAAAAGCACGGTAGGTTCTTAGTAAACATTTATTGAAGAAAATAAATTATTTTTATTTTCCATCCTTGTTTCATCCAGCTTTTACAATATAAACATTTAATGCTTTTGTAATAAAAAAAATGTTATTTAAAAACATATTTGTTTCTGAAATGAAACAGTTCTGGGGGATGATAACGAATTGATGGCATAAATACCTACAGCTGTTAGATAATTCTTCCCCGAGTCAAATGTACATCTAGATGAGGAAGTGATTATGAAGTAGAAATAAAGAAGATTTTCTGGATCCATCCAACATTTTCTGGTCTTGAAATCTGTATATGCAAGTTTCCATTAGCCGTAGCAGCAGAGGCAGTAGAAGGTGTACTGCAGACTGGGCTCATATGGATAACAATCCTGCTAGAACATTAGGAAAATTATCTTTCTAATTATCCCTAAAGCCAACAATTCAATCAGCTTGCATTTACAAAGCACACACTAGCATTATGTCCAACGCTACTAGCCAAGAAAACTTTTTAAGTGGGTGAAGCTCCCAAGATGCTGTTGGAATATTCCACAGGACTCTGCTCTTTTGAAGCTGCACTCCATGGGCTAGAAATTCTCAGGTGTCTAGTAATGATTCTCAGCTAAAAGAAACATTTGCAGATGAAACTCTGGTACGTGGTTGAGAACTAGGCTGCTAACGAAACGGTCGGCAGTTCAAATCCACCAGGTTCTCCTTGGAAACTCTATGGGGAAGTTCTGCTCTGTCCTATAAGGTCTCTGTAAGTTGGAATTGACTCAACGGCAGTGGGTTTGGTTTGGTTTATCCTTATTCTATAAGTGAGCATTAGCCTGCTGGTTTTCATCATTTCACCCAGAAGAGTAGGCTGCCCACCTCAACTGAGGATGGGTGGTCAAGCACCTGCATTCATTTCATCAGGTGACTGTCAACACCTCTATTTGGGTTCAATACTCCTCATGGTCTTTTGCAGATTATTTGAAGCTTGGACATCATTATCAGAGTTTTGGGCCTCTTTTCTGCTTTTCCTACATCTCTAGGCACTAGTTTGGTTCATGTACATTGCACCTTGTTTGATGCCCACAGCATATCTTGACAACCTTGCCCCTCAGTTCAGTTTGCCCTACTGGGTACTTAAATGCCCAGTCTAAGTAAATCAGCCCTCTGGCAGGGAGCCCATGCTCTGCCCTGTCAGCCTACTCGAACTCTCAGTTTGTCTCTATTGGCCTACCTATCTCTCAGGGATCCATGATTGCCCACACTAGCACTAAATAATTTACCACTTCCCTCCCTCTTGTTTAAACTTACCTGGCCTCTGATCCAAGCCCTGAAGTTCCTTTTCTCTGTGGATAACTCCCAGCTACCTATACAACAGCTAATCAATTAACTGTGGAGACCATATGAGACAGTGCTGGGTTTTTCAAAGAGTAATTCATAGACAATCTGATGAGAAGCATGCCAGCTCTGCCTCAAGCTGTCTGTGCAACTTTGGACAAGCTATTTATTTAATCTCTCTGTGCTTTGGCATTCTTATTTTTCAAATTAAAAAAATAAAAATGTTTCCTAGGTTTGGAGACCCTGGGTGGCACAAACTATTAAACACGCTCGACTTCTAAACAAAAGGTTGGCAGTTTGAACCCACCCAGAGTTACTTCAGAAGAAAGGCCTGGTGATCTGCTTCTGAAAGGTCACAGACTTGAAAACCCTATGGAGGACAGTTCTACTCTGTACCCATGGGTTGCCATGAGTCAGAATAGACTTGACAGCAACTTATTTGATTTTTTTGGTTTTTCCTAGGTTTTTTTTTTTTTTATTTTTTTTTTTTTCATTGTACTTCAGGTGAAGGTTTACAGAGCAAATAGTTTCTCATTAAACAGTAGTACACATATTTTTTATGACATTGGTTAACAACCCCACGACATGTCAACCCTCTCCCTTCTTGACCTTTTTTCTTTTTTTTGGTGAAAATATACATAGCCAAAGATACACCATTTCAAAAATTTCTACATGCACAGTTCAGTGACATCGACTACGCTCTTCCAATTGTGCTGCTATTCTCACTTTAGATGAAGGTTTACAGAACAAAATAGTTTCTCATTAAACAGTTAGTACACCTGTTGCCCTATGACAATGGTTAACAACCTCACTACACATCAACACTGTCTTTGTTCAGCCTTGGGTTCCCTATCACCAGCTTTCCTGTCCCCTTCTGCCTTCTAGCCCTTGTCCCTAGACTGCTGTACTTCACTAGTCCCGTTTTGTTTTATGGGACTGTCCAATCCACGGCTGAACGGTGAACCTCGGAAGTGACTTCATCACTGAGCTAAAAGGATGTCTGGGGGCCATACTCTCGGGGTTTCTCCAGTCTCCTTTAGGCCACTAAATCTCGTCTTTTTTGTGTGTGTTAGAATTTTGTTCTACATCCTTCTCCAGTTCTGTCCAGAACCCTCTGTTGTGATCCTGGTCAGAGCAGTCAGCGGTGGTAGCCAGGCACCATCTAGCTGTACTGGACTCAGTCTGGTGGAGGCCTTGGTAGCTGTGGTCCATTAGTCCTTTTCCTAGGTTTTTTGAGAGAATTAAATTAGATAATTTGTATAAAGTGCTTAGCATAGTAAGCACCCAATATCTTTGTATTGATATTTGTCTATTGTGTGTTAATGTGCCACATTTTCTCAATATCCAGGAAACATATGTATATTTGACAGACTCCTGATGACAACATCTTAAATGAAAGAAATAACTCCTTAGAGTTATGATCACTTATGGAAGCATGTTAAGACTAATAAGGACCTCTAGAATTAAATAGGAAAAAAAAAAAAAAAGATACAGACAGTCCCCGGTTTACGAACGAGATCCATTCCTAAATCTGTCTTTAAGTAGAATTTGTATGTAAGTCAGAACAAGGATATACAGTTTTTATTTAGCTTCAGATAGTATATAGTAGATATTTGTTTGTCTTAGTGTATAGTAGATATTTTACCTTTCTACTCATATAAAACATGTAAGAAACACTTCCAAACTGCACGATGTTTTCATGAGCGTCACAAAGTAGTGTGTGTGTTCGTTATTACAAACGATTATATTTAACTCAAATTTTTAATATAAAAGGCTTTATGGCAGTCCATTCTTAAGTACAAGTTGTCCACAAGTCAGACATTTGTAACCAGGGACTACCTGTATTGTTGAAGCTTTGTGTTTCACTAAATTTCTCTTGGATTTGAAGGAAAACTTCAAGTTGACAACCAAGTTAGTGTTTTCAATGCAGTATAGGTCTAGTTCTCATTTTCTGGCTGGATTGCTAGCAGAGGAAGTGTAGGTTTTCCAAGGCGATGACGAACTAAAAGCAAACATTTATAAAATCACGGTGGGTAAGTGTTCTGCTGCTAACCAAAAGGTCGGCAGTTCAAATCCACCAGCCACTCCTTGGAAACCCTATGGGACAGTTCTCTGTCCTATAAGGTTGCTATGAGTCAGAATCGACTTGATGGCAATGGGTTTGGTTTTTTGAGTTTATTGAGGTGGAACCTGTGGCTGACTGTTCACTTAAAAGGAGCTACGGTAGAGCTGGAAGGAGTCATCATGAAACACTTATGCTGGGCCAGGCTCTTTACAACTATCCTATTTGATTTTCACAATGACCATGTAAGGGTAGGTATTAGATCCATTTTACAGATGAAATACTTAACCTCCAAAAGACTAGGTAATGTTCCTAGAGGCCATATAGGTAGTAAAGAGCAAAGTCAGGATTTGGAAAGGAGATCTGCCTGACTTCCTTTTCTCCTTTCCATACATCAGAGCTGCCCAGTTGGGAAACATCAAACTTTCATGAGAATCACTGCTACTCAGCCCCTCAAAATGTAATCAGCCAGCCATCCCCATGGTGCCTGTTTCAGATTCTAAGTTTTCTTCTCTGATCCCCTTGGCCAAAGCTATTCTGTATACTTGGTAGCTGGCTTGTCAGAGGGGCAAGCATATAACCCAATTTAGGCCAGTTTAGTACCCCATCATTTGGACAGTTATTGGTCCAGAGACAGTCATAAAACAAGAAGCCCAACTGACCAGAGAAGTAGTGAACTGTAGTGGTTAAGAGTGTGAGATCTAGAAAAAGGCAGCCTGGATTTGAATCCAAACTTTGTCACTTTTACTTAGTAGTTGTGTGAACTTAGACAAGTCGTCTAATCTTTCCGAGCCTTAATTTCTTGGGGAAAAAAAGGTTAAAAATAGTAACTACCTCACAGAATTTTTTATGAAGATTAAATATTACATATGTAAATGTATATAGTACTTGTTTATATATATAGCTAGGCATACCTGTATATTATTTTATTTTTATTAAATAATGCTTATTATGTAAATATTCGTATTAAGCAATACACAGATGCTTACAAAAATGCCTTGTGTATATTATATAATCAATAAACATCAATCTTCACTTTTTAAATTATTATCCTCATTATTATTATTCCCAGAGATACCTTTTAAACTAAAGCTTCCAGTAATGATTGTATTTACTCTCTGTTCACAAAACTACAAGTATTTGAGCCCCAATCTGCTGAGAGCCAGATATCCCACCTCATAGAAAAGCTGATCTGAGAGAAAGATGCCAAGTGAGACAGAGAAACATAGAGGAGCAATGAATAGAAATTGATGGTTTCTGAGGCACACCACATGTTCCTGATGAATTTTGAGTGCAAAGAAAGAGAACTGAGAGAAACCCTACACACAATTTGGACTTTACACAAAGTTTTATGCAGTGCAATCTAGACCTGGGGAAGAGTCAGGAGAGCTGAAAGAGAACCCCTTGATATGCAGGATTATAAACCCTGCTGTAGACTAAGGAAAGTGAAGGAGAATTAAGTTAAAAAAAAAAAAAAAACAGGAACTTTGAATCTTACAATCGCTATCAAGCAGTGAACATATACCACTGGGGGAAGGGCAGGAGAGGTGAGAAAGATTCACACAGAAGTGCATCAAACCAATAAACCAAATCCATTGTCGCTGAGTCAATTCTGACTCACAGCAACCCCACAGGACAGAGTAGAACTGTCCCATAGGGTTTCCAAGGAGTGGCTGGTGGATTCGAACTGCTGACCTTTTGGTTAGCAGCCATAGCTCTTAACCTCTGCACCACCAGGGCTCCACTGAGGTGCACAGATCTTGCTAAATTTTCATGACAGGGTATTAGAAATGAATCAAACCTTCTAAGCTTCAGACCCAAGCCCTGTTTTTTTAAAAAAAAAGGTTCAATCCTGCCCTCATCAGTTTGTCACCTGTAATGAATTGAATATGACTAAGCAACAACAAAGCTCAGATCCAGCTCAACTACAAATTAGATGCTTTTCAATCCTTTCTGTCACCCCCATGCACTAACAGCCTGATAGAAGAAGAGGAATGCCATTTTGGGGGCATAAATATTATCTACTTCGATTTCTACTATTCTTTTATACATAACTTTTGGCATTCAATGAAAAGTTATGAGGTGTTCAAAGAAGCAATCAAATGCAAACTATAATCAAAAGAGAAAATAGTCAATAGAAACAGACAGAGATAGATGCATAGATGCTGAAATTATCAGACAAGGACTTTAAAATAACTATGATAAATAAGTTAATTAATCCAATGGAAAAGATGAACAGCAAGCATGAACAGATGGGAAATTTCACCAAAAAAACCCAAAAAGTAAAATTAAAAAAATCTCAAATGTAAATCTAGAAGTCAAAAATAGGATATCAGAGGGAGGGAAAAAATCAGAGAACTTGAATACAGGTGCGTAGGAATTATGAAAACTGAAACACAAAGCAAAAAAATAGTGAAAAAAAACCAGAGCATCTACGATGTGTAGGAAAAAAAATCAAATTGTCTAATATACAAATAAATGGAATTCCAGAATGCAGAAATAGAGAGGGAAAATGGAGAAGTAGAAATAGAGATAATAGCCCTGAATTTTCTAAAATTAGTGACAAATGTCGTTATTGTTTCCTCTTGCTGCTGTAGCAAATTGCCACAAACTCAATGGCTTAAAACAAGATATATTTATTATCTTACGCTTACGGAATCTGTTGGGGAAACAGTCTGTCTCTATGCCTCCCATCCAGACTGACCAAGCAGAGGCCTTGGGCCAAGAACATTCTCTGATAAGGAGGCTGGGAATTGGGTCTCTCTTTCTCTCCCACTTCCTTCTCTTTATCAAAGAAGCCTTTCGTGCTGTTCTGGGCACACAGGAACTTTCTCTGTCTTTCTCATGCATGGGCACCATATGGCACCTAGCCAACCCCACTTCTGTATTTGTTCCTGGCAGGGAGGGAACAGGGTTTCTCCTTTGACTATGGCACAAAAGGGGCATGCATGGGATCTGTCCTGCGCCAGCCACGAGGAAGGACTGGCTGGCCATGGAAGACTGGTGCTCACAATGGAATTTGATCTCACTCAGTCTCTTCTTCTGAGAGTAAAACGTTATTCCATGCACTAGTAGAGTGTGTGGTTTGTGCCTTTTGTTGGAAACCTCAGACCCTGTTGTGACAGAAGTTAAGTTCAAAATGGATCTTATTGGTCTAAAATCAAGGTGTCAGCAAGGGTGCCTTCCTTTCTGGAGGCACTAGGGGAGAATCTGTTTCTTGCCTTTTCCAGCTTCTAGAGGCTACTCACATTTCTTGATTCATTACTCTCTTCTATTTTTAAAGCCACCAATGGTCAGTTAAGTCTTTCTCATATCACGGTACTATAAAACTGATTATTCTGCCTCCCTCTTCCACATCTAAGAACTCTTGTGATTACATGGGGCCCTGGTGGCACAGTGGTTAAGAGCTCAGCTGCTAACCAAAAGGTCAGCCGTTTGAATCCACCAGCCGCTCCTTGGAAACCCTAGGCAGTTCTACTCTGTCCTATAGAGTCTCTGTGTTGGAATCGACTCGATGGCAACAGGTTTTTGTTTTGTTTTGTGATGACATTGGAGCCCTGGTGGTGCAGTGGTTAAGAGCTCAGCTGCTAATCAAAAGGTTGGCAGTTTGAATCCACCAGCCACTCCCTGTAATCCCTATAGGGCAGTTCTACTCTCTCCTATCGGGTCGCTGTGAGTCAGAATTGTCTGGACGGCAAGGGGTTTGGTTTGGTTTTGGTGATTACATTGAGTCCAACCAGATAATCCAGAATAATCTATTTATTTTAAGGTCAGTTGATTGACAACCTTAATTCTACCTGCAACTTTAATTCACCTGTGCTGTGTAATCTAACATATTCCAAAGTTAGGATTTACCTATCTTTGGGGGGTCATTATTCTGCCTACCACAGATGTCAACCCATAGATTCTTCTTCTTGTTGTGTGCCATTGAGTTGATTCTGACTTATAGCGACCCTGTAGGACAGAGTAGAACTGCCCCATAGGGTTTCCTAGGCAGGAGCAGGAGCAGATCACCAGGTCTTTTCTCCCAAAGAGCTGCTGGTGGGTTTAAATCTCTGACTTTCAGTTTGCAGCCTAGAGCTTATCGTTTTGTGCCATCAGGGCTCCTCCATAGATCCTTAGTGCTCATCAAATCCCCTAGTGAGACAAACACAAAGAAAACCACACCTAGGCACATAATCATCAAACTACTGAAATACGAAGATATTTTAAGTTTTGAAGGAGCCAGAGGAAAAATACACGTTACAAGTAGAGGCAAAATGAAGGAAAATGTTAACTGACTTTTAATCAGAAAAATAATGGAGGTCAGAAGACAATGGAAAGTTATCTTTAAGTAGCTGAAAGAATAAAAGAGAGAAGATGAGTCAAACTAGAATTTTATATCCAGCAAAAAAAAATTTTTAAATACAGATGAAATAAAGATGTTCCCAGAGGGAAAAAAAAAAAACACTGAAAGAAGTCATCTTCAACAGACTTGCACGAAAATAAATGTTAAATTAAGTTTCTTAGACTGAAGGAAAATAATATCAGATGGAAACCTGGACATACAAGAAGGAATAAAAAACTCGATAAAGAGTAAGTATCTCAGTATATATCAAGAGGAAGTAATACAAATTAAAATCACAATGAAATACCACTATACACTGACAAGAATGGCTAAAATTAAAAGAACAATACCACCAAAGGTTGACAACAAAGCGGAGCAACCAGAACTGTCCTACATTGTTGGTGGGAGTTGATACAATGGTAACAGTCACTTTGGAAAATTGTTCAGCAACTTCTTAAAAGGTAAACATATATTTATACTGTGAATAGCAGTTTCATTCCTAAATATTTATCCAAATTTTTTATAAGAATTTTATAGCAGCTTTAATAATAATAGCTAAAAACCAAAAATAACCATGTGTTCATCAGTAAGAGATGGATAAGTAAACTGTGCCGTATTCACACAAGAGAATAATGTTGTTGTTGTTAGTTGCCATCGAGTTGATTCCAATTCATGGCAACCCCATGTGTGTAGAGTAGACCTTTTAGAAGCAGATCACCAGGTTTTTCTTCCAAGCTGCCTCCAGGTGGGTTTGAACCACAATATTTCAGCTAGTAGTTAAGCGCTTAACTGTTTATGCTACACAGGGACCATAATGGAATAATACTCAGCAATAAAAAAGAACAAATTTCTGATAAGCAAAACAACATCCATGAATCTCAAAAAAATATTATGCCAAGTGAAAGAAGGTAGACACAGAGAGTGCATACTGTATAATCTAATGGATATAAAGTTATATGATAAGCAAAATAAATTTGTCGTTCTGGAAACCAGAACAGCAGATGCTTCTGATGAAGGATTAACTAAGACGGACACTGAGGAACTGGGTTGATGGTAATGTTCTACATCTTGATAGGGATGTGTGTTACATAGAACTACACAATTAATATCTTGCATGTCACTACATGTAAATTTATCTCCATTTTTAAAAATAATGATCACCACTTTCAATTGTCCCTAAAGTCAGTCCTACACATACCCTTATCAAGATCTGATCAGTAAAACCAATACAATTCTCTTATACTTAAACTAGTTCCAGTTGGATTTCTGTATTCCCAAATGAAGAGACGTATATTAAAAGCAGGAGAATCATTACTTTTTCCTCCATTATTTGGCCCTCCCTCCTAATTTAGGGAGTGAATATAATTTGCTTCTCCTCCTGTGTGTCCCTTCATCATTGTCACCTCCATTCCATCAGTCAAAGCCAGAAACCTGGTCTCATCTCCCTCACCCCCAAACCCAGTTCATCTTCAAGACTTATGAATACAATTTTCTAAATATTTTTCTAAGCTGTCAAGTGTCACCAATTTTGAGACTGCCTGAAGCAACTTATTATTTCATTTGAGAGACTTTTACTATGCGAGTAGCATTGCTTATTCCATACCCAACAAAGTCCCTGTGGATTACTTCCCTGAAAGCACTAAGCTTCTCTGGTGGCTCTTTCTTCTGTGGATTCTCCACCTATTTTGTGTGGAAGTCCTGGTATTTGAGGGGCTGTGATGGGATATTTTCTATTTCTGGAAGCATCAAATGACCTACCTGTAACTACGATATATTCATTTATTGTTTTGACTTTTTGAGAACACACTCTTCACCTCTGGGCACAGAAACATAACTGCAATAATTAAATTTGATTATACTGAGAAGATTAACATTTCAATCCTTAGCTGGAAGATAAGATGGAAATCAAGGGACTTGACCAGACAAGGAGGCCAGCCTCCGAGATTTGTACAACCTGTACCAAAGGTAAATTCAGCAAACATCACCATCTTGTAAGAACTGTGTAAACACATAAGTCTACAAAGATTAAACAAAATAGTCTTTGGTCTTAGGGTACTCAATCTTGTAAGAGGCACAAAGAATAAATCACTGCAATATGGTGTGATGCATGCACAAAGAGTTAATAGGTGTTTGTACAACACACAGCACTGCAGAGGTGAATTGGTTTGGGGTAAACAGCATGGACTCTGGAGATGGACTGCTTCGGTTCAAATCTCCAATTCTACCCTTAAAAAACAGTAGGACCTTGGGTGTGTTACTTAAGTTTGGAGCCTTAATTTCCCCATCTTTGAAAAGTGTTTCTAATTTTTTATAAATGATCCTTTACTCTTTATGGCATGAGTATCTGTGAAGACTTCACAAAAGCAGAACCATCTAAGAGTCTTGGCAGATGAATTAAGAGTTTTCCAGGTACAGGGTGGGGGATGGACAAAGCATGGAGGAGCAGCACCTTCTGGAGAGCTCTGAGTGTGCCAGTGTTGCATGGGTGTAAACTGCATGGGGCACATGGAGTATAGCAGTAGGTAATGCGGAGAAGTGAGCCAAAGTCAGATCATGAGATCACAGAGGACCTTGTTTGCCATGCTGAAAATATGTGGACATTATCCTACATTATCCTCAAGAGCAAAGGGATCCACTAAAGGATTTAAAGTAGAGAAGTTGGGTTTATCATTATATTTTAGAGAAATCACTGTGATGGGGAATTGACTAAAGAAACATCAGCAAGCACACTCTAAAATTATTTTTTCTGGCATTATACTATAAGAAGTGGTCAATATTACAAAGAGAGATTTCTTGGACTTTCAGATATTCCTTCCTGACTAGACTGGAGGCAAATGCTTTTCTGTATCCCCTCCTTCTGGACTGAAGTTCTCCTGACTTTCTATCCCTCCACCCTCCACCACCCACCCCCAACAGCTGAAGGAAAATCCAATGGCACCAAGTGACCTACTGCCTGAGCCAGAGGTTGAGAGGAAGAAAAGAGCCCTGTGGATGGTGGTGATGGGGATGTGGGGTGGGACCAAGGGGTCCCAGGGCAGAAAGAAAGAGTAAAGAAGTCAGTCTTCCACAATAAGAGGAGGACTGAGAGTGAATAATAAATCACTCAAAGGGGAGAAAGGCAGAAATGTTTTGCAGCATCCTCTGGATACATGTGTGTGATTAATACTCTGAAAGAAATGGTTTGTGTTTTGCCCTTACAAATATTAGGGGCAGAGCTAACAGGTTATCGATCATGAAAATAAATATTTAATGCCATTATGATTAGTGCCCTGAAGAAAAATACCATCTATATTTTGCAACCTATTGTAGGACCCATTATGGGACTTATTCTTCTCTGGAGAATTCAAGGAAGGCTTCCTCCAGAAGGTGGCAATGTAACAAGACCTAAATACTAAGTGGAAGTTACCTGGTGTCTTAGTTATCTAGTGCTGCTATAACAGAAATACAACAAGTGGATGCCTTCAACAAACAGAAGTTTATTCTCTCATAGTCTAGTAGGCTAGAAGTCCAAATTCAGGGCATCAGCTCCAAGGGAAGGCTTTCTTTCTCTGTCGGTTCTGGAGGAAGGTCCTTGTCATCAATCTTCCCTTGGTCTAGGAGGTTCTCCAAGCATGAAAGTCTGGTCCAAAGGATGCGCTCTGCTCTTGGCACTGCTTTCTTGGTGGTATGAGTTCCCCCATGTCTCTCTACGAGCTTCTCTCTTTTATATCTCAAAAGAGATTGGCTTAAGACACAATCTAATCTTGTAGATCTCATCAACATAATTGCCGCTAATCCATCTCATTAACATCATAGTGATAGGATTTACAACACATAGGAAAATCACATCAGATGACAGAATGGTGGACAATCACACAATACTGGGAATCATGGCCTCGCCAAATTAATACACATATTTTGGGGGGACACAATTCAATCCATGACACCAGGCAAAGAGCAAGAGGACAGTGGTCACAGACGAAGGCAACAGCATGTACAAAGGCACTGAGGTAGGAAGGAGCTTGATGTTGTCATGGAATTGGAAAATGATTGAAGAGGCTAGAGCATGGTGAGCAAGAGGGAGGTTGGTACACCATAAGGATGGAGAAATGGGCCAGGGCCAGTCCTGTAAACTCTTGCTGGGTGTGAAGTGACAGGATTTTGATAAATGTGTAACACACATGAAGTGGACCAAGGGATGCATGCATCTGGGTATTTTATAAGATTATTGTTGTTGTTGTCATCATTGGATGTCGTCAAGTTGATTCCAACTCATAGTAACTCCATGTGAGAGAGTAGAACTGCCCCATAGGGTTTTTTTGGCTATTATCTTTATAGAAGTAGATCACCAGTTCTTTCTCCCACAGAGTCACTGGGTGGGTTCGAACTGCCAACCTTTTGGTTAGCAGCTCAGGGCTTAACCGTTGCACTAGGTCTCCTTTTTTATAAGGTTATGAAATGCAAATAGATCATTTCCTATATTTTACCACTTTCCATGGTAAAATATGCCTTCCATAGTACATCAGGTAGAATACAATTATTGTTTTGCTTCTGTGAATATCAAAGACCATAGCTATGACAATAGAAGAATAGGGTAAGATCCCATCCTTCTCCTTAGCTCTGTTTCTAAGCTGAGATTTTCTTTGCATTGCTGAAGACTCTTTTTATACTAGGTACAGAAATTAACAAACAGTGTAGCAGAAATATGAGTCATTACTGCTGATTAAATGATGATTTTCTAGAGTGACATTATGCTCACTTGAATTTATGGACCCCATGGCAACAGGGAGAAATTCTCTCATTTGCTCATTGACAGCTTCTACACTAAGTACTACACGTGATTATGTGGATGTTTGTAGGCAGCATTTAGCTGGGTTCTTTGCAAGCCTGCAATGAAGATGTTGGCTAGCGCTGAGGTTTCATCTGAGGCTTGCCTGGGAAACAATGCACTTCAAAGCTTATGTAGACATTGGCACAACTTAGTTCCTTGCAGGCTGCCAGACTGAGGGCCTTAGCTTCTTGCTGCCTGTTGACCAGAGGCCATGATCAGTTCCTTGTTATGTGGTTCTCCCCACAGGGAAGTTCACAACATAACAGCTTGCTTCTTCAAATCCAGCTAGGGAAAGAGAGCTTTCGCAAAATGGGTACTACAAACCTATGTAACATAATCACAGAAGTGAAATCCCATCACCTTTGTCATACTCGTTGCCCAAAAGCAAATAACAGGTAGTGCCCATACTCAAGAGAGGGTCCCACACGAGGGTATGGACCCCAGGGTGTGGGGGCCAGAAGGATCGCCTTAGAGTCTGTTTATTACACAAGGGCTATGTCTGCTAATTTTAGCCCTATCTATAGTGATTCTTTCTTACCCTTATGCTATGGATTGAATTGCGTCCCCCTAAAATATGTTAGAATCCTAATCCCTTCACCTGTGGATGTAACCCCATTTGAGAATAGGGTTTTCTTTGTTATATTAATGAGGCCATAGCAGTGTAGGATGTGTCTTAAACCTGATTTTTCAGATATAAAAAGAGTAGTTTAGGCAAAGAGAAGCAAGGACACAGGGGGACTACCCACACTATCTACCACACCATGGAGGCAAACCAGTCTACAAGTCCAGGAACTCTAAGGATGGCTGGCTAAAGAAGCTGAGACAAGGATTTCCCCCCAGAGTGGACAGAGAGAGACTTCCTCTACAGCTGGTGCCCCAGATTCGGACTTCTAGCCTCCTAAAGTGTGAGAAAATAAATTTCTGTTTGCTAAAGTCACCCACTTGTGATATTTTTGTTACAGCAGCACTAAGAAACTAAGACAGCTTATCAACATTGAAAGAAATTCTTTCTGTGATACGTTAGGCCCTTGCCTTTCTGGGATGATTTGGAATGAAACCAAAAAGATTTAAAGATCTCCTTGAGTTGAGGGAATTACCCAAGAGTGGTTTTTCTGAAGAGTAAGAAGAAGTGTGGGTAGAGAAGACCCCATCCCCCCTTACCCTGAACAAAAGTCCTGCATCAGTATAGCATAGTAGAAAGTGCACTGCAATGGGAGTCTGCTTTTCAAATTTCCCAGGACACTTCTTAGGCCATTTTTTATTGTCCATAAGCAGTGGTAAAGAGCTCCGCTGCTAACCAAAAGTCGGCAGTTCAAATTCACCAGGCGCTCCTTGGAAACCCTACAGGGCAGTTCTACTCTGTCCTATAGGGTGGCTGTAAGTATGAACTGACTCGACAGCAACAGATTGTTTTTATTTTGTTTTGTTTTGCTTTTTTTTAATAGTATAAAAGGGAGACCTGGTGGTATAGTGGTTAAGAGCTTGGCTGCTAACCATAAGGTTGACAGTTCAAATCCACCAGCTGCTCCTTGGAAACCTTATGGAGCAGTTCTACTCTAACTTATAGGGCAGCTATGAGTTGGAATTGACTTGACCACAACGGGTTTGGTTTTTTGGTTTTACAGTATAAAAGAGGAGTACTCAATATCTGAGGCCCCTTTCAAGTCTGTCATTCTATGCATTGTTTTATTCAAAGCCTTCCAGAGCAGGAAATCTGTACATTCCTTCCTGCATTCTCATTTCTGTATCTACCAGCTATCATTCTCAGATTTCTTTGGCAACGTTGGCTCAAAAAGATGCCACCATCATCATCCCTGACCTAGTAGATTTACATTCTGAATGACAGACATGGTAAAGTTCTTAAGAAAACCTTTTGGTCAGAAAGAAGTGGGTTCAGCCATGTCTGACTATTTGATCTTAGGTACGCTTCTTAACCTTGCTAGGCTTCAGTCTCCTCATCTATAAAATGGGGATAATAATGGCACTTATGCAGTAGCGTTGAGGGGAGGACTAAATTATAAAATTATAAAACATATACCATAGTACTCAGCATATGGATATGTTATCTACATTATGCAATTTCTGTAATGTTCTCAAATTACATATGTATAAAGCAGTTATGTATGTCTCTGTGATATGTATAAGGCATTGTTAGGTTTCCTTCTATAAGTGCTCTTAAACCATAGATGCACAAGTCAGTTATAATGTGACTTAAAAGTAGAAAATTTCTGAATTTGAAAATATAAAAAATGGAAGTATGTGAAGCATGTGAAATATGTCGCAAACCTCCTCAAGTTGGCTTGACACCTACATGATGTGATAAAAGTAATGTAACATAAAGTTATATATCTCTGTAAGCTGGCCTTAACACAGTAGGTCAGTTGTAAACAACTCCTTAATCTCCAAAAGATGAAGCTTTAGGTGAAACATGATGTCACCTAGCCTTTATTGTGTGAGGCCAAGTTTATAAAAATGTATATAAGCATTGGACTTCTGTACATTCCTTGACAGAAGACAGAGGCAAGAGATTCCTCTCTAGACTCTGACCCTCTCCAAAGAGAGGACCTTGCCAGAAACTGACTGAAACTCTGTCTGCCACTACCATCCTTGGAACCCAGTACAAAGGACCTCCACTGAGTTCGAAGCATGGTTAAGTCTTCCCCCCGAGACTACATGTAAAAGGTAAAAGCCTGAAGTCTGAAGATTGAGACTCTGATCATTGTACTAACATTGTAATTGCAATTGTTAATTTTGATTCTCTAGTCCTAAATGAACGTCTTGTGGTCTTACCTGTGTTCCTTGCCATGACTACCTTGCAATAAACTAAACGAGTTTATGCATGATAAACTTAGTATTTCTTTATTCATATTTAAAATTAAATCCCACAGGACAGGACAGTATTTCACAAATGCTAGTGCCAAACACTAACATTATCATTATCGCCAAATGCTGTGATTGGTTGCCAGACTAATTCAAGAAACAATGGGATTGGTTGGTTTGATTGTTTGTTTCCAATTAATTTCATTTTTAAAAACCATTATTTAATATCACCATTATTTTATCAAAGAAAAAAATATTTCAAACTAAAGTATTGGAAGGGCATAATATTGAATTAAAGGGCAGCCCTTTTAGACAGATTAAATTTAACGTTGGGGAAAAATAAAACACGATACTACTCAGTATTAATTTTTCTTATTTTGCCATAGGCTGGCAAAAACTTTATCATGGATTTCACTGATCTATAGTCCAAGGTTTGTCAACCACAGGATTAGAGGTCCAAAGTCCCATTGGACCTGAGTAATAGAACTCACGTTACTGCCCTCTTGTATCTCGATCACTAAATGAATCTTTGGCTCATCCTGCGTCAACACGCGCTTTTCATTAAGATGCCTGAAATCAAACTCAACCTCAAACTTTCAAGCTATTTTGATTGATTCAGTGTTAACTGAATCAGTGAAATTTCGTAGCAGTTGACCAACATATTTTAGTGGTAGATGGGGTTCCTGGAGAGTCGTTATACTTTGATAAGTTTGTTTGAACTATGCTGGCTCCACCGTTACCAAGTAAGAAACTTGCCAGGAAGCTGAGGTTGTTACAAAAACTTCACACATTTTAAATACAGAAACATTCTACAGTCTTTCTGATATATTACACTTGTTTGGAAGGGGAGATAAACATCACAATTGAGAGCAATTTGCAAAAATGCAGGTAGAAATGATTTCTTTGCCCATGTTGTTAAAAAGAAATACACTCTCAGTTGCAGATTTAAACAGAGTGGTGATGTGTGATATGCATTAATTGAACTATCATGAAACTTTATATGATGGTTTATTTACATATATATGCATATGTGTGTGTCTGTGTATTGGCAGTCAAGAAATGTTAGTATTTTAATTTACTATTTCTGTCTGAATGGAAAAAGAAGAACAGAGATTTTTTTTTTTTCTTTTCCTTGGCTTACTTGTAGATCCTCTCAATAATGAGGTGCTGCTTAATTCATGAAGAAGACAGGTCGGTACATTTTCCTGTACATTTATGCTGATCTTCTGGATTACTCAGGATAATTTTGGTTGCAAATGACAACTAAAATTAAGCTTTAGGGGGAAAAAAGGAAATGTATTGGCTTACATAATGGAAATTCTGTGGAGTAGTCAGCTTTATGTACAGCAGGATCCAGATGTTCAAATGATAAAATCAGAATTCTCTCTCCATTTCTCCATTCTGCTTCTTCTTTGTTGGCTCCAAGCTCAAATTCTCTCCAAGAGGTGGTAAAAATGGCAAGCTGCAAATCAGTATTAGATCCTATCAGCTTAACAATTTCAGATGGAAACGCATACTTTTTTCTCAATAATTTAATAATTAGTAGGACCCAGGTAGGTCAAAATGTCCACCCCAGAATAAATCATTAGCTTGTGAAACATGATCGTATTCATTAGGACTGAGTCAAAAAAGCGCTTACCTCTGGACCTGGGGGTGAAGTTAGCCCCTTCCTACCAAAACTCATATGTTCTGTAAATTGGAGAGGTTTGCGTCTCAGACATAGAAAAGAGGTTCTGCTGAGGAACAGTGGGAAGTCAAAAACAGATATCCCCTGTCCTTCAATGATCATGTTTCTTTCTATCCAGCTCCAGTTTAAACTTCAGTCACCTATAATGCATGCCAGAATGTCTACTCTTTCAATAATTGACATTAAGATAAGTCGTGCTCCCTGCCTGGGTCAATGCTGACAGCTTATCTTGCTGTATCTACCAGGAAATAAGACAGTAACGACAACATCTTTGAGAGAAATGGATTGTGGGGACCTATGAATGTTTCACAATGTGCTCACATAGAACAACCAGAGACCAGCACCTCATGATAGGAGAGTCTTACATATATGTTTCTTTAATGAAAAACTGATGACTTAAAAATTACAACTTTTTAGCTCCAAAAGGAAAAGGCAGTACCAATATAGTAGAATGAGCATCTGAGTTAGAACTAGAGACACAGGTTAAAATACTATCTCATATTCAATAAATAATAGCTATAAAATTTTTTTAAGTTAATGGGTTATGCCATATTAGACAAGTTGCTTAACTTCTTTAGGCCTCAGTTTTCTCATCTCTAAAATAGGGATAATATATTTACCCTTCAGATATGTCACCAGGATTAGATACAGCAGCAACTGAGTGTAAGACTCACAATAGGCATGCAATAAATAATAGCTGTATTCTCTGTAATAAGAAGAGTTGTTGATATTAATATCAAATGCTACAGAGAAAATACTTTGGAAAACTAATTCTGGAAAAAAGAAGGATATGTAAGAAAAGAAACCAAAGCTACAGAATTAAACAAACAAAGACTCATTCTGTCTTCTCTCCACAGCAAATACAGCACAGTGTTCAGTTTTGGAAAAGACACACATCGTGAGGAATTTTTAAGGCTTTGGTTTGTAGTGTATCAACACTGTGAGCATCGTTACAGGAATAGCACAGATGGAGCAGAGAGGAAAAAATCTACATTTGCACGATTCTCTACAGTTTAAGAGTTCACATGTGTAGTCTTTCCTTGGAAATCAGGCAGCTGGAGGTAGTTGTCATTGCCCTCTAGCCTTTGGTCTTCAGCAGCATCCAATTTCTATAGTGGACTTTCACTAATTTAATGCCTGATTCATTAGGAGCCAGGCCTGGTTCCAAAGGTGAGAAACCTGGATACGACTCCAAAGTGACATAAGCTCTGTCAGCCTCAGTTACTTCATCTGCAAGTGGTAAGAAAGGAGTGAGTAGCACAGTGCTTCAAAGTATAAACTTCTGAGTCCGACTGCCTGAATTAGGATCTTAGTTAGCCTTGAGACTTGGGCAAGTTACTTAACCTCTCAGTTTCCTCATCTATAAATTGAGGATAATTATAGTACCTACTTGTGAAGATCAAGTGATATAGTCACATAAACTGCTTAGATATTATATAATGTATAATCATATAATATGTTGTCTGGTATTAGTTATTAGTTGTTGCTGTGATTAGTAATAATAATACTCACTTATATGACGGCTGTGAAGTTGAAATGATGGAATTGTATTATCTTAACACCCTATAAGGCATATAGTAAAGTATGGCCAATCATTGGCTCTACAGTTTGTTTATGATAATTATCTTTATTTTATCTGAACTTTTAAGCGATAGCATATGTAGCTACTTCACTGAGAGTTTCTTGATAAAACATCCCTTCTCAACTGTACATGCATGACATACAACCACCTTTCATTAAATTAAATGTACTCTTTTCTCTGAGTCTGAATGTTTAATCAAGATACTAAAGCCAGACTGTATTGGGATGATTGATTTTTGGGAGAGTTAATCTTAAATGTCATTTGTATATATGGAGTTTATATATTGAAAATATTCCTTCTGACTCTTTGCTTCACTTTTCTTCACATTCCATTAGTTCCTCACTAGCAAAGTTTCATCTTTATACTTAGGGATGGAGGTAGTTAAGAGTGGGTTTGCAAATATCTAGATTATTTACAGAACCACAAGAGGAAAAGAGCTTCAGAAAGCCCTGGCTTTCATTTCTCCTGCCTCCTGTTTGGGCACAGCCATCCATCTCTTTCATTACAAGTTCATTTCAGCCACTCCCAGAATCAGCCTTATGGGACGGCTAAACTTGAATCAGAATGAGCAAGTCAAGACCTTCTCCAGTTTTTTAAAAGGGCAAACCAATGCCCCTTAGTGTTTTGGGGGCTTCTCCAAATTCATGCCACCATATTAATGGTTTCCTTCCAAAGCATAAATGCCTTGGAACAATTCTCCGGAAATACATGCAATTTGAGTGACAAATGCAAAATTACACAATTGGGTAGAAAAGATTGTCAAGTCAAAACATAGAAAGTAATGATTCATTTTAGAAAATAAAATGCTCAAAGAAACATCAGGGAACTTGTTTTCGGCTGCAGTTAGCTTAATGAAATGGTTCTCTAAGTGGATGTTTATTGGAAAGCTGTGTTTAGAAGGTTGAGAATAAATTCCATTTTTAAGTTATGCTTTTTTCCCCCCTCTCCCTCTGCATTTGCTGGCCCATTTTATTCAAAGCTGAACACCAGATATAAATAAGGATTCTTGAACTGCTTTTAAACTGCTGGCATCTGTTAGGTTAGAAGGAAGTCTGATTTAGCAAAACTTAGAACAGTACAGAACAATTGCCAAAATGAGAGAATCTTTTATTTATGTTGTACAACAATGTTATGTAACCAAGCAAGTTGTTCATCTTCATTCCTTATGTTGAGTATATGGGGCAAGATATCTCTTAATGTTTGGCCAGTCAAAAGCCCATTAGCTGGTGCTGCATTATTTAGATGTTAAATTGATTTGAGAGTAAATTAATTATGTATGTTCAGCTAAAAAACATCACTGCATTCAGTAAGCTTTTATGAAGACCTCTTTCTGGTTTTTGTTATTTTTTTTCTGGAAAGGGGATGATGGTGCTTCTGCTGTCTTTTCTACATTCCCAAGTCTCAGAAACCAAGTAGTTAGAAGTGAGAGTATCACAATACTAGGCTTTGGTTTGAAATCCAACTCAACATTTGCTACATGTTTGACTTTGGCAAGTTACTTAATCTCTCTAAGCCTCATATTGCTCATCTATAAAATAGGAATAATAATAGTAGCTTCCTCATATGTTCATTCTGAGGATTAATGCAGATAAAATGTTTAGCACATCATCTGATGTATAGTATGTATTCAATAAATGCTAACCCTATAAAAAATTATCACGAAATCCTCTTAATCAATACAGTTTAGTTCTACGACATGAATGGCCGGTAGTTTTGCTTTGTTTTGTTTTGTTTTTCAGTTTTTTTTTAAACAATTTGTGTAGATTCCATAGGAAAAATGTTGGCTAAGTGGTTTTAGATATTGAAGGACGTGCTCTGTACACGAAGAAAGCAAACACAACAACAGGAGACTGGGAAAGAATTTTTGCCAAAACTGCTTTCTCCATTGAAGTGCATAAATCATGGTTGGACAGCAAATGCTGAATAACGTGTAGAAGGAAAGAGATAATGGAAAATTCAAGAATGTTTTGTTTGCTCTTCTTATTGTATTTGAAGGAAGAGCCTTTGCCTGGTGAGGTGTAATGAAACAATACCCTGGGGGATGGGAGGAGGAACCTCATTATAGCAGTTGAGGAAGGTGAAATCTAAAGAGGCAAAATGACTTGCCCAATCTAACGAAATGAGTAAATGTTAGACTTATTCTAAAACTCAGCTCTTTGATTCTCAGCCTCCTACTATTTCTCCTACCCCTAACCCCAACCAGGTCCTCACCAAGTAAATGTGAAAGTGGTTAGTTTGGATTCTGCTGATATTACTTTCTGTATAAGAAAGTTTTCTGCAGAAAGAATAGAGATTTTTTTTATCTAAACTCTTCAAAATTCCAAAAGACATTGGTGAATCAGTCCTTGGAAGGATCTATTTCAGAATGTAAAGAATGCATTCAATATATTTATTTTTAACAATAATGAAAACTAATTTTTATTCAAAGCCTACTATGTGCAAGTCACTGTGTGAAGCACTTCACTTACTTTGGTCCAATTTCATCCTCACAACAACTCTGTGAAGTAGGTATTAAGAAGGTGAAGGTTTAGCATGTTTTCCAAGGGTCATGCAATTTGTAAGGGTCAGGCATAGGTCAGACCTGGCTCTGTACAATCAAACCTGTAATGCTAATGACTGTGTTCATCTACATCCACTTCCCACCTTCCTCCGTGCCTCAGGGAACCAGGTGAAAGAACAGAGATAGCATCTTCCATCATACACACTATAGGTCTGAGGTAGAACAGAAGTTACCATAACCGTGGAAACTGATTACAAAGTGGAGCTAACTCAGATCATCTCACTCAGCCCACATGCCTAACTGGGACCCTAATGTTTAGAGTTGGGGCTGGAGCAGATGCTCATTGAGGAGGGTGCTATAAAGATAGCACCAAGAACAGAAGCACCACCCTCCAGGGTTCCCCATCTCTGACAGAAGCCCTCCCCAGTGCCCACTGAATCTCCTCCAACAGCAGAAATAATCAAGACTTTTGCATTGTCTGGGTCAAAACTAGGCAGGCAATACACTCTATAAATGCTTATATAAAATGAATTGCTGGGACAAATTGAACATTTTTAAAAATCATTTTTTCCAAGTGAAATATTTTCAAATATGATGTAATTTTTTTTTTTTTTTTAGTAAGAATAAAATCACTTTAAGCCAAAACATTATGTGAACATTACAAAAAAAAATGTCCAGCATCCCTCGCTGGCTTTACTAGGAGGCAGGGTTGCACAGTGGTTAAAGCACTTGGCTGCTAACCAAAAGGTCAGTGGTTTGAACCCACCAGCCACTCTGCGGGAGAAAGATGCGGCAGCTTGCTTCTGTAAAGATTACAGCCTAGAAAACCCTATGGGGAAGTTCTACTTTGTTCTAAAGGGTCGCTATGAGCAGGAATCAACTTGATGGCAATGGGGTTTTTGTTTATTTGTTTTTCAGAAGGCGGTCAAGGACCCCTGGTGGCATAATGGTTAAGCGCTTGGCTACTAACTGAAAGGTGGGAAATTCAAACCCACCAGCCACTCCATGGGAGAAATCTGTGGCAGTCTGCTTCTGCAAAGATTACTGCCTTGGAAACCCTATAGGGCAGCTCTACGCTGTCATACAGGGTTACTATGAGTCAGAATCAACCTGGCGGCAGCAGGTTTAGGAGGAAGACACTATCTCCAGCACTCAGTTTTCCCTTCCGAAGACCCTGTCATTTTCCAAAGTTACAGCCAATGAGGAGGTAGAGTGTCATGCCAGACTTTAAACAGCAGAGATCTCAAATTCTTTTTTTTTCTGCCCTAAATTTTATTATGAAAAATTTTAAACATATGAAAATGTTACACAGTGGACACCCCTATACCCACCATCTAGATTCTACTAATATTTCTAACATTTTGTCGTATTTGCTTGTCACGTATCTTTCCATCCACCTATAAATTCCATCTACTAATCCATCCTATTTTTTAAAGCACTTCCAGGTAAGTTGCAGACATCAGTGTACTTCAGACTTAAAACACTTCAGTGTGCATATGATGTCACTGACAAAGGCATATAGCTGCGTAACCCAGATCCTCATCAAGTTATAAAATATTCCATCACCTCAGAAATTCCTTTGTGCTCTTTCTCAGTTAATCCCCACCTTGAACTCCCAAGCAACCATTATTCTGACATTTTGCATGGTACGTTAGTTTTGCCTGTTTAGAACTTCACATAAATGGAATCATTTAGTATGTCATATTTTGAGCAATACTTCTTTCATTCAGCAAAATGTTCTCGAGATTCATCCATGTTGTTGCATGTATCAATAGTTCATTCCTTTTTATTGTTGAATAGCATCCCAGTGAATGTATATATCACACTTTGGTTATCCATTCTGCTGTTAATAAACATTTGGATTGCTTCCAGTTTGGGGTGATTATGCATAACACTGATATGAACATTCTTGTACAACTCTTTTTGAGGACATGTGTTTTGATTTATCTTGGGTAAATACCTAGGAGTGGAATTATTGGAGATCATAGGGCTGATGTATATTTATTTCTATAAGAAACATACAGACTTTTTCCCAAAGGGACTATACAGTTTGTAGTCCCACCAACAATGGAAGAGAATTCCAATTGCTCCACATACTCAGCACTTGGTGTTGTTGGGTCTTTTTAATTGTAGTCGTTCTGGTGGGTGCATAACAATAGCTCATTATGGTTTTAATTTGCATTTCCTTGATGGCTAATGATGCTGAGCACTTTTTCTATGTGGTTATTGGCCATTTGCATTGCCTTTTAGTGAACTGTCAAAACCTTTTGCCCATTTTTTAAAAAGTGCGTTGTTTATTTTCTAATTATTGAGGTTTTTTTAAATTTTTTTATTATACTTTAGGTGAAGGTTTACAGAACAAATAGTTTCTCATTAAACATCTCATTAGCAGACAATACACATATTGTTTTATGACATTGGTTAACAACCCTACGACATGTCAACACTCTCCCTTCTTGGCCTTGAAGGACATTTTCTTTTTTTTGGGTGACAATATACATAGCCAAAGATACACCATTTCAGAAATTTCTACATGTACAATTCAGTGACATTGATTACGTTCTTCCAGTTGTGCTGCTATTCTCTCTTTAGATGAAGGTTTACAGAACAAAATAGTTTCTCATTAAACAGCACCCATATTGCCCTATGACAATGGTTAACAACCCCACGACATGTCAACACTGTCCTTACTCAACCTTGGGTTCCCTATCACCAGCTTTCCTGTCCCCTTCTGCCTTCTAGTCCTTGTCCCTGGCTGCTGTGCCTCATTAGTCCCGTTTTGTTTTATGGGGCTGTCCAATCCCCGGCTGAATGGTGAACCTCGGGAGTGACTTCACTATTGAGCTGAAAGGGTGTCCCGGAGCCATACTCTCGGGGTTTCTCCAGTCTCTGTCAGGCCAGTAAATCTGGTCTTTTTTGTGTGTGTTAGAATTTTGTTCTATATCCTTCTCCAGGTCTGTCCAGAACCCTCAGCTGTGATCCCAGTCAGAGCAATGAGTGGTGGTAGTTGGGCACCATCTAGCTATACCGGACTCAATCTGGTGGAGGCCTTGGTAGTTGCGGTCCATTAGTCCTTTGGACTATCTTTCCCTTGTATCCTGTTCTCTTCATTCTCCTTTGCTCCTGAAAGGGTGAGACCAGTGGAGTGTCGTAGATAGCTGCTCACAGGCTTTTAAGACCCGAAACGCTACTCACCACGGTAAAATGTAGAACATTGTCAGTCAGTATAAACTGTGTTATGCCAATTGAGCTAGATGTTCCCCGAGACCACGGTCCCCACAGCCTTCTGCCCAGCAATTCAGTCCCTCAAGGAGTTTGGATGTGTCTATGGAGCTTCCACAACCTTTCCTTGCACAAGATGTGCTGGCTTCCCCAGTATTGTGTACTGTCTTACCTTTCACCAAAGTTACCACTTATCTATTATTATTTGGTAAGAGATCTCAGATTCTGAAGAAAGAAAGCCTACCATAATGTTAAGTGCATGCCAAGGAAAAATCTGAAAATGAATCCACACCACAGATCTATCGATGATTGTCAGGGTCCAAGAGGATAATGACCTCATTTTTATTATTAACTGCCATATCTCCTGCTCTGAGCACACAGATTTCAAAGTGGACTTTATGTGACTTTTCAACCCTAGCAAAGCCAGTTAGCCATATAGCTTGAAGTCTTTTCATATAGGTACCTCTGTAATAAACATAATTAACATAAATGAATCTCCTGTCATGGGCCAAACACTTCTCTAAATGCTTTACATTTGCTAATTCATCCCAACACAACTCAGTAAGCAAGTAACTATTATTAGCACTGTCTTAAGCTGAGAAACTGAAGCACTGGCAATGAGTCCAAAGTTGTGATGTTAGGAAAGGGTGGAACTGGGTTTCAAACCTAGGATGTCTGCAGAACCCATGCTCTTCATCACTAGACTCGTTATTCTGATCTTTGCCATCTTAACAGCAGTCACCATCTGTTGAGGGCTTACTATGTGCCATGCACTATCCTGAGTATATTACAAATATTATATCATTACATCAGTACAACAATTCCATAAAGTAGATGCCTTTATTGAGATCCCATTTTATAGATAAGGAAACTGAGGGTCAGAGACAACACGTGATTTTCCCAGGAAAACTGAGTCAGACTAGAACGCAAACTCAGAATATCTCATACAGCCCACATGCCTAACCTCTCAACATGCCTCTCAAAAAGGGGAAGGAGGGAGTCATTGTTTGGGGGCACTATGATGGTTACACAACATAATGAAAGAATTATTGTCACTAAATTGTACATGTAAAAAAATGTTGAAATGGCTACATAAATAAAAACCACAATAAAAAAAATTAAACATATTATTGGCCAATAGGATGCCCCCAACTTCTCCAGGCAATATTACTTCCTATGAAAAGATAAAAACAGGGGGGAAGACTTTTCTGAAGTAAGTCTTTCAGTGCTGTTAACCACTGGGCATAGATTTCTACTGAAAATAAACAGATTTCCAACATAGTGCCTTCCTATTCTGTACTTAACTCACCTGTACGCATGCTTGAACTATATATTTTTAAACTTTAACACTTTTTTTAACTTTAGAATATATTTAGATTTACAGAAAAGTTACAAAGATAGTACAGAGAGTTACCATATATTCCATGCCCAGTTTCCCGTTATTAACATCTCACATTAGTATGATACTTTTGTTACAATTAATGAACTAATATTGACACTTTTTATTAACCAAAGTCCACACTTTATCCAGATTTCCTGAATTGTCACCTAATATCCTTTTTCTGTTCCAAGATCCCACCCAGGATAGTACATTATATTTAGTCATCACGTCTCCTTAGCTCTTCTTGACAGTGACATTTCTCAGACTTTCCTTGTTTTTATGGCCTTGGTAGTTTTGAGGAGTACTGGTCAGGTACAGTCAGTTCTCATTATTCACAGTGTCACAATATTTATGTTCTATAAAGTCACCATGAACACTGAATTAGTGAACACTGAGCCATTCCTCCTAGGGAAAATACAAGGTTAGGTTCCTATGAGCCTCTGGTCCCAACATTTTTGTCAAGTGATCAATATATAACCTTGTTTTATGTGTGTTTCTGTTTAAAGAAAGCTTTTTAATATATATTTATTACTAATAATTAATTACATGCAGTTCTTCTTTATAATAAAACACTGTTCAAGAAGAGTTTAACCTTTTCCTGGTCCTAGGTAACATGAGGGGCCCTGGTGGCGCAGTGGTTAAGAGTTAACAGCTGTTAACTAAACGTTGGCAGTTTGAATGCACGAGCTGCGCCTTCGAAACCCTGTGGGTTTCTGTCCTGTAGGGTTTCTGTCCTGTAGTTCTCCTCTGTCCTGTAGGGTTTCTGCCCTGTAGTTCTCCTCTGTCCTGTAGGGTTGCTATGAGTCAAAATTGACTCGATGGCAATAGGTAGGTAACATGAAAGGAGCCCTGGTGGCACAGTGATTAAAGTGCTCAGCTGCTAACCATAAGGTTGGCAGTTGGAACCGACTAGCCGCTCTGTGTGGGAGAAAGATGTGGCAGTCTGCTTCCATAAAGATTTACAGCCTTGGAAATCTTATAAGGTTATTATGAGTCAGAATCAACTTGACGGCAGTGGGTTTGGTTTGGTTTTGGAAGTAGCATGAACAATAAATTTCTTTGGCTTTCAGCTTCACAACAACGCTGTCTACTACACTTCTTTTATTGGCTCACGAATCCACATGTTTAGCCACTTTTCCATGAACTTATCAGGCACTACAGATGTTACTTTAGCACTTTCTGGAACAGTCTCATATATAGTCAACTTTTCTCTATCTTTTTCTGGATGTATTGTATTGTTGATTCATTAACGTTGAACTCAGAACCGACAGCACTATAGCTCAGACCTGAATGAACCTTATCTAACATACATATTTTTTCTGTAAGGCACAGTCTTCTTGTGCTGAGAAATACTAGACAGCACTTAAACACTATGCTTGGGGGCTATTTTAAACAGTGAAATCACCAATAAAAAGCACAACAATGCAAAAAATATGGCACTAAATAGACTGTGAAAAGAAAACTTGCTTATAGTATGAGGTGAGACAAGAAGGGAGAGTTTCTCCTGTTCAGCCTCACCTGAGAATGTGTGCTTCAACGACTCACCATCAATGAATAACCATGAAAGCACCACATGTATTGATTTTGAGGTTCCAAATACATTTTAGTGAGTAGACTAATTCACAAACAGAATCTGCAAATAATGACAGTCAACTGTAGTTTGTACAATTTCCCTCAGTTGGAATTTGTCTGAGTTCTTCTCATGATTACACTAGGGTTGTGGGTTTTGAGGAGGAAGACTGCAGAGGTGAAGTACTATTTTTATTACATCATATCAAGAGTACCTACTGTCAACATGACATATCAATATTAATGCTGAGCTCGATCACCTGGCTGCAGTAGTGTTTGTCCGTTTTCTCCATTGTAAAGCTATTCTTTTTCCCCTCTCTCCATACTATACTTTTTGAAAGGAAGTCACTATAAGTAGCTCACACTTTAGGGCTGGGGAAGGGAATTATGCTCCTCCTCTTTGAGGGAAGAGCATCTACATAAATTATTTGGAATTCTTCTACATGAGATATTTGTCTATTTTCCTCTATTTTTTATTAAATCATTTATATTAGTATAGACTCATGAATATTTATTTTATACTTTGAGTTTCAGTATAACTCTGTTTATTTTGTGACTCAAATTGTTCCAGGTTTGGCCACTGGGAGATCTTTCAGGTAGCTCCCGTGCCATTTGACATACTATCATTGTGTTTTGTTTTTGTTTTTTTTGAGCACATTCTTATTTTCTAACACTACAAGATGCTCCAGGCCTATCTTATATATTCCTTGCCCCAGCCTATATTCAACCATTTATCCAAAGAGCTTTGGGTCTTTTATTGGAGAACAGTATTAGAAACCAGAATCTAGTTGTTAGGTGTGCTCGTTTCACATCCTAAAAAATCGTCTGTGCTTTACCTATTCAACTACACATCCTACTGCCAAGGTCCCTGGAAATCACTAGTTAGTCTACTTTTTCTATAGTTTTGCCTTTTCCAGAATGTCATATAAATGAAATCATACAATACATGCATAGCCTTTTCAGATTGGCTTCTTTCACTTAGCAATATGCACTTAAGAATCATTCATGTCATTACATAGCTTGGTAACTCCTTTTTTATTGCTGAATTATACTCCATTGTATGGATGTACCACCATTTGTTTACCCATTCACTTATTGAAGGACATCTTTTTGCTTCCAGTTTAGGAGGATTATTAATAAAGCTACTATAAATATTTACATGCATATTTTTGTGTGTATGCAAACTTTCAAATCAGTTGAGTAAATACCTAGGAGCAGATTTCTAGGTCATATGACTATATATAGCTTTGTAAGAAACTGCCAGATTGTCTTCCAATGTGGCTGTGCCATTTTGTACTCCACTAGCAATGAAGGAGGATTCCTGTTTCTCCATATCCTCACCGGACAATTGATATTGTCAGTTCTTTTATTTTATTTTTATTTTATCCATTCTAATGGATGTGTGGATCCCTGGTGGTGCAGTGGTTAAGCGTTTGGTTGCTAACCAAAAGGTTAACAGTTCAAATCTACCTTGGAAACTCTATGGGGCAGTTCTACTTTGTCCTATAGGGTCACTATGAGTCGTAATTGACTCAACAGCAATGGGTTTCATTTTGATAATGGATATACGGAGTCCCTGGGTGGTAAAAACGGTTAAAGTGCTAACTGCTAACTGAAAGGTTAGTAGTTCAAGTCTACCCAGTGGTACCTCAAAAGAAAGGGTTCACAATCTACTTCCAAAAAAATCAATCATTGAAAACTTTATGGAACCTTGTCCTACTCTGACACACATGGGGTCGCCATAAGTCAAAATCAACTCCACAGCAATTGGTTTCAATGGATGTGTAGTGATATCTCATTGCTGTTTTAATTTGCATTTTTCTAATGACAAATGATGTTGAGAATTTTTTCATGTGCTTATCTGCTATCTGATATCTTCTTAGATGAGATGTCTTTTCAGATCATTTGCTCATTTTTTCATTATGTTGTTTGTTTCCTTATTGTTAAGAGCAGTTTGTATACTTTAGACATAAGTCCTTTGCCAAATACATATTTTGTAAATATTCTCTCCCAATCTCTGGTTTGTGTTTCTATTCTTTTAACAGTATGTTTTAGACAGCAGAATTAAAAAATGTTATTATAGCCCAACTTATCAATTTTTCTTTCAAGGATCATGCTTTTGGTATTGTATCTAAAATCTCACCATCAAACCCAAGATTACCTAAATTTTCTCCTGTTATTTTTCCCCCTAGAAGTTCTATAGTCCTACATTTTATATTTAGTTCTATGATCCATTATGAGTTAATTTTTTTTGTGAAAGGTGCAATGTCTTTGTCTAGATTCTTTTTGTTTTTTTACATGTGGAGATCTAGTTCCAGCACTATTGGTTGAAATTACTATCCTTTCTCAACTGAATTCCTAGGTGACTTCATAAAAAATTGGTTGACTATATTTGTGTAAATCTGAGCTACAGTTTTTAACACTTGACTATTTTCCATATACGATATAATCCATTGAATTCTTTCATAATTTTTTTATGTTTGCAGCAGCATATTATATTGCACTTCCTTTCCTCTAGATCATTCATCAAAAAGAAAAAAAAATAGTTCTGTAGGCATTATACAAAAATGGTGATATAAATTTCTTGCATCAACTGAAAATGATTCATAATCATTTTCTTATTTGTACCTCCAGGCATTGAAGAAGATAAACTCTCCTTTGGAGCCACAGATTTAGAAAAATATATATTATGATGTTTTAAATGTTGGGATGTGCTTTCTATACCAGCTGTGGAAGAATTTTGCATTAAGGCTAAACAAGACAAGAGAGGGATTTATTATGAAATATGAGGTCCTGCCTTACAGATGACTTATTTTCTGATTTCCTGAAAATGCTATAATAAGACACACACACATACACGCACATGCACACATGCACACACCACTGTGATGCCCACACATGTTAAAAAGCAAAATCCAAGAGGATAAGGACCTTGTCTTTCTTGGTGACTGCTATATCCCCTGCTCTGAAAACAAGGTCTCACACACAGTTACAACTCAGCAAATAACTGTTGAATGAAAGAATTATATGTTCAGCTTGAACAGCTATAATCAAGTGAATAACAAACTGATGGACTAAGGTCTGAATCTGGGCCACGGGTGTGTTTTAAGTGCCTCATACGGCGTTACCCTTACCCACTGCCATTGAGTTGATTCCAACTCATAACGACCCTATAGGACAAAGGAGAACTGTCCCGTAGGGTTTCCAAGGAGTGGCTAGTGAATTTGAATTGCCGACCTTTTGGTTAGCAGCCAAGCTCATAACCACTGCACCGCCAGGGCTCCCATATGATGTTAATAATAATTTTAAAACAAAAATTGAATTAGTTTTCAACATTTTAAAATGGGAAAAATTCTCATAAAAATCCAAATTTCAGTCTGCTAAGGCTGAGATTCAGAGGCTCTGGCAAAGCTGAGCCTTTATTCCCATTAGCTGTAAATAAATTCGCTGTTCAGAGTGGGCAGGTGACCTGCACTTTGACACAGTCCCACCACTCCTAGTTGTCAAATACATGGCCAGCTTTATTCATTTACCATATCTCTCTGGTCCCCAGAAACATATTTGATTTTGCAACCTGTGTTATATACACTTTGGTGTGTCAATATTTACAGAGATTTTTGGGGAGATTATGAGAACAAACAAATTCCCTCTCTCATAATCTTCATAATAAGAAAATGTCATTCGTTGAGAATTAGAGATATGCCAGGCACTATGCTAAGTACTTGGCATGAAATATGTGTTTTATTCTTTATAATAATCCTAGGAAGTAGCTATAATTATTATTGCTTTTTATAGCTAAGATGGTAACCATCTTGCTCAAAGGCATAGCAAGTATAAGGCAGAATAGGGATAAAAGCTCAGATCTGAATTTATAACCATTTTCACTATAATTTGAATCACCTTATAAACCCCTTGAGAATAGGAGGAACTGATTCCTGGTGACTTATGTTGATTCAAATTTATTCTTAGTGTTTCAGTGTGAGTTTAATGAAAAAAATAGACAGACTTGTGTTCAAAACTGGACTTTACTACTTAATAGCTCTGTGACCTTGGGCTTGTCGCTTAGCCCTTTGTTTACTCATATGTAAAATGTTGATAGTAACAGTAACTCTCTGGTTATTGGTAGGATTCAATATTACACCGCTAAAGCTTGTATGCAAGTCCTACTCCATAGTCAATATTCAACCTGTGGTCTCTGTTCTTAAATATAAGTCAAAGAGAAGTATATTTTAGAGTTGGAGAATAAAAATAACATGGTCCCAGATGACTGAGTCTGAGATGATGATGGGCATTTTTCCCATACGAAATGGGTAGAGGAGGAAGGAAACAGAGACCATAGGAAGTGAGCAGACACCAGACTTTGCTGATCTGTGAGGGATGCAAATGCTGGACAGATTCCAAGCCCCAAATTATAGGCCCCAGGGATGAACACATGAAGCTAATAACAATGGAACAATGCCACAAAACCTAAAGCCTTCCAAGCTTACAATTTGCTAGTTTTTTCAAGCATGCAAATCTTTTTTTGCAAGATGTCCTGCCTTGTGTCACATAAGAGACAGTTTCTACTCCTACATTAACTTTCATCCAATGTTTTTGAATATATACTGTATGCTTGACACTGTGCTAAGTGCTGAAGATATAGTGATGATTAAGACATAATTCTGGTCTTCTAATTATGAGAGGTTGGGTTGGATGGGGTGGAATCAAGTAAACAGTCAGATACCATACAGTAGGTTAGGTAAGGGTGTTTCTGAGCAAGGATAGGAGCAAGACTTGGAAAAATGAAACCTAAGGATTCAGGAAACAGGAACTGTGAGAAGTGAGCCATCACCAGGCTTCATTGATCTGTGGGATAAGTAGGGAACAGAGTGGTGGAGAGAGGAGAAAGTGCTCCATTCAGAGGAAGGAGTATGTGCGAAGACCTAGAGGTGAGACATCATGATTTGTTTATGGGATTTTAAGCAATTAAGAATGCCTTGAGCATTAAATTATGAGAGGAGAGATAAAAGCCTAAAGAAATAAGCAAAAGCTAGCTAAAGCAGGGCTTTGTGAACTATATTCAATAGTTTGAATTTTATGCTCAAGACTGTGGAGAATCACTGAAATTTTTAAGCAAATGCTCAGCCTAAGAGGAACACTCTGGCTTACATGTGGCCAAGGAATTGGAGGTTGATAGAAAGAAAAGACCAAAGGCAAGAGAGCAACTTTGAGGCTACTGCAGTAATACCCGTTGATTCAACTTACTCACCCCCTTCAGGGTTTCTGTGGTAGACACTGTGCTGTGGTACTCAGATCCCCTTTTAGTGAAGGTCTTTTGCTGCAGCTTCTGGGAAGTGTCAGCAGATGTCATCTTTCATCCTGGTCAGGCATTATTTCAGCTGCAGAGAGCTGCCTGGCTCAAGGTCACGCCCTTCCTGGGTGGCCCACATCCAATGACTACTTGATGTGGCAGTATATAAAGACCTGGCCATCTGTGCCCAAGGAGCCCTGGTGGTACAACACTTAAGCACTCAGCTGCTAACCAAAAGGTTGGTGGTTCAAACCATCAGCTCTGAGTTAGAAAGAGCTGGTAATCTGCTTCGATAAAGATTACAGCCTAAGAAACCCTATGAGGCAGTTCTACTCTGTCACATGGGGTCACTATGAGTTGAAAATCATCTCAACAGCACTAACAACAACAACATCTGTGCCTAACGCCCATCTAAATTAAAGTTCCAGTCTAGCTCCAGAGCTCCATGTGGTGTTAACCAAGACAATCTTTAGACCAGCATAACCGTTCATTTTTTTTCCTTACATAAATATGCTTCCTTTTCATCATTTACAGGTTTTGGTCTCAAGAGCTCTCTTTAATAAACATCTTGCATATTAAAGTCCAAATCTGAGATGGCTTCCTGGGGATCCCAACCTGTGGCAGTTTCCTTCCATGTAGTCATGTCATCAAGCCGGACAGGTGAGGCAATGTACCTCCATAAGCAGCTTTTTTAAAAAGAACTATTATTTACCCCATGACTAATCAGTAGTAGAAGCACAAGTTCTAATATACCAATGAATTTGTTTTCCTGAGAAGTTGCCAAATCTGCTCATCTAAATAATCTTGGCCTTTAAATCTGTAGATATCAGCTGAAGATGGATTACATCATTAACTGAGTATAGGGAGTAATACCAAATGACTTGGAAGTTCCAAATTTTTCAAAACCAGAAATTCTGCATCCATACAGCTGCATAAACAGTTCTACAATTCTACTGCTAACTTTATACAGGCAATATTACGTCTCTGACAACTTCACACCATTAAGGACTTTGTTTTCCATGTCAAGATTATTAACTCAACCTTTTATTGAGTAGCTGCTAGAGCTTGCCAGTTTTTATGAATACTGCAGAGCATATTAAAGTCATTTTGTGATCTTACATTTTGCCATATATTTATTTGTAACTTGTGTAAGTGACTTCCTTACTTGGAATAAATTTATCTTGATTCATGTGAGTTTAGGTGATAGAACCATGAATATCTACAGTGATATTCTACCTCTGCATGTAATGCCACATTTCTCTGAAGCTCTGGTAACTTATGAGTGAATTTTTTGCTTGGGGATACCACTATGCTGCACTGGCCTCAAAAATGAGAATTCCTAGATAGACAAATTTTCTTCTGATAGATTTGTTGAGAAATCTGCTGTCCAAACAACAAATACGTTTTTAATTCCATGAGAGCAGAGAATACATCAGAACTTCCCAATCATTTTGCTGCAGATGAGTTACAGGGAAGCCTAGATATTTATTTCCTTACCCTTGGGTGGGCTGGTGCCTCAGGGTTGGTCACCACCTCTGAGATGGTTGCCTGTCCTGGGCTGGTTGCTTTTGGCTATGAATAGCCTCATCCATTTAGCCCAATGTGCATACAGAAGTGGAAACACTTATGATACTCTGGTATAGAGTACAGAAAGCTTTGAATATACAAATCAAAGGATTACTTTTTAGTTGAAATCTCTACATGTTCAGCCTTCCAAAATATTGATTTCTAAATTACCTCTTATGATAAATTTATTTTATTGCTGTTTTATTGTTTTACAGTTATTCAATTCTAAAACCTAGTAACTAGGCAGCAAAAAGCACAGTGATATAGCCTCACTCTCTCTAATTAGGTGAGTAGTTTAAGTCAATATTACCCAGTTTCCAGTGTTTCTCAAACATATTTGATCACTGAACCCTTTTCAGTGACACATTGGGAAATGATTGTTGAGGTGAAGTCTATTTTGCTGCAGACAAAAAGAACTAAAGAAGCTGATTGTTAATTTCATGATAGTCCAAATGTTGACAGAGCACAGAACAGGAAAAACTCCCAGGATGTGTACACAAGTAATGCATGCCAGACAGAAACACATGATGGAATCATTACTTTGTAGAATTTTAAAGCTGTAAGAGTTCTTAGAGAGCTTAAGTTCCAAACACATCATTTTTCAGATGTGAATGAAACAGATTCAGAGTGAAAACAAAGCCTTGCCTATGTTCACGTAACAAGTTGATGGAAGAGCCAACCATGAGGCCAGGGATCAATGTCCGTATTCATTGGTTACGTGAATGAACTAATAAACAAAAGACTAAGCACAGGCAGTCCTCATGTTCCAAATGAGATCTGTTTCTAAGTCTATCTTTAAGTAGAATTTGTAGGTAAGTCAGAACAGGTACATATGGTTCTTATTTAGCATCAAATGTTTGTCTTAGTATATAGTATATATTTTACGTTTCTATGCATATAAAACATAGAAACACTTTCAAACTGTGCTATGTTTTCATGAGCATCACAAAGTAGTACATGCATTCTTTATTACAAACCATTTTATGTATTTAACTCAAATTTTTAATATAATAGACTTTATGGCAGTCCCTTCTTAAGCACAAGTTGTCGATAAATTGGACATTCGTAAACTGAGGACTGCTGGTAATACAATTTTAAGAACCATATTTTGTTAAGAAAAGGAAAGGTTAATTTGAGAAAATCTGAGAAAAGTGAATTAAGAATTAGTAATTATTTATATTAGGAAAAGAGATCTGCTAAGAGAAAGTCTTGGTGAAAAGTTGCCAAGAAGATTTTACAGAAACAGACAATAAATAAAGAAGTGAGAGTGATGGATGAATTCCATGAGTAGTAAGTAATTAGGCCTGAATTTCAGTGAAGCACAGAGGATCATTCTTTTAAAACATATGATCCATGGAAAGAGCCCAAAACAATATTTGCCATACAGAATAGCTCAACAAATGTTCGATATTATTTTAATCTTTTAGTGAAACTACCTCATAAATAAAATAATTTTTCTTATGAATCAAAAAAAAAACGTGGTATGTATAGTATACTGTAGTATACATTTTAGTGTAGTATATATTTTAGTATAGTATATATTTTAATAGCATATGTTTCAATATAGTATATATTTTGTTATTGGTTTTATACATTTACATTGTAAAATAGATAACCAAGTTTTTAAATATCTCATTTAAAAATATTACAAGTATAAAGTAATGCTATGTTAAACAATTTACAAACACCACAAACTCATGTACGCTGATAAAATCTTATAACTTGCCATATTTGTGTCATTTTTAACTTTTTTTTAAGTCAATTAAAATTTTTAGTTAGGAGTGATATAATTTGGAGTGATTTTAGTACCTGCAGAAATGATATTATGACAGCCTAACTCTATAAGCTTCAAAAATACTAGTCTAAAAGTTTGGTAGCTGTGAACATGGAAATGAAGGCCGTGGTTAACAGTGGAGGACTAATTTTGGAGTACACGATGTGCCACAAAGTAAAACCCCTATTGTCTTGCCAATACCCAGCCTGCTGACTAGGCCTTCATTTCAATCTCCTTTATTACCAAAGTATTTTTTTTTAATTTATTTTATTTTTGTTGTTGTTATCGTTGAAAATATACACCGTAGAACATATACCAATTCAACCATTTCTACATGTACTATTTAGTGATATTGATTACATTCTTCTAGTTCTGCAACCATTCTCACTCTCCTTTTCCAAATTGTTTTCTCTGTCTTTAACATAAACTCGCTGTCCCTAAGCTTCCTATCTAATCTTTAGAGTTGCTGTTGTCAATTTGATCCCACAAAGATAGTTCTTTAACAGAACGCAATGCTCAAGGCAGACACTCTTCACTAACCAAACTGATTTTAAACTTTTTTATTATGGACAATTTTAACAGAAACACAATGGTATAATGAACCCCCAAATGCTCATCACACAGCTTCAACAATTATCAACTCAAGATCGTTCTTGTTTTACCTGTACGGTACCAGCCTTTTTCATGTTGTTTTGAAGTTATTTCCAAACCTTGTATATGTTTTCTTTTTGTTAACATAATCACAATATATTTCTACACCTTTTAGTAATATTTTCTTAGTATCATCAGACGTTCAGTTAATATTCAAATTTCTAGTTGTCTCATAAATATCATTATTTTTAGGCTTTGTTTGTTTGAACCAGAATCAAAATAAGGTCCACATATTAAGACTGATTGCTGTAACTCTAACGTCATTTTTAATCTATAGGTTTCTCTCCAGTACTTTCAAGATTTTTCTTTTGCAATGTATTTGCTGAACAAACTGGATTGTTTGAGAATTTCCCTTGATTTGGAATTTACTGATTGCATGCCCATTGTGTCGTTTAATACGTCCCTCTGTCCTATGCATGTCCTGTCACCTGGTAATTGCATCCTGAGGCTTGATCAGACTGATTCAAGTTTGATTTTTCTTCTTATTATTCCTCTTTTTAATGCCTACCTTAGAGATAAGGGTTTGTATGACTCGTTTTGTGATATTAGCAGCTGTTGGTTATCAGTGGCTACCTCCATTATTTCATTTCGGCCTGCAAAACAGTGATACTTTCATTCTGTCATTCTTTCATCATTGATTAGTTGGAATGCTTCAGTAGAGAGAAACTTGCTCTCGTCTACAGTTATGTTACCCAGTGATATAGTTTGTACAGACAAAACACGATTGATACTAGATCCTTTATGCTTGTTTAGCTGGTTTAAATTAATGTTTTCTAATATCTTTCAACAGAAGCCAATTTACTTTCTTACCCCCCCCCATTTTTTTTAGGTATCATTATGAACTCAAGATTTAACATTTAATGCATTTCAATACATTGCAGATATCTTTACTGATACTCAAACTGTCCCATCTTTCACTTAACATCTGTGCACACGTCTGCATGTAGAGTTTTCTTCAATGAAAAAATATTCCAAATGTGGCTAACAATAAAAAGAAAAAGAAAAAAAATACCTGATATAGTCGAGTCAATTCCAACTCATGGTGACCCCATGTGTTGTAAAGTAGAACTCCTCCATAGGATTTTCTTGGTTGTAATCTTAACAGAAGAAGATCACCAGGCCTTTCTTCCCTGGTACTGCTGGATGGGTTAGTAATCAAGAACAAACCATTTTCATTACCCAGGGTCCTTAGCTGAGTCAAATTTATTCCTCAGTCCTTCTGAAAAAACTCTTACAGTACTTGATAGTTTCTTTTCTATCTGTTAAGACAAGTTGTCGCACACTCATCTTGAACGTTTCCTGCCCCACACCTGAAATCAGTCATTTCTCCTCCTTTTAAAAAGAAATGGATTTTAATACCACAATCTGAATTGCATAGGGGCTTGAATTGTCTCAAGGCCATCTCAGTCAAAAAAAAAAAAAAATCAAATATATTTATAATATTAAATACAGTTGTGAATTCATACTGATACTATAAATTCGGTTTAAGAAATACAGGCTTTTACTTAACCTCAACTATCTTACATCTTAAGATAAAACCCCTATTGTCTTGCCAATTCAAGCCAAGAATTTTAGTCCTAAAAATGCCTGGAATGATAGAATTAAAGTATCACAGAAATATTCACTTGTTTTATCCCACAACACACACAGAACAAAAATACCAGTGCCACAACTAGCCTTGTTGTTATTTTTAGGTGCCATCCAGTTGGTTCTGACTCATAGCGACCGTATGTACAACAGAACAAAACAGCGCCTCGTCCTGCGCCATCCTCCCAATTGTTATAATGTTTGAGCCCATTGTTGCAGCCACTGTGTCAATCCATCTCATTGAGGGTCTTCCTCTTTTTCGCTGACCCTGTACTTTACCAAGCATGATGTCCTTCTCCAGGGACAGATCCCTCCTGATAACATGTCCAAAGTATGTGAGATGTAGTCTTGCCATCCTTGCTTCTGAGGAGTATTCTTCTAGTTGTACTTCTTCCAAGACAGATTTGTTTGTTCTTTTGGCAGTCCATAGTAGATTCAATATTCTTCACCAACACCACAATTCAAAGGTGTCTATTCTTCTTCGGTCTTCCTTATTCATCATCCAGCTTTCACATGCATATGACACAATTGAAAACACCATGACTTGGGTCAGGAGTACCTTAGTCTTCAAGGTGACATCTTTGCTTTTCAACACTTTAAGGAGGTCTTTTGCAGCAAATTTGCCCAGTGCAATGCATCCTTTGATTTCTTGACTGCTGCTTCCATGTGTGTTGATTGTGGATCCAAGTAAAATGAAATCCTTGACAACTTCAATCTTTTCCCTGTTTATCATGATGTTGCTTATGGGTTCAGTTGTGAGGATTTTTGTTTTCTTTATGTTGAGGTGTAATCCATACTGAAGGCTGTGGTCTTTGATGTTCATCAGTAAGTGCTTCAAGACCTCTTCACATTCAGCAAGCAAGATTGTGTCATCTGCATAAAGCAGGTTGTTAATGAGTCTTTCTCCAATCCTGATGCCCTGTTCTTCTTCATACAGTGCAGCTTCTCAGATTATTTGCTCAGCATTCAGATTGAATAGGTATGGCAAAAGGACACAACCCTGATGCACACATTTCCTGAGTTTAAACCATGCAGTATCCTCTTGTTCTGTTCGAATGACTGTCTCTTGATCTATGTATAGGTTCCTCATGAGCAAAATTAAGTGTCCTGGAATTCTCATTCTTTGCAACTAGCTTTATGACTACTGAAAACAGTTTAAGTTTTTGTTTTGTGTTTTTTTCTTTTCCTTTTTTCCAGTTCTGTTTGTCCTTAGAGTATTTCCCACTAGGGATGTACAGTCAAATTATTGTGTTTTCCTAGAATAGTTTTTTTTCTCTGTTTTTGCTACCAACTAGATACAGAATTGGTCTATTGGTTCACTTTATTTTTAGAGAAGTCTTTGATTTTGTTTTCTACTTATTCAGAATATTTACATGGTTCTTAAGTGAAATCTGCAGAACAAAGTATATCCAAAGAAGTATAGCTTCTCTTCATGTCCCATCCACCCTATTCTGTAAGCTATAGTTATATCACCCCACCATTTTTGTAAGTAAATGGAGCATATTGTGTACTTTTCCCCACCTTGCATGTATTTTATTGTTGTTGTTGCTGTGTATCATTGAGTTCATTCTGACTCATAGCAACACTATAGGACAGAATAGAACTTCCCTGTTGGGTTTCCTAGGCTGTAATCTTTACGGGTGGTGCAGTGGTTAAGAGCTCAGCTGCTAACAGAGTGGTAGGCGATTCAAACCCACCAGCCGCTCTATGGGAGAAACATGTGGCAGTCTACTTCCATAAAGATTTACAGCCTTGAAAACCCTATGAGGCAGTTCTACTCTGTCCTATAGTGTTGTTATGAGTTGGAATCAACTCAATGGCAACTGATTTTTAATGGGAATCATTAGGGAAGCAGATCACCAGGTCTTTTCTCCCACAGAGTGGCAGCCAACCACTTAACCGTTGCTTCACCAGGGCTCCTTGTTTCTATTTTACCTAAAAATATATCCAGGAGATTATATAGAGTTATTTCCATTCCTTTTTTATAGCTGCATAGTACTGTATTTTGTGATTGTATCATAACTCATTCAATCAATGCCCTAGTGGTAAATATTTTTATATCTGTATTATTACAGTAATGTTACAATCTATGTTATTATAAATAATTTTATAATGAATATTCTTGGGCATATGTATTTTCATATTTTTTTACCAGTATATCTGAAGATTTTTTAAAAGTGAGATTTCTTCTCAAAGGATACATGATATGTTCTTTAGATAGGTAATGCCAGTTTCCTTCCATTGTGTACTCCCACAAGCAAAAAAACATGAGATTCCCCACTTTTCTTCAGCCTTGGTAAAAGAGTATGTTGTAAAACTTATAGATTTTTGCCATTCTCATAGGTGAATAATGGTTTCTCAGTGTAATTTTTAATTTGCATTTTTCTTATTGTGAGTGAGTTTGAGCAAGTTTTCATTTGGTTAAAAAGCATTTATATTTCCTTACTGTAAACTGTCTGGTTGTTTCATTCACCTTTTTTTTTTCCCCCTATTGGGATGTTGGTCTTTTTCCTCTCTATTCCTAGAAACTCTTCATTTTTAATGAGTATTAACCTTTATTGCAAAGAACTGCAAAATTTCTTTCCACAGAATGTCATTTGTCTTCTTACTATCCCTGAAGCTTATCATGCAAAGATTTCTTATAGTTCTTTGGTTTGTTTTGTTCTTTTTTTATTATGGTCAAATATATAAGATCTTTTTTTATTGTATCTGAAGGTCGAGTCATAGTTGTTATTGTTAGCTGCCGTCAAGTAAGCCCTCTACCCGCGGAGACCCCATGCGTTACAGAGTAGAACTGCTTCATTGGTTTTTCTTGGCTGTAATCTTTATGGAAGCAGTTCATCAGGTCTTTCTTCCGCAGAGCCACTGGGTGGACTTGAATTCCCAGCCTTTAGGTTTGCTGCCGATCGCCGCTAACTGCTTGCACCAACCAGGCTCTTTGAATGACAGTTAGGAGAGATTTTTCCACTTCCAAGCTAAAAAGAAATGCACCCGTGTTTTCTTCTAGTATTTGGATGGTTTCCTTTTCATATTAAATATTTGATCCTTTTCCTAACGTAGTTTATCCCTTTCCATAAGGTTATCCATTCATTCCAATACTTCCTGTTAGAAAGTTTATCTTTTCTGAACTGATATGAGATGCTACCCATATTGGACACTAAATTTGCATAAATAATTAGTTCTATTTCTGGGTTGTTTCATGCTGTTCTATTTGTCTAGCAGTCTATTCATGTGCCAATAGCACATAGTTTTAATTACTGAGAATTTATTTTACATTTTAAATATCTGAGAGTTCCTTTGCTTGCTCTTATACTTCAAGGTATTTTCTAGAAATTCTTTTATGTTTGTTCATTCAGTTTAACTTTATTTTTTACCTTTTTACTGGGATAACATTTAAATATAGGAAAATGCACAGATCTTAAGTGATAAATTTGATGAGTTTTGAAAAACCTGCACTCCTGTTTAATCAACACCTTATCCAAGCTATAGAACATTTCCATCACCCCAGAAAGTTCTCTCATGCTGCCTTTTAGCAAATTCTCCCCCAAAGGCAAACATTCTCTGACTTTTATAACCATAGATTAGTTTTGCCTGATCTCACACTTGAAATAAAAGTAATTATACAGTGTGTTTTACTATATATATTTTTATTTTTGGTCTTTCTGAATCTCTTTAGTTATGTCTTTGATATACAGATAGGTTTGGATTTTGTTTTGTTAACAAATCTGAAAATATGTTTATTTTAATAAATGAGTTATACCCACTTACATTAACTGAACTATAAATATGTTTGCTTTCAATTCTATCTTTTTAAAATATATCACTCTACAAAAGTCTTTAATTAGCTTTTGAATTAGTGTTCTAGTTTATTTGATATTTCCTTTTATTTCATTTTTAAAAACATGATTGCATTTTTGTTCTAGTGGTAAACTTTATACAAATACCTTTATATAATATCTTCAGTGCCCCTTATTGGAGAGTTCTTGCCAACTATTCCCTACTATGACTAATATTGAAATTATTTACCTCCATCCCTCTTCTGCAGCATATGATTTGAATAGATAATAACTAAAAAGCTAATTAAGAACTATAAAGCAATAAAGATGATGATACTTTCCATATGCCTCCACATTCCCATCAGATTTTTTATAAGTATACTCTACATTGTCAGAACATATAGGCATTTCATCACTGAGGTTGAGCTCTAGAGGTAAATACGTATAATGCTCACCACCAATCTATAGTGAGTCATTAATGACTGACTATCAGTATCTAAGGAGCCCTGGTGGCGCACTGGTTAAGCACTTGGCTGCTAACCAAAAGGTCAGTAGTTAGAACCCACCAGCCACTCCATGGGAGAAAAGACCTGTTGATCTGCCCCATAAAGATTACAGCCTAGGAAACCCTATGGGGAAGTTATACTCTGTGCTATAGGGTCGATATGAGTCAGAATCGACTCACTGGTACACAGCAACAGCATTAATAGTGTGTTGTAATTTTTTTTTGACTTAACACTATATAGTGGTCATTTTTCCTACGTATCAATTATTCTGTATTACTTTTATGACTGAATGGTATTGAATAGTAGTCTCCATAATTTACTTTTGTAAATCTACATTTTTGAATCTTTACATTTGACGTCATGGCATATATCTCCACATCCCTAGTATATAGAAAATAGTGTGGTTTAGGGGAAATGACACAGTACCACCCTAAATCTGGTTCTGTCACTTACTAGCTATATGACTATGGGCAAATTAACTCATCTCCATGAGTTGCAGTTTTCTCATCCGTAACGACAATTAGTAATATCTACCTTATAGAATTGATACAAAGAAGACTATCAGTCATGTGTCTAGCATAATAAATACACAAATCAGGTAGCCAGTACTATTTTGAATGAAAGAAAAAATGTTGAATGAGAATTGTAATGGTTAAGGTTGTGTGTCAACTTGGCTGGACCATGATTCTCAGTGGAATGGCAGTTATGATATAGTTTCGCAGCTATGTTAAGATGTAATCACCTCCATAACGAGATCTGATATAATGTAATCACTTCCATGATGAGATCTTCTATGCGTAGCCAATCAGTTGAAAGACAGTTTCTTTGGGTGGCCTGCATTCAATATATATGGACTTTCTGGCAAAGCTCACTGGCTTTTACTCACCCTTGACCTTGCATCTGATCTCTGGTTCTTAGAACTTGAGCTAGCAACTTACCCCATCCTATAGGGTTGCTTTGAGTCGGAATTGACTTGACAGATTTTTTTTTTTAAATATCTATAAAGTACAAAGTGTTTTGAATATGTTAAAAAACTATATAAACATATGAATAACTGTGTATCCCCAAATCCCTCCCATGATAGTAGTCGTCCCAAGATTGCAGATGTTGTTAAAGTCAGTGTCTTAGTTATCTAGTGCTACTATAACAGAAATACCATAAATAAGTGGATTTAACAAACAGGATTTATTTTCTCACAGCTTAGGAGGCTAGAAGTCCAAATGAAGGGTGCTGCTCCCAGGCAATCTTCATGTGGCTTGACATCTCTCTTCCCCCTTCTCTGCTTCTCTCGCTTCCTTGTTTGATCTTTTTTATGTCTCAAAAGAGATTGACTCAAGATACACCCTAATCCTGCCTCGTTAACTTACCAAACATAACCTAATTCTCATTATCATAACTTAATCCTGCCTCATTGTCATAATGAACACAACTCATTCACAAATGGGATAATAACCACGGACAGAAGTTAGGATTTACCACACATATTTTGGGGAAACATAATTCAATCCATAAGTCAGTAATCAATTATTTCTTTAAGTTCATCACTGGTTTGTTGTTTGTTTACTTGAGTATAAACCCATTGCTGGAAACTCAGCCTTTAATACTATTAGGACCATGGCATTTTGTGAACACAGTACAAATTCCTTTCTGATATTTTAAACTCTGTAATAACAGGTAACATTAAGGATAGCTCAGTCTTAAAGCCAAGTAGTTATGGGTTCAAATCCTAGATCTATCACTAACTAGTTGTGTGAACTAATAGAGTTACTTTTACCACTCTGTGCTTCAGAACCTGACAATAACAATATAAATCTTTCTAGCATTGTGAGAATTTCATAACATTTGTAAAGCATCCCAGAATAGTTGCTGACAAAGAGTAGGAGAGTAATAAAATATTAGCTATATTTTGGTTTAGAGATACTGCTGGAGGGTTGTTTCTGAGGCTCATCTTCTCACCACTGACAGTTATGGAAATGTTAAGGTCAACATTACTACCTTAGGTTACTGACCTAAACCTGAAATGATTGTAAGCACAGAAAGAAATGTGGACACTAAAATTGTGTGGTAGTAATCCATTTAAGGATGTGATCCAGAATATTCAGAATCTTACATTATCTTTACATTACCATCTAAATAGAAACTAAGCATTTTTAAACTCTTGGAATGAATTCATGGTCCCCTGAGATCACATCTGCAGACCAATCACAGGTTGGGAATCACAAGTTTACTGTATTTTTCTGTCTCTCCCCAGCAACATGGGAAATGTGACAGCTACCATTGGGCAGGCATCTGTGAGCTTTGATGGAAGCACTGTGTGGTCTGCTACATCTTTATGCAGAAACATTAATTAATAGAATTCACTTTGGGTTCACTAATGTTTAATTAACTGAATTAATTGAATTTCCTCTGATTAAAGAAAGTATCACAGCACCAAGTTAGAGGGATTACTTTATTGTTACAACTATAAAGGTCCCATTTCATGATGACGCTTGTCCTCTAACACCCCAAGGGTATATTCAGGGACAAGAGAGTCAGTGGTAATGGCCATCATTGTTGCATTTCTTTTTATTATTTTCTAGAACTGATGAAGCTTCTTCTGGGGCTAGACCATCAGTGACTATCATAAGGGTGTGATGGAATCAGTACAGCTGATATGCTGCTTCATTCTCAGTCTACAGATTTGGCTTTTTGGCTTCCATTTGGAAATATGCAGGTGAAGAAACAATTACTTCCCTCTATAAACAACAAAGGTTTTTTTTGTTTTGTTTTGTTTTGTTTTTTCTGATTAGGAAAATAAAACAAGCTACCTGTAGAAATTTGGCTACATAGAGAAGAAAATAAAACATAATGACTAATATATGTTGTTGTTGGTTGCTGTTGAGGCAATTCTGACTCATAGTGACCCCATGTAACGGAGTACAACTGCCCCGTAGGATTTTCTTGGCTGTAATCTTTATGGAAGCAGATCTCCAGGTCTTTCTCCAGAAGAGCAGCTGGGTGGGTTCAGGCTGCCAACATCTGTTGCACTACCAGGGCTCCCTGGCTGATATATATTGAGCACTTAAAATATGCCAAGTGATGTCCTAATGGTTTATTTAAAAATGTTATAAGTCAAATTGTCACAACAACCATATGAGAACATTATTTTTATTATTATTCACTTTATACAGTAAAGGAAATTGAGGCTTTGAAAGGTGAAGTGACGTGTCTGAAGTCACACAGCTAGAAATAAAGTTAGACCATAACCTCACATCCAGAAACAGGCACTTTTAATACTTTAATAGCTTCCCCCACACGTATATGTCTTGTTTGTATCATGACTGTGCTAGATAAGTTAAATATTTTAACTTTACAGCAACATTTTGAGATGAGTTTAGGCATCCCCACTATGAAGATAACAAAACCGAGACTCAGGGTGATTAATTTTCTCAAGGTCATACAACTAATAAGTGTCAGAGACTAGATTTCAACCCATATTCCTCGGACACCAAAACATATAGCCTTTCCAACATGTATATTACTGCCTCATTTTCTCAATAATATTAAAGTTATATCAGTTCTGAGATGTAAACCTTAGATTTCCAGACACCAAGACTATACTCTGATCATTAGGTCACCCTCCCACTTAATGACTGACAAACTGTGGGGCTGAACTAGGTCTGTGTTCATGGGACACATTTCTTCCTATATAGTATAGAAAATAGAAGTCCCTGGGTGATGAATATGGTTAAGCACTTGACTACCAGCCAAAAGGTTGGTAGTTCGAATCCACGCAGAGGCAACTCAGAAGACAGGCCTACTGATCTGCTTTCAGAAGGTCACAGGCATGAAAACAATATAAAGCAGTTCTACTCTGCACATACGAGGTCGTCAGGATTTGGAATCCATTCAACAGCAATTAATAACAATAAAAGATTAGAAAATAACTATGGTCTCAGGGGACATCTAGCTCAATTGGCATAATACAGTTTACAAAGAAAATGTTCTACATCCTACTTTGGTGAGTAGCGTTTGGGGCCTTAAAAGCTTGTAAGTGGCCATCTGAGATACTCCACTGGTCCCACCCTGTCTGGTGCAAAGGAGAATGAAGAAAACCAAAGGCACAAGGGAAAGATTAGTCCAAAGGACTAATGGACCACAACTACCACAGCCTCCACTAGACTGAGGCCAGCAAAACCAGATGGTGCCCACCTACCACCGCCAGCTGCTCTGACAGGGATCACAATAGAAGGTCCCGGACAGAGCTGGAGAAAAATGTAGAACAAAATTCTAACTCACAAAAAAAGACCAGACTTACTGGTCTGATAGAGACTAGAGAACCTCGAGAGTATGGCCCCCGAACACCCTTTTAACTCAGTGCTGAAGTCATTCCTGAGGTTCACCCTTCAGCCAAAGATTAGAAAGGCCCATAAAACAAAACAAGACTAAATGGCACACCACCCCAGGGGCAAGGACTAGAAGGTAAGAGGGGACAGGAAAGCTGGTATCAGGGAATCCAAAGTCGAGAAGGGGAAAAGCAAGAAAATGGACACTCAGCAGTTTGAGAAAACAACAATTATGTTGTTTTTTTTCCTCTATCCTAAGTGTTTTTCCTGGTCAAATCACGTCACCCTATAGCATATACATCTTTGCATCAGTAGTGGACCACCGTGGGCAGAAAGATGATTCACATGTTGTGGGGTTGGCAATCAATGTCACAAAACAAAGTGTGCATTAATCATTTAATGAGAAATTAATTTGCTCTGTAAACCTTCATCTAAAGTACAATAATTTTTTTTCAAAAGGAAAAAAAACATTTAGAAAGTAGATTAAATATAGGAGGGTGTTACCCTAATAAATAAAGAAGACCAAAGAATTGATGCCTTTGAATTATGGTGTTGGTGAAGAATATTGAATATACCATGAACTGCTAGAAGACTGAACAAACCTTCTTGGAAGAAGTACAGCCAGAAGCTCCTTAGAAGCAAGGATGGCAAAACTTCATCTCACATACTTTGGACATGTTATCAGGAGGG
>NW_004444066.1:7622419-7630469 GCF_000243295.1 Trichechus manatus latirostris | reverse complement strand
AGGGACCAGTCCCTGGAGAAGGACATCATGCTTGGTAGAGGATCAGCAAAAAAGAGGAAGACCCTCAACAAGATGGATTGACACAGTGGCTGCAATAATGGGCTCAACAACGATTGTGAGGATGGCGCAGGACTGGGCAGTGTTTCGTTCTGTTGTACGTAGTGTCACTATGAGTTGGAACTGACTTGATGGCACCTAACTATAAATTCATAGGATGTGTGTATTAGTCACCTAGTGCTGCTATAACAGAAATACCACAAGCGGATTGCTTTAATAAACAGAAATTTTTCTCTTACAGTCTAGAAGGCTAGAAGTCTAAATTAAGGGGGCCAGCTCCCGGGGAAAGTTTTCTCTCTCTGTCAGCTCTGGGAGAAGGTCCTTGTCATCAATCTCCCCCAGTCTAACAGCTTCTCAGCACAGCGACCCCCAGTCCAAAGGGTGTGCTCTGCTACTGGTGCTTCTTTCTTGGTGGCATGAGATCTCTCTCCTCTCTGGTCACTTCTCTCTTTTTATCTCAAAAGAAATTCTCTCAACATACAACCTTATCCTGAAGATTGAGTCATGCTTCATTAACATAACTACCTCTAATCCTGCCTCATTAACATCATAGAGGTTAGAATTTGCAACACATAGGAAAAACTCATCAGATCATAAAATGGAGGACAACCACACAATACTGGGAATCATGGCCTAGCCAAATTGACAAACATTTTCGGGGGACATGTTTCAGTCCATAACAGTGTACGTAGGCTTTATTCTACTTTTTAAACTTCATATTACATTTACATTATATTTCCTTATATTACTTTAAATAATTTGTAAACAAAACTTTCAATGCATTTAAATTGTATAATACAACACCTGACACAGTAAAGACTCAGAAATATTTGTCGAATGAATAAATGAGAAAGAAAGTACTAATAAGTACTCCATCTCCTATTGTGGACATGTAGGATTTTCCTAATTTATAACTATGATAAACTACACTGTCATGAATGATGGCAGATTGATGCATACAATTATTTTCACTCCCTCCCTCCTGAAACTCCATTGAAAATGACAGGTAAAGGATTGTTTTAAAGCAGAAACATAGACCCACAGGATAAAGAGAGTAGAAGATGATAAGAACAACATGTCAGAAGGCAAGAAGAGAGAATTAATGGAGCTAGCAGATATGCAAATGTGAAATTATAAGTGAGCAGTGGGAAAAATAGAGAAACAAACGAATTTAAACTATTGTTCTTAGTTGCAGCACTTTAGAACCCACCATGTTGTCATTGTTAGGTGCTGTTGAGTCGGTTCTGACTCATAGCGACCCTATGTACAACAGAACAAAACATTGCCCAGTCCTGTACCATCCTCACAATCGTTGTTATGTTTGAGCCCGTCATTGAAGCTACTGTGTCAATCCATCCCATTGAGGGTCTTCATCTCTTTAGCTGACCCTCTACTTTACCAAGCATGATGTCCTTCTCCAGGGTCTGGTCCCTCCTGATAACATGTCCAAATTACATGAAAATGAAGTCTCGCCATCATTGCTTCTAAGGAGCATTCTTACTGTACTCCTGCAAAGACAGATTTGTTCGTTATTCTGGCAGTCCATGATATATTCAGTATTCTTCGCCAACACCATAATTCAAAGGCATCAGTTCTTCTTTGGTCTTCCTTATCATTGTTCAGAGATTGGTGGCACTATGTACCTCTGAAATTAGAAGTGAAAATGCTGCTATAGACATAATGTTTGATTGAAAGATCCAACCATATATATCTAGATTGCTGCTCCCCTGACCCCAGGGAGAAGACTGTAGATTAATTCCCTGAAGAGGAAAAACAGAGAGTCCCTGGACTAGGGGATGCCAGGCATAGCTAAGGGTGATTTGCCATAATAAAAACACAGCTTCCGGGAAAGTCATATGTAAACACTGTTCATCAGAATAGTCCGTCAGTGGAAAGAAGAAAAGACGTTTATCTGTAGGCTCATTCCCATGTAGTCTTTTGTTGAGCAAGGCAAGGGAGTCTCCTGACTTTGGTCCTGTTTTTTAAAAGACTCTACCTAGCATAAGCACTCTCAAAAATGAATTTAATTTACTACAAAACACCTGGGCACCTCGGTCACACAGGATCCAGCACTCAGTCCTGGAGTCCTAAACAGTTGCTGTCATGATTGATATCACTCAGGCCCAGGAAAATGCTTCTCCAAATTTCTTACCCTGTGAATCATCTTTCTGCCCACAGTGGTCCACTAGTGATGCAAAGATGGATATGCTATAGGGTGACATGATTTGACCAGGAAAAACACTTAGGATAGAGAAAAAACAACATAATGAACAGATCTCAGGAATGCAATCAACTCCTGCAAGACAATGTATTGTTTCCTCAAACTGCTGAGCGCCCATTTTCTTGCTTCTCTTTGTTAACATGTCCAAAGTACATGAAATGAAGCCTCTCCATCCTAGTTTCTAAGAAGGATTCTGGCTGTACTTCTTCGAAGATGGATTTGTTCATTCTTCTGGCAGTCCGTGGTATATTGAATACTCTTCGCCAACACTATAATTCAAATGCATCAATTCTTCTTTGGTTTTCTTTATTCATTGTCCAGCTTTCACATACATCTGAGGTGATGGAAAATATCATGGCGTGAGTCACACGCACCTTAGTACCCAAACTGATGTCTTTGCTTTTCAAGACTTTAAAGAGGTCTTTTATAGCATATTTGTCCAATGCAATATGCTGTTTAATTTCTTGACTGCTATTTCCATGGGCTTTGATTGTGGATCCAAGTAAAATGAAATCCTTGACAACTTCAATCGTTTCTCCATTTGCCATGATGTTGCTTATTGGTCCAGTTGTGAGAATTTTTGGTTTCTTTATGTTGAGGTATAATCCATACTGAAGGCTGTAGTCTTTGATCTTCATCAGTAAGTACTTCAAGTCCTCTTCACTTTCAGCAAGCAAGGGTGTGTCATCTGTATATTGCAGGTTGTTAATGAGTCCTGATTCCTCATTCTTTTTCATATAGTCCAGCTTCTCAGATTATTTGCTCAGCATACAGATTGAATAAGTATGGTGAAAGGAAATAACCCTGACGCACACCTTTCGTCATTTTAAAACATGCAGTATCCCCTTGTTGTGTTTGAATGACTACCTCTTGGTCTATGTACAAGTTTCAAATGAGCATAATTAAGTGTTCTGGAATTCCCATTCTTCGCAATGTTACCTATAATTTGTTAAAAATCACACCGTGGAATGCCTTTGCATAGACAATAAAACTCAGGTAAACATCTTTCTGGTATTCTCTGCTTTCAGTCAAGATTCATCTGACCTCAGCAATGATACCCCTTGTTTCAAGTTCTTTCCAGAATCCAGCTTGAATTTTTGGCAGTTCTCTGTCTATGTATTGCTTCAACTATTTTTGAATTATCTTCAGCAAAATTGTACTTGCATATGATATTAATTATATTGTTCAAAAATGTCTGCATTCTGTTGGATGACCTTTCTTTGGAATGGGCACAAATATGGATCTCTTCCAGTGTTTTGACCAGGTAGCTGTCTTCAAAATTTCTTGGCATAGACAAGTAAGCACCTCCGGCACAGCATCCATTTGTTGAAACATCTCAATAGGTATTCCATCAGTTCCTGGAGTCTTGTTTTTCACCAATGTCTTCAGTGCAGCTTGGACTTTTTCCTTCAATACCATCTATTCTTCATCATATACTATCTCCTGAAATGGTTGAACATTGAGCAATTGTTTTTGGTACAGTGACTCTGTGTATTCCTTCCATCTTCCTTCCATATTTCCTGAATCATTAAACATTTTGCCCATAGAATACTTCGATATTGCAACTCCAAACTTTAATTTTTTCTTCAGTTCTTTAGCTTTAGAAATGTCAAGCGTATTCTTCCCTCTTGGTTTTCTAACTCCAGGTCTTTGTACATTTCATTATAATACTTTACTTTCTCTTCTCGGGTTGTCCTTTGAAATCTTCTATTCAGCTTTTCTGCTTCATCATTTCTTCCATTCATTTTAGCTACTCTGTGTTTAAGAGCAAGTTTCAGAGTCGCATCCGACATCCATTTTGGTCTTTTCTTTCTTTCTTATCTTTTTAATGACCTTTTGCTTTCTTCATGTATGATGTCCTTGATGTCATCCCACAATTTCTCTGGTCTTTGATCATTAGTGTTAATATGTCAAATCTATTCTTGAGATGGTCTCCAAATTCAGTTGGGATATACTCAAGGTTGTTTTTTGGTTCTCATGGACTTGTTTTAATTTTCTCAGCTTCAACTCAAATTTGCATATGAGCAATTGATAGTCTGTTCCATAGACTATCAATAGACAAGCCCCTGGCCTTGTTCTGACTGATGATATTGAGCCTTTGCTTTTTCTCTTTACACGAATATAGTTTATTTGATCCCTGTGTTTTCCACCTGGTGAGGTCCATGTGTATAGTCACCAATTATGTTGTTGAAAAAAGATATTTACAATGAAGAAGTCGCTGGCCTTGCAAAATTCTAGCAAAATTCTATCATGTGATCTCCTGCGTCATTTCTATCACCAAGGCCCTATTTTCCAACTACCAATCCTTCTTTGTTTCCAACTTTTGAATTTCAATGACCAATAATTATCAACACATCTTGATTGCATGCTTGCCTCATTTCAGACTGCAGAAGTTGGTAATAATCTTCAATTTTCTCTACTTTGGCATTAGTGGTTGGTGTGTAAAAACAGAATGCCTATATAAAGTATAATAGTTATTAAATTTGGTCATATTTGATATTTTACCTATATTCAATTATCTAAATATTATAGCTTGATCCATTTTTTTATCTTGTCATTATCAAGCTATATTTGTCAAAGTAGAAATATATAACTTATTATTAATTTAACACTTGTCAGCTTGGCTATAACTTTTACATATTTAGACATATGGTCTTTGTAATCTTTCCAGGCCCTGCCATTGTTAATGGCAGGCCTGGTCAAAAATTGTCTCACAGGGCCTCAATTTTCCTTTACTTCTGGGTCATGTTGGCTGGTTCTTCCAGGGAAGCCACATCCTACAGCCCAAGGCATGATGCTTCCTCTGAGCCTAAAGCAGTATTAGAAGCCTAGACTTTGGGGTCTGGTTAGGACAGATCTGGACACTGGAGCCTCCATAGCTCACTCTGCAATGGGCACACTGGACCCAGACCAAAGCTTAGTCCTCACCCTGAGGGAAGCTCACACTGCTGGTGGCTCAAATCTCTACATGGCACAAGCATTTAAGGTCTGTGGGACACATGGGGCCAAGGGAATCTGGGAAGATACATAAACTGGATCTGATATACTCGATAAAACATACAACAAAACCAATTGCCGTCAAGTTGATTACATAGTAGAACTACTCCATAGGATTTTCTTGGCTGTGATCTTTGTAGAAGCAGATCACCAGGCCTGTCTTCCGTGATGCTGCTGTATGGGTTTGAAACTTTTTGTTAGTAGTCTAATGTGAACCTTTTGTGCCACCCAGGAACCTTATACTTGCTAAAGACTATTTGTTACTCAGTGTGAAAGTGAGAATACCATTCAGTCCCAACATGTCATCTCTGACCCATCCCAACCTAATCCAGAGGCCTCCTGAAATGGAATATAACCTCTCTCTCTCCTAATCCTCTGTGTGTAACATGGCTCTCAACTGACCACCACTTATGCCCACCAAAACTGTGCCTTAGCTCATTAGGGATGTGGTCATTTGAAGCTGAGCCTCAGGTCATTTTTGGTCAGTGTGGAGCTCTCTGGGTTGGCTGTGGGAGGATTGAGATGATGATCTGGTAGCTGTACCCTACAGTAGTCAGTGTTTCCTCAGCAGGGACTCTGAGTCATCAGAGTAGAACCATCATCAGGAAAAAAGAGGATGTTTGCTCAGAGCCCATTTGCTTTGAGCATTTCTTCTAGGACTCAGGAAAGGACGTGATCTGATCCCCTGCATTGACCAGCCTCCTGGTGAGGTCATCCTGATCCCATACTCTCAGGCCTGTCTGTGTAACACAAAATTTCCCCTACTGTTCATTGTCCCAGCACGCTCTGTGCGTTCTTTCTAATTAAAGTGAGAGAGAGGTACAGCACAGTGAGAAAACAGTCTTTTGAAGGGAGAGGGCAGTAATAAACTCTCATAAATGCCACCACCAACTACTCTACCGAGGAGCCATGAGCCATTATCAAACTGAGAGAGGGCACCAAGGGCCTCAGGATGACTGATGGCCCCTACCTACCTGAGCCATTATTCTTCGAGACAGGCACAAAACCCAAATGCCCAGCAGTTCTAGCATATGTACATATATATCCTGTCCATATGGATGGCTCCATGATTTAGTGTTAACAAACATATATCTAGGAGGAAAATAGACGTGGTAATCAACAAAGATTTAAGCTGAGGAAAGAATCATCAATCTCCTCTACTAGAATGGTCACTTTGCTGTCCTTTTCCATAATGTGATATTTGTAAAAAACTTTTTTATTGCCTATGCTTACTTTTCATTTTTCACATATTAGAATTCCAAGTTGAATTTCTTTTGATTATATTGCAGGGTACTGTAGGCCCATCGGTTCAAGCGTCTGTTCTCAGAAATTAAAATGCATTACTCTGTCATCATATATATCTACAGCCAGTTGCCTTTCAGTCGATTCCAACCCATGGCAGCCCCATGTGTCGCAAAGTAGAATTTGCTCCATAGGGTTTTCAATGACTGTGACATTTCAAACACAGATTCCCAGGCCTTTCTTCCAAGGAGTTTCTGGGGGGTTAGTAGTTAAGCTAATCAGTAGTCAAACTCTTAACCACTTGTACCACCCAGGGACACCATATCTATATCTATATATCTCTTCCTGTATATATGCATAAGGATATACAGATACACATTTTTAATTAGGGCATTGGAAGGTATTCTAACATCTAAGAAAATGTATTCTGCTTTCAGCAAACATGTACTGAGCATTCAGTAGTTCCAGAGCCTCTAAAACAAAAAACAGTTGCCATCGAGCAGATTCTGATTCATGTGGGTCAGAGTAGAACTGTGCTCCATAGAGCTTTCAATGGCTGATTTTTTGGAGGTAGAGCACCAGAACTTTCATCCAAGGTGCCACTGGGTGGATTTGAACCAACAACTTTTCAGTTACTAGCAGAGCACTTAATATTTTGCACCACCCAGAGACTCCAAAGCCTCTAGCTGAGCTTTACACATTGCCTGACACATAGTAGGTGCTGCAATACAGCTTTTTGAGAGAACAAAAAAAAAAAAAAGAAAGAGAGAAAGAAAGGCCGCAACTGAAGGATTCAAATGTGATGTGACACAGGCACCGGGCATTTAGATCAAGCTGCTTTCACAAAGCTATCTTGACAAGAACATTTTGATGCCATCTCTTTTTTTCCCCTTTATCGTAAAATAAGGTGCAGAATAGACATTTACTACATCCTTGGACCTCCCTTCATCCCTGACTCCAACTAGGAGGATGGAGCAGGCTTCAGGAATGTGTTAGGCAGTAAACAACTTTCAAATTCTGTAGCCAGTCCTAAGGGTTGCACAGGAAATTTTATGGCAGATTTTCCAACATACACCATTGGCCAGTACTCACGCCGTGGTTTTGACCTTTGCAAGGGTGGCCGATAAATGTAATGTTTTTATTTGCTGGTGAACACACAGTATTGTTTCTACCACTTAAACTTCTCTAAGCTATAACACAAATTCCACAGAAAGGTACTATACTTAAAGTTAAATAGTATGACAAACACTTCATAGTTTATGCAACCCAGTATGTTGAGTGATCCCTGTCAGCACAGAAGGTGCTAGATAATATGAAAGAACACAGAAAGATGTGAAACGACTGCCCTCTAGAAGCTTATATTCTAGAGTAATATTTTTCACACTTTAATGTTCATTCAAATACCCTGGGTAAAAGGCAGATTCTGACTCAATAGATCAGAGAAGGGGCCTACAATTCTGCATTTTTAACAAGCTCCTAGGTAATTCCAATGTGGCCAATCCATAGATCATACTTTAGGTAGCAAGGTTCTAG
>NW_004444066.1:7508871-7622319 GCF_000243295.1 Trichechus manatus latirostris | reverse complement strand
AAAGTAACATGAAATTAATGCAATGTATCTTTAGAGGAATTTCTGTTAAACACTCATCCAGGAAAAAATTTCTTCTGATTAAAAAGTATATATATGTATATATTTTATTGTGCTTTAGGTGAAAGTTTACAGAGCAAATTAGTTTCTCATTCAATAATTTATACACAAATTATTTTGTGACTTTGGTTGCAATCCCCACAATGTGTTAACCCTCTCCCGTTCTCCACCCCAGTTTCCCCATTTCCATTCCTCCAGTTTTCCCGTCCCTTCCTTCCTTCTTGTCTTTGCTTTTGGGGAGGTATTACCCATTTGGTCTCATTTACATGATTGAGCTAAGAATCACGTTCCTCACGTGTTATTGTTTGTTTTATAGACCTGCATAATCTTTAGCTGAAGGGTAAACCTCAGGAGTGGCTTCAGTTCAGAGTTAAAGAGTATCCAGGGGCCATAGTCTTGGGGTTCCTCTAGTCTCCATTACACCATTAAGTCTGGTCTTCTTCTTGTGAATTTGAATTTTGTTCTACATTTTTCTTCTGCTCTGTCCAGGACTCTCTGTTGTGATCCCTGTCAGAGTGGTTGGTGGAGGTAGCTGGGCACCATCTAGTTGTTCTAGGCTCAGGCTGGTGGAGGCTGTGGAACTTGTGGTCTGTTAGTTCTTTGGACTAACATTTCCCTTGTGTTTTTGGTTTTCTTCATTCTCCTTTGCTTCTGACAGGATGGGACCAGTAGATGTATCTTAGTTGGCCACTGGCAAGCTTTTAAGACTGCAGATACTACTCACCAAGTCAGATGTAGAACATTTGCTTTATGAACTATGTTATGCCAATTGACCTAGATATTCCCCCAAGACCATAGTCCCCAGCCCTAGGCCCAGTAACTCGGTCCCTCAGGGTGTTCGGATGTGTCTATGAACTTTTTATGATTTTGCCTTGGTCATGTTGTGCTGACTTCCCCTATAATGTATACTGTATTTCCCTTCACCAAAGTTACCACTTATCTACTATCTAGTTAGTGATTTCCCCTCCCCACTCTTCCCTTCCCTCATAACCATCAAAGATTATTTCTTTCAGCATAGAAACCTTTTCTTGAGTTTTTATAGTAGTGGTCTCATACAATATTTGTTGTTTTATGATTGACTTATTTCACTCAGCATAATGCCCTCCAGGTTCATCCATATTGTGAGATGCTTCACAGATTCATCATTGTTCTTTATTGTTGCGTAGTATTCCATTGTGTGTACGTACCATAGTTTGTTTATCCATTCATCTGTTGATGGGCACATAGGCTATTTCCGTCTGTTAGTTATTGTAAATAATGCTGCTATGAACATGGGTGTGCATGTTTATTCATGTGATGGCTCTTATTTCTCTAGGATATATTCCAAGGAGTGGGACTGCTGGATCATATGGTATTTCTATTTCTAGTTTTTTAAGGAAGTGCCATATGGTTTTCCATAGTGGCTGTACCATTTTACATTCCCACCAGCAGTGCATAAGAGTTTCAATCTCCTTGCAACCTCTCCAACATTTGTTATTTTCTGGGTTTTTTTTGTTTTTGTTTTTTTTTTTGGATTAGTACCAATAACATCCAGGTGAGATGGTACCACATTGTAGTTTTGATTTGCATTTCTCTAATAGCCATTAGTGATAGTGAACATTTCCTCCTATGTCTGTTAGCCACTTGAATGTCTTCTTTGGTGAAGTGTCTGTTCATATCCTTTGCCCATTTTTTAACTGGATTATTTATCTTTTTGTTGTTATGATGTTGCAGTAGCTTGTATATTTTAGAGATTAGACCCTTGTCAGATACACTTTAGCCAAAAAAAATTTTCCCAGCCTGTAGGTTCTCTTTTTACTTTTTTGGTGAAGTTCTTTTGATGAGCCTAAGTGTTTTATTTTTAGGAGCTCCCAGTGATCTAGTTTATCTTCTGGTGTTTGTGCATTGTTTGTTATGTTTATATCCTATTTACGCCATGTATTAGGGCCCCTAGCATTGTTCCTGTTTTTTCTTCCATGATCTTTATCGTTTTAGGTTTTATACTTAGATCTTTAATACATTTTGAATTAGTTTTTGTGTATGGTGTAAGGTATGGGTCCTGTTTCATTTTTTTACAGATGGACATCCGGTTTTGCCCGCACCATTTGTTATAGAGACAGTCTTTTCCCCCATTTAATGGACTTTGGTCCTTTGTCAAAGATCAGCTGACCAAAAGTGGATGGAGTTATGTTCTCAATTCTGTTCCATTGATCTATGTGTCTGTCGTTGTACTAGTACCAGGCTGTTTTGACAACTGTGACTGTATAGTAAGTTCTGAGATCAGGTAGTGTGAGGCCTCCTACTTTTTTCTTCTTCTTCAATAATGCTTTACTTATTCAGGGACTCTTTCCTTTCCATATAAAGTTAATGACTAGTTTTTCCATCTCGTTAAAAAATGTTGTTGTTATATGGATTGAGATTGCATTATATCTGTAGATCACTTTGGGTAGAATTGACACTTTTACAATATCAAGTCTTCCTATCCATAAGCATGCTATGTTTTTCCATGTATATAGGTCTCTTTTGGTGTCTTCCAGTAGTGTTTTGTAGTTTTCTTTGTACAGGTCTTTTTTGTCCCCAGTTAGGTTTATTCCTCAGTATTTTATTTTATTAGGTGCTATTATAAATGGTATTGCTTTCCTGATTTCCTTTTTGTAGTTCTCTTTGTTAGTGTATAGGAATCCAACTGATTTTTGAATGTTGATCTTGTTTCCTGCTACTTTACTAAATCTATTAGTTCCAGTAGTTTTCTTGTGGAATCTTTAGGCTTTTCTATGTATAATATCATACCGTCTGCAAATAGAGATAGTTTTACTTCTGCCTTAACAATTTGGATGCCTTTTATTTCTTTTTCTTGCCTTATTGCTCTAGCTAGGACTTCTAGCACAATGTTAAATAGGAGTGGTGATAAACAGCATCCTTGTCTTGTTCCCATTCTCAGGATAATGCTTTCTGCCTCTCTTGGTTGAGACTTGTGTTGGCTGTTGGTTTTGTATAAATGCTTTTTATTATGTTGAGGAATTCTGCTTCTATTTCTATTTTATTGAGAGTTTTTATCAGGAATGGGTGTTGGACTTTATCAAATGCCTTTTCTTTATTGATTGAGATTATCATATGATTCTTTTCTTTTGTTCTATTTATCTGGTGGATACCTGGTATGAATCCCAGTTAATCCTGGTCTATCATTTTTTTGATACGATACTGAATTCTTTGGCTAGAATTTTGTTGAGAATTTTTCAGCTATATTCATAAGAAATATTGGTCTGTAATGTTCTTTCTTTCTGGTGTCTTTGCCTGGCTTTGGTATCAGGGTTATGTTGGCATCATAAAATGAATTTGGGAGTATCCCTTCAGTTTCTGTGCTCCGAAATAGTTTGAGTAGTACTGATGCGAGCTCTTCCCTGAATGTTTGGTAGAATTCTCCAGTGAAGCCATCTGAGCCCGGGCTTTTTTGTTGTTGTTGGTGGGATATTTTTTATGACCTTTTCAATTTCTCCTTTGGTTTGGATCTGTTCAGATTTTCTACGTCAGTTTGCCTTAGTTTAGGTAGGTAGTGTGTTTCTAGTAATTTGTCCGGTTCCTCTAGGTTTTCGAATTTGTTAGAGTACAGTTTTCCTAGTACTCTGTTATGATCCTTTTTATTTCAGTTGGGTCTATTTTAATGTTCCCCATCTCATTTCTTATTTGATTTATTTGCTTCCTCTCCTGTTTTTCTTCTGCCAGTTTGGCCAGTGGTTTGTCAATTTTATTGATCTTTTCAAGGAACGAACTGTTGGTTTTGTTGTTTTTCTAGTCTCTATTTCATTTATTTCTGCTCTGATCTTTATTATTTCTGTTCTTCTGGCGACTGTGGGCTTCTTTTGCTGTTCTCTTTCTATTTGTTTGAGTTGTAGAACTAAAGTTTTGATTTTGGCCCATTCTTCTTAATTTCTGTTTATCTGGAAATGTCCTAATATCATCATTGTTACTTGAGAGAGTATTTTGTAGGATATGTTATTCTTGGTTGGCAGTTTTTTTCTTTCAAGATTTTCTATATTTCATCCCATTACCTTCTCACCTGCATTATTTCTGCCAAGTAATCAGACCTTAGTTTATTGCTTCCCCTTTGTAAGTAACTTTTCTTCTTGAGCTGCATTCAGGATTCTTTCTTTGTCTTTGGTTTTGGCAAGTGTGATAATGATATGTCTTAGTGACTTTCTTTTGTTGAGGTTCATATATGGGGTTTGTACAGCTTTTTGGATGGTTGGCTTTTCTTCTTTCCTGATATTAGGGAAGTTTTCTGCCAGTAAATCTTCAACAATCATCTCTGTGTTTTCCTTTTTCTCCACCTGTTCTGGAACTCCGATCTTGCACAAATTTTTGCCCTTGATTGTGTCCCACATAATTCTTAGGTTTTCCTCATTCTTTTCTCTGTTTTTTCCTGAAACAAAGTGATGTCCATGGATTTGTCTTTAATCTCGCTGATTCTGTCTTCTATTGTTTCAAATTTTCTCCTAATACCTTCTATTGAGTTTTCCATTTCTGAAATTTTGTTATCTTTTAGATTTCTAGTCACTGTTCTTTTCATGATTTCTAATTGTTTGTTTATTTTGATGTGTTGTTTTTGTATTATTTTCCTGAATTCTTCAATTTCTTTGTATTTTCCTGATTTTGGTTATGTTTTCATTGGTTTTGTCCATGTTTTCCGTGATTTCATCTAATTTTTTCCTGGTTTTATCTGCGTTTTCCTAGATCTTTCTTCTAATCTCTTCGAGAACCCTAAATATTAGTCTTTTGAATTCCATATCAGGTACTTCCACTGCCTTTTTTTCTACTGGAAGGTCATCTGATTCTTTATTTTGGTCACTTGTAGGAGCCATCTTCTCCTGCTTTTTTGTATGTTTTGATATTGTCTGCTGTCTGCAAGACATTCAAGTATTATTTTCTTTATTTATTGATTGTACGTTTGTTTGGTTCATCCTGCTTTTTTTTAATGTCTGAGTGGGTAAGTTGGGTGGGCTTTGTTGCTTGCTCATGTGTGGGCATGATAGATTTCACCACCTTGTCCAGATGGGCAGGGCAGGTCACTCAGCTGTTATGCAGCAGGGCAGGGCTGTTGGATAGGGCAGGTACAGGGCCAGACACTCTGTTGTGGGACAGCTGTACAGGGTCAGTGGGAAGGGATGGGCGCTGGGCTGGGTCGCTTGACTGTGGTGCAATGAGACAGGCCTGCAGGGGAGAGGAATGCAGGGACAGGTTGCTCAGCTGTGGCACAGCAGGGTGGAGCTGGCAGGGGGAAGGATGCAGGGATGGGTCATTCAGCTGTGGTGCAACAGGGCAGAGCCAGTGGGGTGGGAAGGTCACAAGCCAGGATGCTGAGATTTGGGACAGTGGGGTGGAGCCAGCAGGGAGTGAGGGAGACCAGGTCTCTCAGCTTGGGGCAGCAGGGCAGGAGGTGCAGAGGGCTGGGTTGCTCAGCTGTGGTACAGCAAGGCAGAGCCAGTGGGGAGGGAAGAGGCATGGGGCCAGGTTGCCTAGCTGCAGCACAGTGGGATGGAGCCAGTGGGGAAGAAGAGCCATAGGCTGGGATGCTGCAGGGCAGTGGGGTGGAGTCAGCAGGGAGGGAAGAGTTGCATGGCTGGGTAGCCCAGTTGCGGTGCAGCTGTACAGAGCTGGTAGGAAGGGAGGGGATGTGGGCCAGGTCACCCAGCTGCAGAGCAGAGGGGCAGAGCCAGCAGGGAGGGAGGGAGCACAGGCACAAGGCCAGGTCACCCAGCTGCAGTGTGTTTGGCATACAGCCAGAGGGGGGAGGCAAGGACTCGGGGCCAGGTTGCTCCATTGTGATGCAGCCAGACTGACCAATGGGAGGGAAGTGTGCAGAGCCAGGTCACTTGGCTGCAGTGCGGTGAAGTGTGGCTGGCAAAAAGAGGCAGGAGAAGGGTTGAAGGTGGGGACAGATGGGTCTAGATGAGGGGGAAAAATAGGGGGGTTTGTACTGTGTTCCCCAGCAGTTGGGGCTGCTGGGATGGAATGATTCTTGCCACTACTCACCAAAAGTGTGGAGGTTGTGGAAGCATGCTCCTCTAGTTACCATGTGAGAGTGGGCACTTCCTTGAGCTGCAGCCAGCAAATGGGACCTTACTTCACTCTGAGCGTGTCCACACCATTCCTCTGTCTTCTATTGGGAGTTCCTTGAAGGTGCCTTTCTGTGCTCTTTGTGCAGGGGTTTTTGGCTTTATCTCAAGATGCCTGGGCTGTGCTGTGCCAGTCAGCAGGGAACCTCCACTCTGTATCTCTCCTCATTCACTATTTTTGGTCAGTTTCTTCTTCTCAATGGTTTCTAATACTTTATGTCTTCACTTAAAGTGCAGGGTTCCAGGATTGATATCTGTATCTGTTCTACTTGGTTTTTCAAATCATTGTTGCAGAGGGATGGCTTGGTGCATCTGACTAGTTCCCCATCTTGGCTCCACATCCTAAAACATATATTATATGACACTTTTATTGTTGAAGATGTCTGTCTTTCAGTAAATTTGATTTTCTTTGCATTTCCATTATACTTGTATTCTTAATTTGAGAGGGAAGGACAAGGGCTGTCTTCATTCTCAGGTTTATTCTTGATCTGTTTCCATAACTGATAGTGTCAGAGATTTGTGATTAATGCTCCATTTGTGAAAACTCACTCACCTTTGGATGCCCAATTTGGCAAAATTTTCTCCTGCATTTGTTCTGAGACAATGACCTCTTTGTTTTGTCCTGCCAAATTATAATGGCTAATGTGGGATTCAGTGAGTCACCTTGGCAGGAAAGAGGTTGGAAGGTGGGCTTATTTGGAATGGCAGCACAGAGGATGTATTTTCACTTCTGTGGAAAGTGGCTTGATTATAGCTTGGGTACTTCAGGGAATATTCATCTTGTTTCTCTCCAATCCTCTCCCCTCAAAAATGTTGCAGCATTATGTTACTTGGCTACTTTCATGATTTAAAAACTGAGAAATGTCAAGTTATTTCACTAAGTACCAGGGTATAGTGTAATGTCATAAAGCAATAAAATTGAAAGAGCCCTAGAGAAATTCTCTGGGGCAGTCCCGATGTTTTAGCAGGTAGGGGAATGGGTGAACATCAAGAGCTAATAGTGCTCTAGACTCTTCTGATGACCATTTCAAACCATCTATTTTCCAATGTACAGCTTTTAACACACTGGCCATAAGTAATTCTATTACTCTATATAGTATTTTACAGTTTACCAAAGCATTTTAATTATATTATTTTATGGATATGCAAACATTGGAAACAGTCAAAATCATGGACCAGGAAAAAGAGATACAGTCTTGAAGTGACTTGGCTTAGGATAAGCTTGACTAAGCAACAGCACTAGGACAGGAGCCCAAGTGTGATTCTTAATCCCCATGTCTTTCACCAGATTGAAGTACGTTTCTCATCTTTGCCTAGCCCTTCTTTTTTATCCTCACTCCCTCTTTCACTTTATGTGTGTTTCATGTGAGTAGTATTATTAAATTTGCTTTAATTGTGAAACAATAAATCTAAATAATCCTCCTGTGTCTATTTTTCTATCTTGCATGAGGGAAAACAGAAAAAAGCAAAATCTGCTTTTCGTCTACTAGAGACATCATATTGTTATTTATTCACTCTACAAATACAGTGTTGTTTACTACAACATTAATAATAGTGTGAAACATTTTCGAGAAAGTAACTGATAAAGTTTAAATGGGTTTTGGTGGGACATTTATCTAACTAACTTATTTATTTGTTCATTTATTTTATTTTTCCAAATTTTTATTATTAAAATTTTCAAAATTTCGGAAGAGTGTAAAGAATACCACAACAAATGCCCTTACATCTACTATCTAGATTCAACAATTACTAATAAAAAAATTTTTCCTGTGTCATTTCGAAGTAAGTTGCAGAAAATATTACACATCACCTACAATCACTAAAATTAAGGGAAATTTTCCCACACAATATTGTTACGCACCTAAAATATTGACAAGATTGAGTTCGCTTTTTATTCATATCTGAGATTCTAACTTTTAATAGGAGAAATTTATAACTATATTGTTTTTTAGTCATCCTTTACCATTTGTCATTTTATTGTCTGGGTCTGAATTTTATACTTCTCTGTCATCTTATTTTTTCATTGTAATTTTTATGGTATGGCTTATGATTTGTTTTCTTTGATCTCAAAAGACATATACATTTGGAAGGTTAGACTGCATCTTAATATACTCTAAAATCATTCTTAAATCTATATTTATGTATATGGATGCATCTAATCAGGAAGAATAACTTCCAGTTCCCTTTTATGTAAAATGAAGAATTATGAACATTTTAGTTTCACTGTCTTCAGTTTTTTCCTATTCATGATTAACGTACCTGAATGTCCTGAAGTTTGCTTTTTCTTTTAGTTTTCTTCTTTGTGTTTTGTTCCAGCAATGATTTCAGTTAGATATTCTTATTGAAAATAACAATCCACCCTCATTTAATGTTATTTACTTACTTCTTCAAAAGAAAATTGATTTCATTGTTCATTACTTGTTTCTTTCAGCAGCAACATTCCTGTTCAGAAGTTCTATTTTAGATCCTTTCTTTAATGCTTTGAGGGGAGGCTTTCCAGTTGTTATTTTTGTCTCAGAGCCAGTAGCATTAGTTAAGAATTGAACTCCAAATTCTTTAAAGGCAGTGGTGATTCAGTGGTAGATTTCTCACCTTCCGTGCAGGGGACTCAAAGTGGATTCACGGCCAGTGCATCTCATACACAACCACCACCTGTCATCAGTGGTGATTCAGTGGTAGATTTCTCACCTTCCATGCAGGGGACTCAGAGTCGATTCACGGCCAGTGCATCTCATACACAGCCACCACCTGTCGTCAGTGAAGGGTTGTGTGTTGCTATGATGCTGAACAGATTTTAGCAGTTTCCAGATTAAAAGACAGACGAGGAAGAAAAGCCTGGCAATATATTTCTGAAAATCAGCCGATGTAAATCGTAAGAATCACAATGATCCGATTCCACCACGCATTGGGTCTCCATGAATCAGGGCTAACAACAAAAACATCCTCACTTGTATATTCCATACCTGCTTTAAATTTCATCTCTTGTAAATACTTAAAGTGATTTCTGTGTTCCTATTTAGATCTTGACTAATATACAGGTCATTAAGAATCTAGATTCATAGTTCTCACTGTAGTAATAATGATAATAATAACTAAGATTTATTCAATGCCTATTAAGTGTTAGGTACTGTTCTAAAGATTGAAGACACTCAGCCACCCTATGGAGTACATGTTATTGTTATTCCAGTTTACAGACAAAGCAACTGAAGCAGTGCTTATATAAGATGTTATATTATTCTCTAACTTTTAGCAAGGTCTTATTTGGAGGTACACTCAAACCTCAACTGGGTTACCCGGAAACAAGGAAAGGATAATTTTTTATGTTTAGTCAAACCATTATAGGAGTATTCATGTTCTGTTAAGGGCAAAATTGTGGCAATAACCATATTAAGGAAGATAAACCAGAGAAAAACAAATATCAGGGACTGACCCCTGGTTGTCCATTCCAGCCACCTTCTCCACGCAGAAGAATCTCCTTCCTTTGTTAAAACTCATGGTATCTGAGTTTTAGTTTGCTAAAGAAGGTGCAAGTTTCTTGCAATGTATGATATCTAAGTCAACTGAGATACATAGAGAACAATAAGTTGACTTACAGTCTAGCTGAGTACATATTTTATAGCAAACTCTTGGAAAAGGAAGGTTTCCAAGTATGAGGTTAATGACACGCCTTCATGTATCACAAACCAAACTCTGTCACAATGCTCATGGATTCCTCGGTATTGGACTAAAAGGACTGGAGCTCCCCTAATAATGCCAACTGAAGCAAGTGGGATCCACCCCTCCTATTATTGAATCTCATCTCAAGTAATGCTGTGTTGTGTGGAGTTGGAAATCAACGGCACCAATGATTAAAGGTATTTATTCATGAGATTACTTTGGTTTCTCGAAGCTGAGCTCTCCTTTGGATGATAAGCATCCCACTAGAGTCGAAGTGTCAGAGTATAAAGCATCCGGACTTTTTACCAGAACAGTACTTTATGTTCATTACCCCTGCAAAAGCGTGTGAAATATATACCACTGCCTTTTTGTCAATACCATTTTCATCACCACCAAAAGCCAATTTAAAAAGCTCAGTTCATCAGCACTATCCCTTTGACTAGTTCCTTTCCCAGAGGGAAATAAAATCCATTTTTAACCATTGAGATATTTAAAAGTTTTTTTTATGTGCAGTCTTAGTTCATTTTGAATAAAATGCAATTTTATTCTTCTGTTCCATTTACTCTGGTTACACGCTGTATTGGATTTAAGATACAATGTCTCATCGTATTTTTAGTCAGGAAATAGTTTTCCTGAGTGCTTGTTAAACTACCTGCACTTGGCATTTTCTACGTGCAGTTGCCACATATCAAAACTCCCAAAATACCTATTAGGACTCAACAGCTTCATCTACATGGACAAGTGAAGCGAAGTGCCAAACAATGACCTAGGAGCTTGGCTGGCATAGATAGGCCCCTGGATAACTTACACTAAAAGATGCACATTTCCCAGCACTCATCACAATGACAGTTCTCCCTTTGATTTTGCGTGTATTGCTCTAAGTACTGCTTGCTGAAAGATAAATGTTGGGGAAATACACCTTGCTTTTTTGTCATTATAAACAGAAAACAAGGAGATATTATAATTTAGAATAACTATACCATAATCTGGAAACCCTGTTGGTGTAGTGGAAACCCTGATGGTGTAGGGGTTAAGTGCTATGGCTGCTAACCAAAAGATCGGCAGTTCAAATCCACCAGGCACTCCTCGGAAACTCTTTGGGGCAGTTCTACACTGTCCTATAGGGTCTCTATGAGTCAGAATTGACTGGATGGCAATGAGTTTTGTTTTGTTTTGTTTTATACCATAATATGAGAGTCCCTGGGTGGTGCAAACAGTTAAGTGCTTGGCTGCTAATCAAAAGGTTGATGTTTGCGTTCACCCAGAGGTGCTTCAGAAGAAAGTACTGGTGATCAACTTCTGAAAAACCAGTCATGGAAAGCCCTATGGAGCACAGTTCTACACGGACATATATGGGGTCACCAAGAGTCAGAATAGGCTGGACAGCAACAGGTTTGGTACCATAATCTGGAAAGACTAAAACTTGAAGAAAAAAATGTGCCGACTTTTTGTTTATTGCTTCTCTCTCTAGTCTTAAGGATGTACTATATGTATAATCCAATTAGATATTTTGACTTGACTCAAAAACTTAACTAAGTTAAAGCAGCCAGGGTCATTATTACTGAAATTATGAATTACCATCAGTTGAGCACTTCTATCTTCCCAGCATTATGCTAAACACTTTCATGCATTATCTCAGTTAATACTTCAGCCCCCAAAGTAGATATTGTTGTGTTGGGTGCCATCGAGTCATTTCTGACTCATAACAACCCTATGTACAAGAGAATGAAACACTGCCCGCTCCTCCGCCATCCTCACAATCATTGCTATACTTGAGCCCATCATTGCAGCCACTGTGTCAATTCATTGCACTGAGTGTCTTCCTCTCTTATGCTGACCCTCTATTTTACCAAGCATGATGTCCTTCTCCAGGGACTGATCCCTCCTGATAACACGTCCAAAGTACATGAGGCAGAGTCTTGCCATTCTTGCTTCTAAGGAGCATTCTGGCTGTACTTCTTCCAAGACAGATTTGTCCATTCTTCTGATAGTCCATGGTGTCATGGATTATGTCCACCCAAAAATGTTTGTATCAATTTGGCTAAGCCATGATTCCCAGAATTGTGCGGTTGGCCTCCATTTTGTGATTGTAATTTTATGTTAAAGAGGATTAGGGTGGGATGGTAACACCACCTTTACCCAGGTCGCATCCCTGACCCAATGTAAAGGGAGTTTCCCTGGGGTGTGGCCTGCACCACCTTTTATCTCTCAAGAGATTAAAGGAAAGGGAAGCAAGCAGAGAGCTGGGGACCTCATACCATCAAGAAAGCCGTGACGGGAGCAGAGCGCGTCCTTTGGACTGGGGTTCCTGTGCAAAGAAGCTACTAGTCCAGGAGAACACAGAAAAGAAGATGGCCTTCCCCTGGAGCTGATGTCCTGAATTTGAACTTTTAGCCTACTTTAACTGTGAGGAAATAAACTTCTTGTCGTTAAAACCATCCACTTGTGGTATTTCTGTTACAGCAGCACTAGATGACTAAGACACATGGTATATTCAATATTCTTCGCCAACACCATAATTCTAAGGCATCAATTCTTCTCTGGTCTTCCTTACGAATAATAGATATTACTAGCCCCATTTTACAGTTGCAAAAAGATGATGCTCAGGGAGGTTATAAATATTGCTCATGGCCTAGCTCTTATAACTATTTAGTTTATGAATTGAGATTAAATGCAGTTCCCCCTGTATGCCCCAAGATCAACACCATTATTATCTCTTTTTAATTAGTCAATACAGCAAAGTAGTCATACTATTAGCTGACATTGACTAGGAAGAGATCTATCAGTGACAAGCTAATTTAAGAAAATCATGCAAATTCTCTTGCATATATAGACTTTCATTTTCAAAGTTACTAACTGGGAAAAGAAGTTAACATATTAATAGGAATTCAGAGTTTGGTAGGCAACATGAGATCCATTTATAGAAAAGCCAGTTTAGATAGCACTTTCCCGTAAAACTTCTTCCTGGGTATCTGCATATGTTATAGAAACCAATTGAAACTGACTGTTCCACCTTCTGAGAGACTCTAGACATATGTCCCAATAAATTTTAGGACACAGATTGTGCTGTGTAAATACTGGGCCCAGACAATTTTTACCTCCCCCTAACAATAGCAGTTTGAGAACAGAAAGACATTTTGATTCTCCACAGGCAGATCCCTTAAAATGCTTTAGTTCTTTCTTCACTTGTCCCCAAGGACCATCTTCTGTTATATGGGACATAATAGGAAAGGGAAAGCACTGAGATTTGGATATTGATTGAAACTCGTCAAACCACTGCAATTGTCCCCTTGGTAAAACTAAGCTTTCAAAGTCTCTAATTTGCCAAGTTTTTGTCTGAGGGGGAGTGTCATGGATTGAATTGTGTCCCCCAAAAATATCTGTCAACTTGGCTAGGTCAAGATTCCCAATATTGTATGATTGTCTACCATTTGTAATCTGATGTGATTTCCCTATGTGTTGTAAATCCTATCACTATGATGTAATAAAATGGATTAACGGCAGTTATATTGATGAGATCTACAAGATTAGATAGTGTCTTAAGCCAATCTCTTTTGAGATATAAAAGAGAGAAGCAAGCAGAGAGACATGGGGATCTCATACCATCAAGAAAGCAGTACCAGGAGCAGAGTGCGTCCTTTGGACCTGAGGTTCCTGTGCTGAGATGCTCCCAGACCAAGGGAAGACTGATGACTAAGACCTTCCGCCAGAACTGACAAAGAGAGAAAGCCTTCTCCTGGAGCCAATGCCCTGAATTTGGACTCGTAGCCTGCTACACTGTGAAAGAATAACTTTCTCTTTGTTGAAGCCATCCACATATGGTATTTCTGTTATAGCAGCACTAGATGACTAAGACAGGAAGAAATATAAAATTGCCTCTGTGCTGAGACGAGCTTTCCATGACATGAGATGATTTGTGCTGCCCTCTTTTCCTAATGTAAATAAATTAAAACACAGAAATGTAATCTAGAAGGCATTGCCTGTGTAACAAAGACATGAGACACAAGCAACCCAATGTGAGCTGGAGAATCCACCATGATTGTACATCTTCAACAGGAAATGTACACTCAGCTTGAGATTTTCTATGATTGATTTTTTTTCCATTGAGCTATTTTATTTGTATGTGTGTATTACATCCCTAGAAAAAAGAATCTTAGGATTTTCCCTCCTACATGTTTTTGTCTTGCTTTCTCATGGTCCATGATGCCAGATGAGGTCATCAGTACAACGAAACCAAACTGATGGGTCAGGAGCAGATTATTCTGCCAGTCTTCTAGATCTCTTTGAGTTACACTTCAAATCTGGTGCTGATCACTCTACACTTGTTTAACCTCCCTGTGAGTTTCACAACAATTTTCCCAGCTCTGTAATCATCAACGATTTCAAATTGCCAAAGTAACCATGCTTAATCATCACAATTAGAAACTGAACGATGACTTTGGAGCAGTACCTGATAAGAAGCTGGCATTTGCCTCTCTTCTCAGCATTACTGATGTTCTTAAGAACATCAGCCAGGACTTACACATACACCATTCCGGTGGCACAGAAAAATGGCAGAAAGCGCTACTTAGACTGATTTTTTTTGTTTGAGTGGAGATCCTATTAGGGTTTGGGTTCTGCTGAGGAGAGATATTTTTTCCTAATTTCTTTGCAAGTGTTTTTCCGCTTTAAATAAATATTAATAACTTCTGGGCCTTCATTGTGAGTTACTGTAATGATTTGAAAGTAGCCAAAAATGTCCACAGTGTCAAAAATATTATCTCAAGATAGGGTTAACCACAGTAAAGTTCCTTCCCTTTCTACAATACATTTGTAAGCACTCACATCATGGGTTACATTTCATTACTCCCAAGTACCCAAATACTCTATAGTTGGATGCTGGCCTGTCCTTTCCAGGCACATAAAGAATTATTATAGGCCCATGGAAATAGGGCTTCAGCTCTCCATAATGAGAATCTGGTCAACCTGTCTCTTTGTAACTTCTTTTTTGAATGGTTGCATTCCTTCCTGGCAGACACAATGCCCTCATGGCTAAGCCAAAATAAGAAGCCCATTCAATACAGAGAGTCGACTGACCTGATCATGCAGATACTCACATTTTTATGTTAGCGTTATGTCACCTCCAAATGCTCCGCTCTCCATCCAGTAAGAGAAGAAAAAGGATGCAGATTAAATTTGAAAATTTTCAACCAATGCATAATTCTTTTAATAAATATTTACTAGGAACAAGCACTGTACTTGGCACTTATAATAGAGAGACAAACATCACTCACACTTAGTAAAATTTATATGCTATTAGCAATAAAATAAACCAAAAAGAGCTCATAATAAATACATAATTACAAATAGCGGTAAGTGCTAAGAAGGAAACAAACCAGGTGCTGAGATACCAATTAAAGGAAGGTTTATCCTTTAAAGGAGTCTCTGGGTGGTGCAAACGGTTAGTAAATTCAGCTGCTAACCAAAAGATTGGTGGTTCGAGTTTACCCAGAGACACCTTGGAAGACCGGCCTTGTGATCTGCTTCCAAAAACTCAGCCATTCAAAACTCTATGGAACACAGTTCTTATCTGACACACATGGGGTCACCATGAGTCAAAACCAACTCAACAGCAATTGGTTTTGGTATCCTTTAAAGTAGTTCTTAGGGAGAATCTGAAAACAAGACAGAGCAAGGCATGAAAACCAGCAGGGAAGAGAGTACCAGCAGAGGAAAAAATATGTGCAAAAGCTTTTAGATTGGAAAGGGCATGTGTTGAGGACCTGAAAGAGAGTGAAGAGTGGCTGAAGCAAGGGAATGAGGGGCAGATTGACTTTAAATACAACTGGAAGGTTAGCAGAGATTAAAGTCTGAAGGCTCTATAGGCCATGGAAGTGTGGATTTGGCTCCAAGTCCAACGGGAAGTCATTAAAGAGTTTTAAGTAGGGAAGATATATGATCAGACTTGTATTTTTAAAAGATTACTCTGGTTGCTATGTGGAGAATAGATTTAGAAAGGGATGTGAATTAGTGGTTTAGGGCTGCCAAAACAAAATAGCCCAAGCTGAGTGTCTTAGTTATCTAGTGCTACTATAACAGAAATACCACAAGTGGATGGCTTTAACAAAGAGAAATTTATTTTCTCATAGTTTAGTAGGCTAGAAGTCCAAATTCAGTGTGTCATCTCCAGTGTGTCATCTGTCTCTGTTGGCTCTGGAGGAAGGCTCCTTCTCATCAATCTTCCCCTGGACTAGGAGTTTCTCCTTGCAGGAACCCAGAGTCCAAAGGACACTCTGTGCTTCCAGCACTGCTTTTCTGGTGGCATGAGGTCCCCCTGTCTCTCTGCTCACTTCTCTCTTTCATATCTCAAAAGAGATTGGCTCAAGACACAATCCAATCTTGTAGATTGAGTCCTGCTTCATTAACATAACTGCCACCTATCCCACCTCATTAACATCATAGAGGTAGAATTTACAACACATAGGAAAATCCTATCAGATGACAAAATGGTGGACAATCACACAATACTGGGACTTATGGCCTAGCCAAATTGATACACACATTTTTGGGGGACACAATTCAATCCATGACACTGAGTGACATATAAGAATATAAACCTTACAGCTTCAGGGTTCTGGAGGCCAGAAGTCCAAGTCAACATGGCCAGATCATGCTCCCTCCAAAGTCATTAGGAGAAGGTCCTTTCTTGTCTCTCCCAGCTTCTGGTAGCCCCAGACATTTCTTAGCTTATAGATGCATCTTCACGTGGCCATCCTTCCTATGTCTGTCTCGCTGTCTCCTCCTCTTTTAAGGATCACTCAGATTGGATTAAGAACTACCGTACACCAATATGACCTCATGTTAATTGATAACATCTTCAAATACTAGATCATTTCACAGGGACCAGAAATTAGGACTTCAACATATCTTTTTGAAGGACACAATTCTATCCATAACAGGGTGACAGTAGAAGTTTCCAAGAAAATTACAGAGATAATGAAATTGTACTCCTGTATAGATCCCAGCTCTCTCCTTGGAGCAAAGACTTTAAGGCACATGCAAAACACTGAAGGATCAAGCAGTGGGATTGAATAACCCATTGCCATCAAGTTGATTCTGACTCATAACAGCCCCACTGGACAGAGTACAACCGCCCCATAGGGTTTGCAAGGCTGTAATATTTACGAAAGCAGACTGCAACATCTTTCTCCTGTGAAGATGCTGGTGGATTCGAACCACCAACCTTTCAGTTAGCAGCCAAGCGCTTAACCACTGCTAGGTGCTAAGGTCTCAAAATTACTCTTGCCACAAAGAATTGAAAGACTAGCAGGTAAGTGGGACCTAAAAAGCAAGCAATTACAACTCAGAAATAGAACTATGACTTGCTGGAGGTGTGTCCAAGGTGTTAGGGGATGTGATGGTTAAGATCATGTGTCATTTTGGCTGGATCATGATGCTCAGTGTTTATACGTGATCATTCCCATGATGGAAACTGGTGTGAGTAGTCAATCAGTTGAAAGGGAGGGTCCTTGGGGGTGTGGCCTGCATCCAAATATAAGCAGACGTTCTGGATTTTTGCTCGCTCTGGATCCTGTGGCTGCCTCCTGTTCGTCTGACCTCTGGTTCTTGGGACTTGAGCTATCAGCTTATCTGCCAATCTTGGTATTCGTAGACCTTCACAGCCCATGAGTGGGAGCCCTGCTCTCCGACCTGTCCCGTCTTGGGTTCTCCAGCCCCTGCAGCTGTGTGAATCGAGAGAAGCCTCTATCCTGATCCACAGACTTGGAACATTCCAGCCTATACAATCACATGAGCCATTTCCTTGATATAAATCTCTCTCTATATATATATTTATATGCTTTACTGGTTTTGCTTCTCTAGAGAACCCAGCCTAAGACAGGGGACCACTGTAGACCCTAGCCCTCTCCTTTCACAGACTCAGTCCAAGCTCTGACGAAAAATACAAGTCCAAAAATACACATGCATTTTTATTTTCCCACCTACAAAGCAGTTGGAATATTTAAGCCTAAAGAGAGAGCTTTCAATTGGAAGATCCAGGTTCCAAATTGTAAATTGCAAAAACTTAGCTATTCCCCAAACAACTGACGTGTTTGAGTTTTCCAATAGTGATTTACAGAAGTTCTTTGGCTCTGAAGTAAAACTGACTTGGGAATATTGGCATTCCTGTCCAACCAGTTCAAAAACTGGAATAACTCTTGCCAAATAATAAATATATCATATATACTAAAAGAATACCCCAAGAAAGACTAAGAGAGACTTTTGATAATAATGCATATTGGATGCCTACTGAAAAGGTACCATTTATGGAGGACTTATCACATACCAGGAGTGGCACAAACAGTTAAATGCTTGGCTACTAACTGAAAAGTTGGCAGTTTGAACCCACCCAGAGGCACCTCAGAATAGAGGGCTGACAATCTACTTCTGCAAAATCAGCTATTGAAAACCCTTGAAGCACAGTTCTACTCTACAACACATGGGCTCACCGTGAGTGGGAATCGACTTGATGGCAATTGGATACCACCTACCAGGCACTGTCCTAAGTGCTTTATATTTTTAACTCATTGAATCCCACATCAACTCTATGATACTGGTACTCATATTAACCCATTTTGTAGATGAGGAAACTGAGGTCAAGACAGGCTGAGTAACCTCTTGAGGTCACATAGCTAATAAAAAAGGAACTAGGATTTGAAGGCAGGGAAAGCTGAGTGTCTGTAGGTTCTACTTTTTTTTGTTGTTGTTTTTAATTTACTAAAACAAGGCTAAGCTCTTTCTCATGAGTGAGCATTTCTGACAAGTCCTGGAGTCCATTTCTCCTGGAGATGATAGAACCAAAGCCAAAACAATTTCTGCCATCAAAAATTCAGTTAGGACACTTTTTTGTAAGCAATAATCTTTTAAAAGTCTCATTGTAAACATTTTTTAAAGCATGCAAAAATATTTTTAAATAGGTAAACCTTACAAAATTAAAACATTCTTTTCTCCTCTAAGTGAAAGTAAACGGATTTTCTTGCCGTTGCTGTCTTGGTTGACTGAAAGCCCAAAGTATATTATTTTTCAGGCATAATCCCATAAAAAAGAGGAAAATTTTCTCTACAGGGCAAATGCTTTGGAGAGTGTTTCTTTCCAGCTGAGGGCTCAGCAGGCCTCTTCTCAAACTGTAAACTACAAACGAACAGAAAAAAAAAAAAAAAGAGGCATAGGCATAAAAAAGAACCCTAAGACAAATATCCAGATAATTGGGGAAGTGGAGACAAAATAAGAGTAGTCTGAGACAATAGGATTTTATTTTATTAAAGAATGGTAATCTTAGTTATGTTCAGTGCCTTAGAGTTTACACAGTATTTTCACGTCATGCATTCTTTTACAAAGAACTTAAAATAGCCCTGTGGGGAAGAAAACAGAGTGGGATTAGACCCATTTTTTCTAATAAGAAACTTAAGTACAGAAGAAATTAAGTAGCTTGTCCAAGACCATACCAGTTTGACATGGAGCCAATACTCAAACTTTGGTTTTTTGACCTTATTCTCTTTCATTTGCATTTCCTGCATCTTTAGTGATGAACTTTGGGTGTCTACTCTAATTAGATTTTCTGAGTGTTTTTTCTACTTCCCTATGCCAAAGGTAGGGCAAGTATCAAATCTAAAAATGGCAAACCTCTGTTGTAGTTAGATAAAAATCACTGGCAATGGCATGTTTGGAATTGTTTAAAATTAGAATTGTTGGCCTTCCCCTCTGGCCGTGGAGTACCACACTAAGCCAAAATCAGTTGCCGTGGTGTCAACTCCAACTCATGGTGAACTCTGCTTCATAGGGTTTTCAATGGCTGATTTTTCAGAAGTAGATTGCCAGGTCTTTCTTCTGAGGTGCCTGTGGGTAGACTCAAACCTCCAAACTTTTGGTTAGCAGCCGAGCACATTAACCATTTGCACCACCCGGGGATTCTACTAACTCTCCCAAAATATATGAAACAAGTGTTTACAGACATTGGACAATAGAAAGCACATGATTCGAAGACAGTATTAAGATCTCAACTCTTCTCCAAATTGATCTATAGTTTCAACACAATCTCAACTAAAATTCCAGCTGGCTTCTTTATAGAAATAGACTAGATGATTCTAAAATTCATATAGAAACTTAGGACCAAGAATAGTTAAGATATTTAAAAAAAAAATTGGAGAACTTATACTACTTTACTTCAAGACTTACTAAAAAGTTATCGTAATAAAACAATGTCATATTAGAATAAGTATAGACATAGATCAGTGAAGTGGAATGTGGAGTCCAGGAATAGATCCATATATATATAGCCAATTGATTCTTTTTACAACAGTATCAAAATGAATCAATGGGGAAAGAATTATATTTTTAACAAATGGTGATGGAACAATTGTAGATCCGTATGAAAAAATCTTAACCTCAATTAGCTACCACCTACTATAGAGAAAAAGTTACTCAAAAAGGGTCATAGACCTAAACATAAAAACTACAACATATAACTTCTAAAAGAAAAGATAAACAAAAGTCTTCACAAACCTGAGGTAGGAAAGGGTCTCTTAGAGAAGACACAAGATATAATAAGCATTAAAAAAAAATGATGCATTGGGCTTCATCAAAATTAAAGCTTTTCGAAAAAAATCAGTAAGATAGTAAAAATGCAAGTCAAGGAACAGAAGAAAACATTTGCAATACGTACACTGACAAAGAAATTGTATTCAAAATATATAAAGCACTCTGAAATAGTTAGCTGCGATCAACCTGACTCTGAATGAAACGTTTACTAGTCCTATGTCATTCTCATGATCATCTGCAAGTTGGAGCCTACAGTAAAGCACACTTACAACTTGATAATAAGAAGAAAATAATCCCATAAAAGAGGGAAAAAGAGTTAAACACACTTCACAAAATATACTTATATATATATATACATGAATGGCCAATGAGCATTGCTGGTGGAGATATAAAGTGGTATGAAAGCATTTTGGCAGTTTTCTTTTAAACTTACACTTACCATATGACCCCGCAATTACTCTCCTAAGTATTTATCTAAGACAAATGAAAACTCTTGTTCACACAAAGACTTGTACACAAATGTTCATATCAGTTTTATCCATAATAGCCCAAGTCTGGAAATACCCCAGGTATCTACATACTTTAATAAAGTTGATTTAATTTATAATCTATAATTCAAAAAAAAAGTCTGTTTAAAAAAACTTCAATAAAAATATGTATGTAATATGATCCCATTCATTCAAAATGTTATATATATATCTGCATATATAAGTGTGAAACAATATATTAAAAGATGGGTACAAAAAAAAATGTGTTACCAATTCTCTGGTTTCAGTCCCTGTTGGTATTGTTTCATGCTCTCATGTTAGTTTGCCCTATTAGATACCAATTTTGTGGATAAGCTCGACTATTTTGATTTCAGACACAGATGCATTCGTATCTGTTTCTTGGATGTGACGTTGTGCCTTCTGACTAGTAGTTCACACACCTGGATCATCCTGACGTGATGTTTTTAATGACCTTATGATAAGAAACAGCAATCTTTCTTTTTTTTAAATTCTGCTTTAAGTGAAAGTTTACAGCTCAAGTTAGTTTCTCATACAAAAATTTATACACACATTGTTATGTGACCCTAGTTGCTATCCTTATAATTTGACAGCACCCTCCTCCTTTCCACCTGGGATTTCCCGTGTCCATTCAACGAGCTCCTATCCCTTTGTGCCTTCTCATCTCGCCTCCGGACAGGAGCTGCCCATTTAGTCTCATGTAGCTACTTGAACTAAGAAGCGTACTCTTCACCAGTATCATTTTATGTCTTATAGTCCAGTCTAATCTTTGTCTGAAGATTTGGCTTTGGGAATGGTTTTAGTTTTGGGTTAACAAAGAGTCCAGGGGCCATTTTTTCTGAGGTTCCTCCAGTCTCAGCCAGACCATTAAGTCTGGTATTTTTACTAGAATTTGAGTTCTGCACCCCACTTTTCTCCTGCTCCGTTGTGTTCCCTGTTAGGGCAGTCATTGGTGGTAGGCGGGGACCATCTAGTTCTTCTGGTCTCAGGCTGACGGAGTCTCTGGTTTATGTGGCCCTTTCTGTCTCTTGGGCTAATATTTTCATTGTGTCTTTGGTGTTCTTCATTCTCTTTGCTCCAGGTAGAGACCAATTGATGCATCTTAGGTGGCCACTCACTAGCTTTTAATACCCCAGAAACCACTCAGCAAAGTGGGATGCAGAACATTTTCTTAATAAACTTTGTTATGCCAATTGACCTAGATGTCCCCTGAAACCATGGTCCCCAGACACCTGTCCTTGCTACTCTGTCCCTTGAAGTGTTTGGTTGTGTTCAGGAAACTTCTTAGCTTTTGGTTTAGTCCAGTTGTGCTGACTTCCCCTATAGAGTGTGTTGTCCTTCCCTTCACCTAACATAATTCTTATCTACTGTCTAGTTAGTGAATTCCCTTCTCTCTCCATCCCCACCCTTGTAACCATCAAAGAATGTTTTCTTCTGTGTTTAAACCTTTTCTTGAGTTCTTATAATAGTGGTCTCACACAATATTTGTCCTTTTTCGATTGACTAATTGAACTCAGCATAATGCCTTCCAGATTCATCCATGTTATGAGATGTTTCTTGGATTCATCATTGTTATCATTGCATAGTATTCCATCATGTGAATATACCATAATTTGTTTATCCATTTGTCCATTGATGGGCGCCTAAGCTGTAGGTCTCCTTTGGTTTCTTGCAGTAGTCTATTGTGGTTTTCTTTGTATAGGTCTTTTATATCTCGGGTTAGATTTATTCCTAAGTATTTTATCTTCTTAGGGGCTATTCTAAATTGTATTGATTTGGTGATTTCCTCTTGGAAGTTCTCTTTGTCGGTGTAGAGGAATCCAACAGATTTTTATATGTTTATCTTGTGTCCTGATATTTTGTTGAAATCTTCTATTAGTTCAAGTAGTTTTCTTGTGGATTCTTTGGGGTTTTCTGTTTATAAGATCAGATCATCTGCAGATAGAGATACTTTGACTTCTTCCCTACCAATTTGTATGTACTTGATTTCTTTTTTTAGCCTAATTGCTCTGGTTAGGACCTCCAGCACAATGTTGAATAAGAGCGGTGATAAAGGGCATCCTTGTCTGGTTCCCATTCTCAAGGGGAATGCTTTCAGACTCTCTCCATTTAGGATGATGTTGGCTGTTGGCTTTCTATAAATGCCCTTTATTATGTTGAGGAATTTCCCTTCTATTCCTATTTTGCTGAGAGTTTTTAATCATGAATAAGTGTTGGACTTTGTTAAAGGCCTTTTCTGCATCGATTGGTAAGATCATGTGGTTCTTTTGTTTTATTTATGTGATGGATTACATTGATTGTTTTTGTATTGAACCATCCCTGCATAGCTGGTATGAATTCCACTTGGTCATGGTGAATTAATTTTTTGATATGTTGTTGAATTCTATTGGCTAGAATTTTGTTGAGGATTTTTGTGTCTATGTTCATGAGGGATATTGGTCTGTAATTTTCTTTTTGTGTGGTGTTTTTACCTGGTGTTGGTGTCAAGGTTATGCTGGCTTAATAGAATGAGTTTGGGAGTATTCCATACCTTTTCTATGCTCTGAAATACCTTTAGTAGTAGTGGAGTTAACTCTTCAAAGTTTGGTAGAATTACCAGTGAAGCCATCAGGGCCAAGGCTTTTTTTTGTTGGGAGGTTTTTAATCACCTTTTCAATCTCTTCTTTTGTTACAGGTTTATTTAGTTATTCTACCTCTGTTTGTGTTAGTTTAGGTAGGTAGTGTGTTTCTAGAAATTTGTCCATTTCCTCTAGGTTTTCAAATTTGTTGGAGTACAATTTTCCTTAGTATTCTGTTATGTTTCTTTTAATTTCTGTTGGGTCTGTTGTGATATCACCCATCTCATTTCTTATTTGGGTTATTTGCTTCCTCTCCTGTTTTTCTTTTGTCAGTTTGGCCATTGGTTTATTGATTTTGTTGATCTTTTCAAAGAACCAGCTTTTGGTCTGGTTACTCCTTCAATTGTTTTTCTATTTTCCATTTCATTTAATTCTGTGCTAATTCTTATTATTTCCTTTCTTATGGCTCACGAGGTCTTCTTTTGCTTCTCTCTTTCTACTTGTTCCAGTTATAGGGTTAATGTTTTGATTTTGGCCCTTTCTTCTTTTTGGATGTGTGCATTTATTGCTATAAATTGACCTCTGTGCACTGCTTTTGCTGTGTCCCAAAGGTTCTGGTAAGAAGTGTTTTCATTCTCATTTGAGTCTGTGAATTTCTTAATTCCATCCTTAATTTCTTCTATAATCCAGTAGTTTTTGAGTGAAGTGTTGTTCAGTTTCGATGTGTTTGGTTTTTTTTCCTTGCTTTTTCTGTAATTTTTTTCTACTTTTATGGCTTTATGGTCAGAAAAGATGCTTTGTCATATTTCAATGCTTTGGATTCTGTTAAGCCTTGCTTTGTGGCCAAATATGTGCTCTATTCTGGAGAATGTGCCATGTGCATTGGAAAAGAAAGTATACTTGGCTGTTATTCAGTGGACTGCTCTGTATATGTCTATGAAATCAAGTTGGTTAATTGTGGGATTTGGATCTTCTGTGTCCTAATTGAGCTTCTTTCTAGATGTTCTCTCCTTCACCAAAAGTGGTGTGTTGAAGTCTCCTATTATTATTGTGGAGCTGTCTATCTTTTCAGTGTTGTTAGAGTTTTATGTATTTTGGAGTCCTGTCATTGGGTGCATAAATATTTATTATGGCTATGTCCTCCTGGTGTATTGACGCTTTAATCATTATATAGTGCCCTTCCTTATTCTTTTTGGTGGATTTTGCTTTAAAGTCTACTTTGTCAGCGACCAATATTGCCACTCCTGCTCTTTTTTGATTGTTGTTTGCTTGATATATTTTTTTCCATCCTTTGAGTTTTAGTTTGTATCTTTAAGTCTAAGGTGTGTCTCTTGTAGGCAGCATATAGATGAATTGTGTTTTTTTAATCCATTCTGCCACTCTCTATCTCTTTATGGGTGCATTTAATCCATTTACATTCAGTGTAATTACTGATAGGTATGAGTTTAGTGCTGTCATTTTGATGTCTTTTTTTTTTTTTTTTCTTTGCGTTGTTGACAGTTTCTTTGTTCCACTCAATTTTCTGTGCTGAGTAGCTTTTCTGTATGTATTTTCTTTTCGTCTTTTCTTTGTAGTTGATTTTGTATTTGCTAAGTCTTTATGTTTTTCTTGTTTTTTATTTTAATGTGTAGGATTGTTAGTTTCCTCTGTGGTTACCTTAATATTTACCTCTATTTTTTTAAGTTTAAACCACTCTTTTATTTCTTTATATCACCTTAACTTCTTCTCCATATGAAAGATCTATGACTATATTATTTAGTCCCTCTTTTTTGTTTTAATGTTGTCATATTTTACATATTGACATCTCTGTTTCCCTATTTTCAGTGTTTTAGCTTTGATTTAATTTTGTGACTTCCCTATCTAGGTTGATATTTGGTTGCTCTGTCATGTGTTCTAGTCTTGGGTAGTTATCTGATGTTATTGATTTTCTAACTGGAGGACTCCCTTTAGTATTTCTTATAATTTGGTTTTGTTTTTACAAATTCCCTAAACTTCTGTTTATCTGGAAATGCCCTTATTTCACCATCATAGCTGAGAGACAATTTTGCTGGATATATAATTCTTGGCTGGCAATTTTTTGCCTTCAAGGCTTTATATATGTCATCCCATTGCCTTCTTGCCTGCATGGTTTCTGCTGAGTAGTCAGAGTTTAATTTTATTGACTCCCTTTGTAGGTGACTTTTCTTTTATCCCTAGCCACTCTTAAAATTCTCTCTTTATCTTTGGTTTTGGCAAGTTTGATTATAATACATCTTGGTGACTTTTTTTGGGGATCTACCTTATGTAGGGTTCGATGAGCTACTTGGATAGATATCTTCTCATCTTTCACAATATCAGGGAAGTTTTCTGCCAACAAATCTTCAATAATTCTCTCTGTATTTTCTATTATCCTCCCTGTTCTGGTACTCTAATCACTTGTAGGTTATTCCTCTTGATAGAATCCCACATAATGCTTAGGGCTTCTTCATTTTTTTTTTTTTTTAATTCTCTTATCTGACTTTTCCTCAGATAAGTTGGTGTCAAGTGCTTTATCTTCAGTCTCACTAATTCTGACTTCCGTTGCCTCAATTCTGCTCTTATGACTTTCTATTGAGTAGTATAATTCTGAAATTTTATTGTTAATCTTTTGGATTTCTATTTCCTCTCTCTCTCTATGGATTCTTGCAGCCTGTTAAATTTGTCATTATGTTCTTGTATAACCTTCTTAAGTTCCTCTATTGCTTTGTCTGTGTGTTCCTTGGCTTGTTCTGCATTTTGCCTGATCTCCTTCCTGAACTCTTGAAGAGTTCTGTATATTAATCTTTTGAATTCTACCTCTGGTAATTACAAGAAGTTCTCTTACTCTAGAAGGTTTTTTGAGTCTTTGTTTTGGTGGCCTGCTAAAGCCATATGGTCTGCCTCTTTCTGTGATTTGATATTGACTATTGTCTCTGAGCCAACAATAAGTTATTATATTTACTTCTGTTTGCTTACTATGTCCTAGCTTCTTGTTTTGTTTTCTTTTGATATGCCCAAATAGGCTGGTTGCGTGAGCTAGTTTGATTACTGGCATCTTTGAAGCTCTCACGTCCTGTCTCCAGGTGGCTAGAGCTGTCACTAGGTATGTGAGCCCAGGAGTCCTTTTACTTTTCCTGTGTGGATTCAGCTCTGGTGTCCAGGTCATCAGTCACTGAGTGTGTGGTGGAGGCTCTCACCTACAGTCCTAGACATGCAGGGGTGATTGGAGTAGACACAGGTATCTAGCTGCAGTAGAGGGTCATGAGCTGATCAAGGCAGGGGGCTGTTCCTGAGTGAGGAGAAGGCATGTCCCTGTTCCCTAGAGCATCCAGGCTGGTGGGTTTTGCAGCCAGACTATGGGCACTCAATGCTGTTGGCTGTAAGGACTGGGAGTCACCACTTATTCTTGGACCTCTGTCATGGGTGGCTTGGTGGAGTGGGTGGAGCTACCAGTCCTCAGTCCCCTGATGTGGGTATGTAAGGACCCTGCTTAATGGGCAGAGCAGTGTCAAATGTCACTAATCTGCCATTCTTCCTTATAGCTTATATAGATGAGAATGGGCTTCAGGTATATAACTTGTTGTACTGTGCTAATGAGGGCCTACACTGTTGAAATGGGCCTGCACAAGTATATGGAGGAGTGAATGGCATTGAAAGTCTGTGGACTTTGCCTGTGCTTAGGCAAAGAGGCTGTGCCTGCCCTGAGTTCTCGGTTTACAGGAGCTGGCAGATTATTTTCTCATGACTGTTAATTTGTTTCCTCTCCAAAGCCAGGAGAATGGCTCAGGGCACGTGACGACTCCTACTTCTGGCCTGGGGATGGGGGTGGGGGGTGGGGCAGCAATCACTGAAGCCAGACCAGGACTGGAGGAGAGTGGGAAGGGGGCAGGTAAATTGTTCCCAAAAGGTTTTTTTTGATCCATGCAGTAGGCTAGACACATGTATTTATCTTTTGCCAATTGAGCACCACTTTTCACTGGTTCTGGAGAGTTGAGCAGGCTCTCCGCCGCTCGGTTTCTCCTGATATGGAAAATGCATCCCGAGCACCACTGCTTGCCTCACCACATGCACCAGCTGATCCAGCCTGTAAGCTGCAGGTGCTGGCCAGGTTAGGTCTGGCAACTCCTCGCTGCTTCTGAACCATCTCTCCCTTCCCCTGTTGCTCAGTCCAATTCTTCAACTTTGTCTTTGATGTTCAGGACTCCTAGATTGTCATATATAATTGATTCACTTGTTTTCTTGGTTCTTTGTTGTAAGAGGGACCACAGGAAGCATCTGACTACTCTGCCATCTTGGCCCTGCCTCCAGCAATCTTTCTTAAAATGTGCACACACACACACACACACACACACACACACACACACAAAACCTAACTATATAACTCATCACTTTATATACCCTCTCTGAATAAGTATATATATATATATATATTTTTTTTTTGGTCAACTCACTGGTTTTCTTACTATCAAGTTAATAATATTTGACCTATTTGAAAAAACTTTGCCTAAGAAACTTTGATATTTAATATCTCATCAATTTTCATAACTAAAATTTTTTCAAGATCTGGGCCTGTATTTGCCAAGTAAAGAACTTTAACTACTGCTTTTTGAACATTTTACTATGTGCCAGCCACAATACTAGCATATGCTATCTGATTAACAATCACAGTGAGCATTATTCTCAAAATAGATGTAACACAAAATCACACAGCTATTAATTCATGATCATGGGATTTGAACCCGCACTTGTCCGGCTCCAATACCTGTGTACTGAACCACTATGCCCTGATGCTTGTGCTTTTAACAGCAGTGTATGTGAATCAAAGAGCTGATACAAATAATTAATTAAATCAAGCTTTTGTTCTTGGGATTGAAATAGATACTAGTGTTAGCCCTAATTATCTACACATTTCAATTGAATGGCTTAAATTACTAAGATAGCTCAATTCTTGACAAGGTTTTAAATACAAGTCAGTCCTTGGCAACCTTATCATTGCCCTAAGTATGGATTGAGGAGAGGAGACGTTTTCAAAGTGAGTTACAAAATTACGATGATCCTTTAGTAACTTACCTGGTTCAAAGAACTTCAGAAGAGTTCCAGGCTGTTTCTCGCTCTTGTGCCCTGTTGATTCTAACAGATAATCAAATTACCCAGATAGAAGTGCTTTTAAAAATACATTAAGGTTATTTGCAAACAACTGCACTGTGCTGGGCCATTGTGAACTCAACTTTGAAGTATGGAATCCATCTGAGATTAGGATGATCACTTTCAAAACAGTTACTACCCTTTAATCTTCTAAAACTATAGGAGTTATTGGGGATGTCTGGGCACATTCATTTCAGTTGAACATCTAACAGATGAATAATTAGCAAGAAAAGCAAAGAGGTGGCAGTTTTTCCCAAGAAAATCTGTCACTTTCCAATTGGCATCACATGCATTTACAGTCATTTCTCCTCCTGCATGAGTTTCTTCTATAAAATCACTGTCAACCTGAGACTTCTTGGAATATGATTTCCTTTTCTCTCTAACCAAAACATAGGGAAAATGGGAATTTTTTCAAGTGGTGCTCCTTGGAATTTCTCCAGAGGATTTTTACATGATAGTGTAGAAAGCCCCTTCCTCTCCTTCAATCTGAACAGCACCGTATTAATATGTTTTATTTATTGGTCACCCTCATAAACGCTCATTAGAAAAAAGGGCTACGTGGCTAAAAATCATTTAAAAACAACTGGCCTAGGGCATATTTTGCGGTGGGACTCTAGATGGCAGAAGGAACAAGATCACAAGCATCCTGCATTCCATCTTGAATGGCGAGAGCATGGATACCTGTCATGCTTAGAAATAACCATGAGAAAGACGGACTAGGTCTTCAGGCAGTGAAAAAAGTCCTGGATGGAAATTAGAAGACCTGCTATTTGGCACTGAGTCAGGCATTATGTAGATGAGTGAACAAATGTCTTTCCTTTTATGACCCAAAGTGTGTTCACCTATTACTTGACATATTTCCAATTTCACTGTAGCAGAGGCTATGCCTGTCCTGCTCATGTGATCTCAGCTCTTACTATCTCCATGCATGTCAGGCAATGACCAACTGTCAGTGTCTGCATCTCTTTGCCTAGCGGAACAGAAGACCAGAAATATTAGAGAATGTGCCTGGCCCAGGAGCAGCACTCCACCAATGGTTAATAGAAGTTAGTGGATAAATATCCCATCTTCCTTTCTGTTGCTGTTGTTTTTAGGTGCCGTTGAGTCATTTCCAACTCATGGTGATCCTATGTACATCAGAATGAAACACTGCCCAGTTCTGTACCACCCACACAATTGTTGCTATGTTTGAGCTCATTGTTGCAGTGACAGTGTCAATCCATCTTGTTGAGGGTCTTCCTCTTTTTCACTAACTCTCTACTTTTCCAGGTGTAATGTCCTTCTCCAAGGACTTGTCCATACTGATAACATGTCCAAAGTATATGAGATGAAGTCTCTCCATGCTCACTTCTAAGAAGCATTCTGGCTGCACATCTTCCAAGACAGATTTGTTCACTCTTCTGGCAGTTCATGGTATATTCGATATTCTTTGCCAACACCATAATTCAAATGCATCAATTCTTCTTCAGTCTTCCTTATTCATTGTCCAGCTTTCACATGCATATGAGGTGATTGAAAATGCCATGGTTTGGGTCAGGCACACCTTAGTCCTCAAAATGACATCTTTGCTTTTTAACACTTTAAAGAGGTCTTTTGCAGCAGATTTGTCCAATGCAATACGTCGTTTGAAACAGACTCTTTATTAGCTTTCTTTTTTCATTCCTCTCTCACTTCTTCAGTTCCCTACCGATATTTCCCAGGTTAACTACTTGTACAGAATCCTTATTTCAGAGACAGCTTCTGAGGAACTCAAATAAAGTTTCCTACCTTCTAAAATTCTAACATTTGGTTCTTTAAACGTAAAGATAATTCATCAGTATACCCAATGTGGTTTTAATAATGTCTATGAACTAATTTTGTGGATTTTTTAAATAAAGTATTATTTCTTTGTTAAATACATTTTTTTACACATATTCAGTCTAGAAAAAAAGTTGGAACATATGCATAAATGACTTATTTATTTTATAATTAACTAGCAACCCCACTGGAGTGCCTGAATGACACAATGGTTAAGCACTTGGGTCCTAACCAAAAGGTTGGTGGTTTGAATCCACTCAGAGACTCCTTAAAAGAAAGGCCTGGCAATCTACTTCCGAAAGATCACAGTCATTGAAAACCTTATGGAGCACAGTTCTACTCTGAAACACAAGGGGTCTCCATAAATCAGAATAAACACAACAGCAACTGGTTTGGTGTTTTTGGTTAGTAATGCCACCACCTAGAGATAGCTGCTGTCAAAATTTTGGTATATTTAGTGTAATATCTTTGAGATGTTTTCAATTAACGTATCATAATATAAATATATAAGAAGTTTTTTTTCATGCAATGTTACAGATTGAATTGTGTCCCCCAAAAACATGTGTTAACTTGGCTAGGCCATGATTCCCAGTGTTGTGTGATTGTCTACCATTTTGTCATCTGATGTGATTTTCCTCTGTGTTGTAAATCCTACCTCTATGATATTAATGAGGGAGGATTAGAGGCAGTTATGTTAATGAGGCAGGACTCAATCTACAAGATTAGGTTGTATCTTGAGTCTATCTCTTTTGAGATATAAAAGAGAGAATCGAGAAGAAAGACAGAGGAACCTCCCACCACCAAGAATGCAGAGCCAGGAGCGGAGTGTGTCCTTTGGACCCAGGGTCCCTACACGGAGAAGCTCCTAGATCAGGGGAAGATTGATGACAATGACATTCCCCAAAAACTGACAGAGAGCGAAAGCCTTCCCTAGGAGCTGACACCCTAAATTCAGACTTCTAGCCTCTTAGACTGTGAGAGAATAAATCTCTATTTTTTAAAGCCATCCACTTGTGGTATTTCTGTTATGGCAGCACTAGGTAAATAAGATATGCAACAAGACATTGTAAATATGTTTCCATATGAATAATTATAATTTATGGCTTCATTCTTAACGGTGGCATAAGATTCCATTACTTGGATGTATCCTAATTTGTTGGGAAAAAAATCCCATTTTAGAACATTTAGGCTGTTTCCAATTTTTTTATATTACAAACTATAGTAGATATCCTTACATATATATCTTTGCATACTCTTCCAAAGTTCTTAACAGTGTAATTGCTGGATCAAAAGACAAACATAATTTTAAGGTATTGAGTACATAATGTAAAACAGCTTTACCCATTCACACTTCTACCTGTTTTGCAGGAGAGTGACACCCCTACCAATGCTGAACATTATGTTCTTAAAATCTGTAGTGATATAGGTACAAGTATCTCATTGTTCTTGAGTATGCAGTTTTATTTACTACTGAAATTTAATATGTTTTCATGTTTATTATCCACTTACATTTCTTCTTTAGTGAATTGCTTATTTGTATCCTTATCTAACTTTTTCCTATTGAGATAATTCATCATGTTTTACTAACTTTTTAAGAGTTACTTATGCATAAAGTTTATTCACCTGTGCTATGCATATTCCAAATCTCAATCTCAATTTACAGTTTCCTTTTAAACTTTGTTTGTATTGGCTTTTTTGATATGAGAATTTGTTTATTTTACTTGACCTATCTGTGAAAGCTTTACTTGTAGTTTTTGTCTGTGGTCTTACTTCAAGTTTATATAAATATTTAATATTTTCTTCTATCACTTTTCTGTTATGTTTTCTTTTTATATTTAAATTTTCCATCGGAAATTAATTTCATTTTTAGGTATGAGGTAAGGATATAAACAGTAATCTTTTTGTTTAATAATTGTTTATTGCTTTCTCACTCAGCCCTGGGGATACAAAGATGAATAAGACACAGTCCCTCTCCTGAAGCTCAGGGAGCTGGAAAAGTCACCCTTGTCTGGTGACTCTTGTGACCACACACTAATTTTTGAGGCACCTGAGGACTTGGAACAAGAGAGCTCACACTGACCCATACGTGGAATGAAGCTCTTGAAACCCACAAACTCAGCATTCTACCCTCTCCAGGAATATTGAAGGAAGATGGGATGGACTGAGAATAAAGTGAAGACTCCAGAGAAATGGAAAAGCCTCAGCTCCCACACCAAGCCTTTCTTAATATTTTAGTTCACAATATCCAAGTGAAAGAAAACTCCCTTTAGGTGGCATTGCCTAATTCCAGCTAATGATAACCTTCTCATTTCAGCATCACATGTAAACAGATTGCAATCTTAACAACCAAAGTGTTTCGAGAAAAGACCACCTTAACATAATCTAAAAATAATTGCTGAATGCTGGGCTATTAGAGCATTTGACTTGTGAAATACAAATGTTTTGAAATTGATGAAGCTGCAGAATTACCATCACCACCTCACATTCACATACGTGCACACTTGCTCAGCCATTTCACAGACTTACCTGTATCACAACCACACTGTGAGGGCAAGCATTTATAGCTTAACTTTCAAATATATAGACTGAGGTTCAGCCACAAAGGAGCAAACGGCAAACCCTAGAGTAGCCAGGAGTCTGTTAGTACCTAGGCTTGTGCAAACGATGACATAACAGAGAAAGTTAAAGATTTCTTTAAAAACCTGGAAACACGTCTCTAGTCTCCTATATGCATCTTACCAGCTCTGTTACCTACAGCAAATTACTTAACCTCTCTGAACTTCTGTTTACTCATCTGCAAAGCAAAGAGATTGAACTAGATACTCTTAGAAACCCTCCAGCCTAACATTAATTTTCCAGTGTTAAGATCCGTGATTCCACTAGAGCTAAAGTTAAAAACTCAGGACTCTGATAACTCAGAGGAAATTGAGTTTACATTTGAATTGCAAACAGTCGAGGAGAGATGGGTGATATCTTAATCTCATGGTTTTTGTTTTGTTTTGTTTTTTGTTTTTTGGTTGCTAAAATGTGTAAGATTGACAGCCCTTATAGCTTCTTCTCAAGAGGGAGTTTGAGGAACCTGTTCACTAACACTGCCGGTTGTGTTAGCGACATCATTTAAGGAAAATGCTACCCCTTCCTTTCTCCTATTCTTGGCCTGAGATAATGCACTAAATTGTTTCAGAATGGGAAGGGGTTTATTGACTAAAGATAGTCTAACAGACCTTTTCCATTTTACGGCCTTTAAAACTAATAGCAGCTAAGAATAAGATTTAGATGGGTTGTAATAGCACAATGAGCATCAGAATCCTGATCTCTTTTCCTGGAGTCTGGCTATTTCTACACTGTCAGAGTAAATTATTGACAAAACCATCTGGCCTGTTGCAAGGGAACACTCTCCTCTCTAGTTCTGGGCAGGTGATATTAGTCTGTCAATGGAGAAGGAAACTGACTTGGGCCTCAAATCATTGATAATTTCTCTAGACTTGCATTTCCTATCTCTAACTGCCAGGCGGGGAGAACATCAGTTTTAGGGCTGATAGAGAAGAAACGAAAAGCAAATAAATTAATTGTGAGCATCTGTGGACTATGATCTGAGCTGTTGCTTAACCTGGAGAAAGAAATGCACCCAGCTTCTCCAGAGTAGATCCAATCACAGTGTCCCACCCCTTAATAGTTTTCACGGAGTTAAAGCTTCTTTCTGTGTGTGTGTACCGACAGGGGAAATGTCTGTTCCCATGGAGGAAAGAGAAGCCTTTCTTACTGCTTCCAGAGCAGCAGATCTCCCTGGGTAGATATGGGCTCAGAGCATAAGTGCTACATCTCAGAAACTTTTTACTAAATAGGGTAGTGCTGATTTATTTCTGCTCAACCAATGTTGCCCAGTAGCAGAGAAGAAGGATCAGTCTCAGTTGCCAAGCCTGGCCTCCAGGCTGCTGCGCCAAATTAGGGAGCTCATTCGCGGAAAATAAAAATGTTGTGACCATGTGGTCTTTTCAGTTTCATCTCTTTGACTGTTTTGTGGTGAGGAAATTAGCCTCAAGGAAGATGCTTCTCCTCTAGTCCACCTATGTCCACACCACAGTCCTGAAGAGTGTGGCATTTATATGGCTTTTTAGAAATCTTTCCTGAAAACTGCTTTTTGTTCAAATCTGGAAACCCTGGTGGTGTAGTGGTTAAGAGCTATGGCTGCTAACCAAAGGTCGGCAGTTCGAATCCACCAGGCGCTCCTTGGAAACTCTATGGGGCAGTTCTACTCTGTCCTATAGGGTCTCTATGAGTCGGCATTGACTCGACGGCAATGGGTTTTTTTGTTTGTTTTTGTTATCCATCAGGGCTTCCTCTTTGAATTTGGACCAATTTTCATTATAGCATACAAATATTCTACATTGGTGGTAGGGGTTTATGGTGGTTAGTCTATTCTATTATTTATGGAGTTTTATTTTTCTAATTTTAGTTATCTGAGCTCATTTTTGGGGTTTCAGAGTAGTGAGTTAGTTGAGTGTTCGTTAGCTCCTGCCTCCTACTGGAAGCCTCCATGCCCTTTTAAGTAAATGAAACACCTCTGTTTTCAGGGGATTTTAGGACTGTGAAATTATTCTGTATGATACTGTAATGGAAGAGACATGACTATATGCATTTATCAAAACCCATAAAACTTTACTGCACAAATAATGAACCTTAATGTATGCAAATTAGGAAAAAAAAATGACCTCATTTAGGAGATCGGGGATCCCTGGAAGAAATGCAAGCTTTAACAAGAGAATCTAACAGTAATACAAATTCGTGAAACAACTTCACTGAACGAGATGGTGGGGGGGAAGGTACTGTCTTAAGCAACCTTGACAATGAGTACGGCTTGTAAGACTAAAGGCCAAAGGAACTGCACATAAGTACTGCATTCTAGTTGATAAATTCTGATCTGCTACACATAGGGTCGTCATGAGTCGGAATCAACTCGCCAGCAACCATCACCACCACCAACATACATGTGTCCTGAAATTGAACAATTAAATAAATGGATAGTGGATGATAGGAGCCAGGTTTCTCACTGTTGGAGTGGGACTTTACAGATAAGCAAGGAGGAAAAGCTAGAATAACCCATGTGGTGATGAATTAGTTAGAGACATCAGTAAGAAATTATGTTTAACTTAATATAGATACAGATGATTACATATGGAAGTATTTATAAATATGTATAGATACAGATTACTAGAAATGGCACCACAGTAGTAAATGAATACACCTAGCATCCAGATCTTGGTTTCTAATACCGTTCTCAAATAAAAGGATCCAGGGCTCCTTGGAGAAATGAAATGATTCGAGGACTGGGGCAGGAAATACGCAATGCACCTGGAGCACCTTATAGTACCAGAAAGTGAAGAAGTGGGAAACACACACACACACACACACACACACACACGCACAATGATGGGGATATGTCAAAGGAACAGAGCAGCCAAGTTAAAGAGCTCCCAAATGTGGAAAAAATTAAGCAACAAAATAAACAACATAGTATTCGATTTTAACCCACATTATAGGGTCACTATGAGCTGGAATCGACTTGAAGGCAACGGGTTTGGTTTTGGTTATAGAATAGATATCCAAGAGTCCATTGACATAAATGAATGAATGAATAAGAGAAATCTCCTGTACAGAAGAATTCCAAACAACTTCCCACTCCTTACATGTGAGCTACATATAGTGACTTCCTACCAGACAGTATAGTATAGAAATGGGGAAAAAATAGTTGCTTTACAGCGGGAAAACCTGGTGAACACTGCCTCAGCCAGGTGATCAGCTTTGGTAAATCATGCTAATAATATGTACCTTTGATTCTGTGTGATGAGAATGTCACTTTACCTCTGTGATCTTCCTCCCAAAAGCCCGCAATCCCAATCTAATAGTGAGAAAAACATCAAATTTTGATATGAAAAGCACCCTACAGTATAACTTTCTAGTACTCTTCAGAACTGTTAAGGTCATCAAAAACAAGAGGAGCCTAAGAAGACTTGACAACTAAATGTAATGTGGTATCATGGACGGGATTCTGGGACAGAAAAGAACATTAGATAAAAGGAAATCAGATTCAAGTATGGACTTTAGTTAATAATAATGTATCAACATTGGTTCATTAACTGTAACAGATGTACCATAATAAAATATCTCAGTAATCGGGTAAACTGTTTGTAGGGGTATATGAGAACACTAGGTGCTATCTCCTGAATTTTTCTAAAACTTCCAAAACATAGTCTATATAATAAACGACTCCTGTTTTCTAAATATAGGTTTTCCCCTAGCAGAACTAACAGGGGAAAGGACTTTATAATTTTGACTCAAATGGCTCCCATATTCTAGGTCAGAGTCATTGTGTGTTTTTGGCTAAAAATATTATGGTTAGGCAGGCAGAAACATCCTCCCAAGAACAAGGTCTTAGAAGTCATTAACATGCCATAAACAGGCAGTTTATCCTGTGATTCTCCATGGCAACAAGGAATTCCTGATCAATTAAAGACACCATAAAAGTAAGTAGCAGCAAACAGGAGGTATAAAAACATTATAAATATAATAAATCAATTAGTGAATTTGATTAAAGCTTTTCCATCACATTTTACCACCCCGCAAAACTTGCATAAACCCATCAACAAACAATCAGTTGGTCCAAGAAAAAACTTTTAATATTGCTCTCTGATCCTGGTTCTCTTCCTGTGTTCCTAATATGAGGGAATAGTATCATGGCCCATCCAGCCAGGAACTCTGGAGTCATCCTTGATAGCTGCCTTTTCTATACAACTCATATCCCAACTAGCCTCAAATCTGTTCATTTACGTTCTGAATATAATTCTCAAACCCATCCATTTCTCCCCACTACCAATAGCATAACAACAACTACCAACAGAACCACTCTACATCAAAATTACCATTATCTCTTAATCAAATTAATGCAATAAACTCTTAATTATCTAAATGTATTCAGACTGGCCATCTGCTAATCCATTTTCAATGCTGCAACCAGACTGATACTTTCAAAACATGCAAATACTTATCACTCTGTTGACAGTCTCCAGTGGCTTCTCATGGTCTTTAGGATAAAGACCAAAGATCTTAGCATGGACTACAAGGCCCTATAGAGTCTAGTAACTGCCTACCTCTCCAGACTTTGCCATAGGCTCAGCTCTCCAACCACAGTGATCTTCCTTGAGATACTCAAATTCACCATGCTACTTTCTGCCTTAAGTCCTCTGTAAGTGCTGTTTCTTCTTCTGGGAATGCCCTTCCCTTCCTTCTATGCTTAATAAACACCCACTCTTCTTCATTACTCAAGTGTCACTTTCACGAGAATTTGTTTTTTCAGTATCTTAAAGGCCAAGTATCTTTATTGTATGTATTCTTAGAACTCTGTCCTTTTATTTCATAGCACTTACCTTAATGAGTACACTCATTTTTACAATTGGAATATGTCTACCTCTCACACTAAGCTGCAATCTCCATGAGAGGAGGAACTGTATTGGTTTTTTCTGACTCTCAATAAGTATCTATTGAATGAATGAATGAATGAAGCAAATGGACTTTTTCATGTAGTTTTATTAGGTACAGTAATAAAAAAAAAAAAAAATTAACAACCAGGTTTTGTGCAGTGCTGATGATCTCCAGATACATTTTCCTCAGGAAATGAAGAAGGAATATACCCAGCACATCTTCTCTGTCAATCATAAACATGACCTAATTGGTTGGTTTCCAGGGAAAGATCAGAAACTAGACACCAGGTAATACTTCTCTTATTCTCATCCTGATATGAGGCCAGGTTACAACCAAAATGCTTTTTTCTAAGAATAACAAGGGACAGTTCACTTCTACTGTAACATTCAGGTGCTTCCTAAAATCCTCCTAAGCTTCTCTCCCAATTCTAGATGTTGACTTTTTTGGCCAAAAGTAACAGAAAATCTCACTAATTTTGGCTTAAATAAATGAACCTATTTTCCTCACAAGCTAGGAAGCTAAGGCAGGCAATTCCTGGCCTTGGTTCAGTTGTTTAACTATGTCATCAAGGACCTGAGCTCTTTCTCTCTCTCTGTTTTAGATCCTTAGCATGTCAACGTTTCTCTTCATCTTGGCATATCAAGGTTAAAGAATAGGCTGCACCTGTGGCCATCACCTACCAGTTCCATGAAGAAAAAAGGAGGTGAAAAACAGCATCAACTGCCTATAGTTTTAATTCAGGGAAGTAACTTTTTTTTTTTCCAGAAACCATCAGGAGACTTTCCTCTTACACTTCATTGACAATAATTTGGGAACGTGGACACACAACTTTTGCTACAAAGAAAGCAAGGAAAGTGAGTATAATCAGAAGCAGGCAAGGGAAAAGAAAGCTCAGAAAGAAAGTTGTTGGTTAGGCAATCTGGAGTATCTGCCACATTGGTATTTTTTTGTTTGTTTGTTTTTTCCAAATTAACCAATAATGAGGACGGGATATACATGATTAGACTTTAGGAGGGAAGACTAGAAATGTTGACAGGGAGCAATCTAATCCAAACAGTTTGGTTTTCTGTTTGTTTTATCTGATTTGGCCATTATGGTTTTAAATATAGCCTTGGCAGAAATAAAGCAACTTCTATATTTAATATGAATTTACAGTTTCTCTTCAATAAAATCTGTTGACAGACACCATGAGGTATGTCTCTGGATCAGGCTTTCTGAAATTCATCAGAACTGAAAAAGTGTATTCAATGAAATCAAATTTAATCCCATGGATATTGATTGAGCATCTCCGTAATACTTTCCTAGACATTAGAATCCACAATCAGCTGTTTGTACCAAGCTCTAAAGTCCAAATTCAAGAATCAAATCCCAAATATACCTCCCAACCTAGGTATATTAGTTTCTTAGGGCTGCACTAACAAAGTACCACAAAGTGGGTGGATTTTAGGAACAGAAATTTACTGTCTTGAAGTTCTGTAAACTAGAAGTTCAAAATCAGAGTATCAGCCATGTTGATTCCTTCTGAGGACTCAGAAGAAGAATCTGTTCCATACTTCTCTCCTAGCTTCTGATAATGGTGTTGATCCTTGGTATTCCTTGGTTTGTGATCAGTCCAATCTCTGTCTTTGTCTTCGCGTGGCCATTTTCTCTCTGTGCGTCTTCTCTTCTTTTATGAGGACATCACTTGTACTGGATTAGGACCCATGCTACTGCAGTCTAACTTCATGGTATCTTAACTGATAACATTTTCTAAGACTCTATTTCCAAACAAGATCACATTAACAGGTATAGAGGTTATAACTTCAATATATCTTTTCTTTTTTTTTGGCGGGGGGCGGGGACACAATTCAAACCATAACATTAGGTACAAAAAGGCAGAAACCACTCTCACAATCAGATGATTCAATCTAATTCTTTGCCACAAATCCTGTACCTGTAAGGAAAATTGCTTTTTGAAACGATGAAGAGCTGCTTATGTAGTAAATCCCAAAGGACAAAGAAACAATATCTCCCACCTCCAGTACACACACACCCTCAGTTGAAGAAGTAGGGAAAGTAAGAAGAAATTCCTCCAGTTTACATTGTTATGCATTATATAATAGCATGCATTAAAGATGAAAATCTATGATACCTATACCTATTTTTGAAAGAGATTCTTTATGGTAAGTAAATGCATCAAAAAATAATAATTCAAACTGTAAATTATAGTATCGTTCATGTATTTTCAGAAATGAATACTCTGTGACAAATCATAACTTAAATGTAAGTGCTACTGATTTAGATTTATTCACTCAGTAAATATTGAGGATGAACATCAAAATGTACTCAGTAACTATTAAGCTCCTACTATGTGCCAAGAGGAAACCCTGGTGGCATAGTGGTTAAAAGCTACAGCTGTTAACCGAAAGGTCGGCAATTCGAATCCACCAGTCGCTCCTTGGAAATTCTATGGGGGCAATTCTACTCTGTCCTATAGAGTCACTATGAGTTGGAATCGACTCGACTGCAACAGGTTTTTTTGTTTTTTGTTTTTTGTTTTTTTTTAATGTGCCAAGGAGAAATTGAAGAGGACAGGTCCTGGATAATGATCATTATTGTTCTCGTTGTTGTTGGATGCCATCAAGTCAATTTAGACTCATAGCAACTCCATATGACAGAGTAGTATTGCCCTATAGAGTTTTCTAGTCTGTAATCTTTGTTCAAGCAGATGGCCACGTCTTTTCTTCAATGGGGTCACTAGGTGGTTTCAAACCGCCAACCTTTCAGTGAGCAGCTGAGTGCTTAACTTTTGCATCACCAGGGATCCTATAACGATCATAGCAAACAATTATTGAGCACTTGATATGGGTCAGTCAATGTGCTAAACATTTGGGATGATTTATGTAGTTTAATCCTCACTACAACACAGTGGGCAGATGCAATTAACCCCAATTTACAGAAAAGGACGTGAAGCTAAAAGATGAAGTGACTTTCCCAAGCATACACAGCTACTGAGTGGCAGAGCTAGGATTTCTACTCAGGCCCATCAGATTTCAAAGCCCAAAGTATCATTCACTCAGATTATCTGGGAGAGGAGAAAGAGCCTCATTCATGATCATAAAGGGTTTTCTGAGATCCTTCTCCAGCCTTCTAGGCTCTCACCAACTTTACTGAGTTATCTTACTCTTTGCATTTTTTTTTTTTTTAATTATGCATTTGCATTTCTTTCTCTCACCTAAGTGTTAGGGAGGGAGGAAACTTAGTAGCTAAAAGTCCCTGGAAAATCAGCCAAGTAATCTGACTTTAACATGATAACCTATCTTATGTAGATAGCATTTTGTGGTTTCAGAGTGCTTTCCCAACACTCTCACTTGATCTTCCCAACAGCCTTGTGAGTCTGGAATTATCATCTTACTTTTAGAGATAACAACACAGAGGTTCCAAGATTTTCAGTGACTTTCCTCAAGATCCTATAGCTGGGATGTGGCAAAAACAAGACCCTGAACTAGGATTCAGATTCCTAGTCTACTGTGTTTTTCACACTATGAGACTCAATTTGGCCCAAGTTGGAGAGGTTATCATAACATATTTTTATATTTTATTTTGAATGTGTTCATTTCTTTCTTTTTAATTTAAGCTTTCTTGATGGAGGGACCATGAGGTCACAGTACTAAGGTGGGAAATACAGAGGATTCCTCGTTGAAAATGAATCTCCCTACCTTCATAGATTTGTGTTTTTCCTATTTTACTAGGTTTTCTCAATAACGAAGCCTCCTACTGCCTATCTCTGTAAATTAAATTGGAAGAAAGGAATGCAACTTTCCAACCTCAAGAGCAATACCCACTTGCTTTCTGCCTCAACTCCTGTGAGGAATTACTTCATATAAGGCTTTTAAAACTTCAACAAGAAAAAAGCCATCACATATGTTAGCTAATATGGGTAGATTTCCTAAGTAAACTTGACACAAGTTATGCCAGAGATAGAGGGATAAGTAGATCTATAGAGTCCTTAATGGAACCATAGATCATTCTTGAACTTTTCATTATGTTGCTTTTTGGGGGAATTAGTGAGACTTAATCAACCAGGCAAATTAAATTATCACACAATGTCTACATTGCTCATTTGAGCTGCTCAAATGATTAAATAAGTTATTCCTTTATTTGGCCCTAAAACGAAGTGTATCCCAACTGATGATATTAAAGACCATACAAAATTGATGATGGGATGGAAATTTGTTCAGTGGCTATAACCACTAACTAGTATGCAATGAGCTTTTTTATTAAAGATAGTGTTTAATATTCATGATTTATAATCATTGAATGATTTTTTAAAGATGGGCTACTTAGTTGGGGTTTTGTGTAGTATATTACAGCAATAAAATTTAATGATATTTTTCTCTAGATAGAAAAAAGAAACCCTAAATTGTTTTCTCAAGTACAGTTCTGTCTGTATAAACAGGACAAACTTTAAAATAGGGTGGGAGAAAAAGGATGTCAGGGGATCAACCACAATGTTGATAGGATGGATTTTTTGCTACCCTTGCAACAAACATATTACAACAATCTCATACGTAATTAAGTAAATCGAAATATTAAATGTTAAATAATGTATTCACAAGTATTTTAAAAAATTTTCTCTCTCCATATGTGTGAGTATGTATATTGGTGTAGACTGAGAGAGCTATATTTGACTTCCTTCCATAATAAGGTAACCCTGTTGATGATATTGTCTCAAATTAATTGGAATGTTTTTATCAAGGCATATGTGTTTAGAACACAAGAGAACCTTAGAAATTTGCACTGTTTTCAATGGGAAGTCAGAGGTAGCATATCATGCATACACTCATACTCATGCTTAGAGGGCCCAACAAGATACCCCACCAAGAAGATGGTTGTCAATATTTAGAGAAAACAGAATCCAGAAGCATGGCATAGAAGAAAGAACACATGCTTTGGAGTTGGGCAGTATTTGGTTCAAGTCGAAGTTCTGTCACTCAGTAACAGTGTTACTGAGACTACATCATCTAACCCCTTAGAACCTCATCTGTAAAATCTGAAAAGTGACATCCATCTTATAGAATTGTTATAAAAGTCACATAAAATGGTACGTACTTTACCTAACTGACACTATGCTACATAGTATGCATTCAAAAGTAGCAAATATTGTTAGCTTTGTAAATACTACTGTTGTTGTTAGGTACCAACAAGTCTATTTTGACTTAAAGTGACCCCGTGTGACATAGTAGAACTGCCCCATAGGGTTTTCTAGGCTGTAATCTTTATGGGAGCAGATTGCCAGGTCTTTCTTCCACAGAGCCTATGGGCGAGTTCGAACCACCAATCTTTCAGTTAGCCAGGGCCCCGTATAAAAATACTACTAGTAACTCTAAAAATACAACATGTTCAAATACTCTCATTTTAAACATTTAAACACAGCAACGTTTTGTGTGTGTGTGTGTGTGTGTGTATGGAAATAGTTTATGGCTCTACATATACTGGTTTGACTATGAGGAGATGTTTTTTTTTTTTCCTAACTTGGCTGTGAGTCAAGAAAGCAGTTACAATTTGAGGGTATAGATTCCTTCATATACACACTTAGCTTACTTAAGAATTTAATACACAGTCATTTACTCTGTAACTCTGAAATTCTAAGCTTTAGGAGAGCAGGAACTGTGCCTATTTTACTGTCTTTTCTTGGCAGACAGCATAATTTAACATTTACTCAGAATGTCTTTCTTTGTTACCATTGCATCACCTGCACTTAGCACATTGCTGGGCACATATGGGAAATGTTAAACAATTGTTACATGAAAGAATGCATGGTTGAATGACATTGTCTAATGATATTGCTCCTATCAGCCAATGAACTATAATATATTTGAAGACATGGATTTCTGATGTGCCCTGCTTTCTTGTAATGACACAATAAGAACCACAAATGTCTATTCAAAAATGGAAAAGTCTTGTGAACCGTATCTTTTACAGACATTATTTCAAAGAGAAGTAAATTATATTAAGTGTGAAAAGTAATAATCCCTCAGAAATGCAAAGTTAAGGAAGCATAATGAAGTGGGGATTAAGAAATCAGAGAACATTTGGCAGGTTCTTAGAATGTAGCCAATATTCATAATGAAACGTTATGTATTTGGCAGATTCCAGAATGTTAAGAACATAAAGGTTAAAAGATAAGTAGAGAGGTTCACAAAGGGAATAAATGCAAAGAAACAAGGCCAGGCGAAGTAAAAGTTTACCATAGTCTTGGATTCTGTTCCCCTTATCCTTGTACATTCCGCTAGACTACATGAAGATGGGAGAATGCCTTTTGTGACAACCTGAGAGGTCTAAGGTTTTGTTTTCCCTAGGCCTCAGTATGATTCCTACTGGCCTTTCAAAGAAGGTAAGACAAGGCATGGAGACTTTTTACAGAGATAGAGGAGGGTCACCTATGTTGTCTCTCACTAATGGTATGAAAAAAAATCAGAAGGGATCCAAAGAGAAAGTTATGGCTGAGTCTTCTACCAGGCTGAAATAGCTGCTTGTCACTTTAACTCATGGAGGGGAAGTGTGACCAAAGGGAGAGAAGATGAAAGCCTAAGAAGAGAAATGTTACTCCTTTAACATAATGTAATGAAAACACAGATGGTACCCAAATGATGGAATCCCATGAGAGGCAGAAAACAGGCCTAGAAAAATGGCCCTATCAACTTTCCTGACATTGGTCCTTGATGGAGAAGTAGAGAGGGGTCTTGATCTGGCCTACCAAATACACATGCCAAATATCTGCAAAAATTATGATTAACAAATCCTGAGTTCTGGAATTGAGTTTAAACTGGCCCTCCACTTCCTCTCTGCGGGCTTTTAAAATGACCTTTTGAATGGATTTCCCACAAGAGAAGATTAAGGGATGATATTACTGAGCCTTGCCAAAAAGGTCATCTACTCAGTCGAATCATAATTCATAATGAGAACTGTGGGCACCTGCCCATCAAGAAGGGAAGTATCCCAGCAGCAACTTCCCTAATTCTCTGAACAGCTGTCAGCTTCCATACCAGATGGTGATGACTGATGGATGCACTGGCCTGGACCAGTCTTCAACTGTTACTCCAACCCTGTTCTTTTACTGAGGACTCATTAATGTCAGTTATAATCTTTGATTAAGCCTGTGCTTGACAAATGGGCCTTATTGCAAGTCTTAACTACAGACATGAATTTACAACCACAGATTAGTATAATCAATACTCTAGACAGTGCATTGTCATAAACAGGATTTGCCAGAAAACCTAGTGCAAAACAGCTAGTGGCATTCAATCCATTACAGCTGCCCTCTAAGAATGAACCATAACCATCGTCCATTAATCTCCCCTGATCTCGTATATGTTCTCCCCATATTCAGTCAGGAGCAGGGCTGCAGGAAATGAGATTGGCTATTAAGAAAGACATTGTTAAGAATTTCTCAAGAAAATGACCTCTAGGAATTTTAATAAGAACAAAGGAAGTTTCCTTTGCTTTTCCTTAGTTATCACAACATCAGTTATGATCACATGGTGGAAATAAGATGCAGGATTGATATTTCCAGTCTCATAAAAGTAAGCACAGTTTCAGAACTATGCATTCAGTTCTCTCACTGATGAAAAGTCATTCCTTGGATCAAGCTAAAAAGCTCAAAGTCTATGCACTTGTGTCACATTAGCCTTATAGGATGCTCTTGGTGGAATTGCTCTTTAAGGACTGTTATCAGAGGTTGCTACAAGAAATAGAATACTGAAATCCACTTCTGCTTTGTTTTACAATGAAATCCCATCTGAGTCCGAGATGAGGCTCTGGTATACTGATATGTGGAGTCATACAACACTCTCTGCTATCAAATCATATCCCCTTGTCTTAGTTATATAGAGCAGCTGTCAATGTACTGCTGCAACCCTTTTTGAATTATCTTCAGCAAAATTTTACTTGCATGTGATATTAATGATATTGTTTGATAATTTCTGCCTTCTGTTGGATCACCTTTCTTTAGAATGGGCATGCATATGGATCTCTTCCAGGCGGTTGGCCAGGTAGCTGTCTTCCAAATTTCCTCTCATAGAGGAGTGAGCACTTCCAGTGCTGCATCTGTTTGTTCAGACATCTCAATTGGTATTCCATCAATTAGAAGCCGAATTCAGGGTGCCGGCTCTAGGGGAAGGCTTTCCCTCTCTCTTGACTCTGGAGGAAGGTCCATGTCTCTTTGAGCTTCTGCTCCTGGGTGATCTTCATGTGGTTTGGCATCTCTCTTCCCTTATCTCTGCTTCTCTCGTTTTGTTTGTTTAATCTCTTTTTATATATCAAAAGAGATTGACTGAAGACATACCTTACACTAATCTTACCTCATTAATATAACAGAGACAACCCACTCCCAAATGGGATTATAACCACAGGTATAGAGGTTAGGAATTACAATACATATTTTGGGGGGACACAGTTCAACCCATAACATCCTGTTCAACTTGGTCCAAAGAAGCCTCACTGGAACAAACTTTAAGCATGTTTGCAGTGAGGTTCAATTTTATACAGATATATTGAATAGACTGTGAGGCAGACACTAGAGGAAACAGAACTCCTGAGAGAACAAGCACCATAAATGAGAAAGAAGTCAAACATACTGAGCTAGATGAAGGCCGGGCGGTGGAAGGCTTATGAAGTTTTTGGGAAAACCACTAAAGCTGAAAGAATTGCATCACTAGGAACTCAGTTACACTCTTGTGAGATCTCCCTCCCCGATAAACAAGCCACAAGAACAGGAAAGTATTGGCTATAGTGAAATGAAAGACCATGTCAAGGAACTATAAGCGGCACTAATGGGGGAAATAGTACCCTGAGGGTACTTTGGAGTCAAGGGCAGTTTGGCGTCACCACATGGTTAGCCCACACAGGTGCAGGGTCAGTCCTAGCATCTCTAATGTAAAGAGCAGAGTGAAAGCAGAAAACAGAGAAGAGGGAAAGGACAAAAATAGATATGAACAGTGGGGAGACAAGAATGTAGCCAGCATAGAAGTACAGGTAAGCTCTCCCATGGTGACACAAGAAAGAGGAAGGACTGAAGTCCTGCCAGGTGATGTAAGAACAAACCCTTACGTTCTTCAGCTGGAATCCAGAATGGATAGGCCTGGGATACATTTAGATTTGTTTTTGTGAAATTACAGTTACTGAAGCAATTTCCCATTTCATCATTTAGTATTCATTCTATAAAATGTTGATGAGAGAGCTTTTCAAAATTCAGATGCATAAAAATAAAAAACGTTGATGCCCATTATGAATACCTATTCTTCCTGACTATAAGACTAAGTAATCATCACATTTCCCTTTTTGCCTTGGCTTTCAGGAAGCCCATAACTCAGTTTTATACTTAATCATCATAATAATCTTAATCCTTTGAATCATAATATCTCTACTTTTTTCTATCTCATAATTTCTTTTTATAATTCTATTATACTCATTTTATTTTACATGTCTTTTTTGCTCTAAGAGCTGGCATATAAATAAATATAATGGTCTTTCTGCATAATACCTATACGAAACCCATTGCCATCAAGTCGATTCCGACTCATAGCGACCCTATAGCATAATACTTACAGCAGTCTAAATTCCATCAAGTTACAATAATATCAGTATCATATTGCTAAGCCCTGTAGCTGAAATCAAGCAGATAATCTTACCTTAGTCCTCTCTTTCACAAGGTTGATACAAGGATTAAATACTGATACAAAAACGCTTTGTAAACTTAAAAACAGTATCCAAATGTTAGATGGTGCTCTTACACGAGAGACATTGAGAAAAGTTCTTCTATTCCAAGTTGTCTCCTTTATGTTCAATATCAGTATATGACATTCCCATAATACTCAAGACTGTTAAAACTCTAAAAGTTGACATTAAAAATGCAAATGTTTTCTGAGAGGGTGGCATTTTAAATTAAATCAGGTCTGAACACTTTGCATTAAAATCACATATTTTTTAAACTTCCTGAGATGTAGAGATTGAGAGAATGAGACACAGGACAAATAAGTTTTGTGGGAAGAAAGAAGAAAGGGAACACATCATGCTGCCATGGAATGAAGATCCTTTTGAGATTCCCAACAGAAAGTTCATAGGGATTTTTGCCTGGTGGGGAGTGAGAAATGGAAGAAGTAAGGAACATAAATGGCGTAGCGATTTGTTTGACTTCACAATTCTGTCCATGGCTGGTCCAGCCTATTTTGTTGGATGCATCCAAGGAGGTGGAAACTAGAATACCAATTAGGAGCCTGTTCTAGTAATCAAGTTGAAACTGACTAATTGTTTAAGTAAGGCCTTCTGCCATAATTATGGTCTGTGTGATAAATTTGCATCCTCGTATATACCTTAGCTAAAGTTTAGAGTTGCATTTGGCAATAAAAACAGCTGGAGTAAAGCAATGCTGGGCAGTTCAGAGTAAATACTGCTTTCAGTTACATAGTGTCCAGTAATGCATCCATTGTCCAGAGAATGTCTTCTGTGCTGGAGGCTGGATGTACAGTGGAGCTATTACATTTGCATTTGCTTAAAGGGAAAAGCAAGAGCATAGAGGTATTTTGGTTTACTCTGTTATAAAAGCAGCTCTAAATGCTTTCTAAATGAAATCAGTTAATAGCAATGCTGGAGAATGAGTGGCAGAGTGAAAACAATGAGCAAATGACACATATTCCATGATGTTCCCCAAAGATGCCTCCCTCCATGGGGGTCTTCTACTGACTGCTGAGTCCCTTAGAACAGCTGGCAAGAGACAGATGCTGGAGAGATGGCTCTGTTCCCTCTTGAGGCTTTACCCACTTTGTCATATATTCAATATTCCCTAAGGGACAAAGACTGGTGTTTAAAGGGCCCCAGAGGAATTTTCCTTTGATTAAATCTTCACACAACAGCCAACTAAAAACCAAACCCATTGTCATAGAGTCAATTCTGACTCATGGCAACCCCATGTGTTACAGAGTAAAACTGCTCCACAGGGTTTTCTTGGCTGTAATCTTTACGGAAGCAGATCATCAAGCTTTGCTTCTGTGGCACCACTGAGAGGGTTTGAACTGCCAACCTTTTGGTTAGTAGCCGAGAGCAAACAATTTGCACCACCCAGGGATCTCACATAACAGCCAGAGGGCTGTTTTTTTTTTTTGTTGGTGGTGGTGGTGGTTTTTAAATGAAGATTGGAGATTTCATCCTGCGTCCTCCTACTCGCAAAAACCAAACCAAACCTGCAGTGGCATCACTAGACGGGTGTGGGGGGTGTGGACCACACCAGCTCACACTGTCCGGGGAGTGACACCAATAAGACTGTCTATAAAAGTTTTGCGCAGTGTTTCAGCAGAAATTTATTATTTTTTATAAACATATCCCTGTAGTTAGTTATAACAACAAAAACACCTTACAGGTATCAATACACCTACAAGGCTAAAACTCTATGCTAATTTACTTTTTGAACCTTCTAATGCGTTCTGGTCAGAGCTGTCATTATTACCCAATTACAATGACACTTCGAATCACATGGCTTCATCTGCATGGGTACTACAAGCACGCGCCATGGTTTTCGTTGCTGTTGCTGTTTTTATAGTTGCTGGTTTTGTCAAATTTTCTGGCGTTTTAGCTACAATATTGTGGTAATTAGCATGGGGGCGGGGCACCATGAGTTACCACAATGAGTAACAACAACCCTAGTGACGACATTGCAAACCCACTGTCATAAGTCAATTCCCAGTCCTAGCCATCTTATAGGACAGAGCAGAAATGCCCCATAGGATTTCCAAGGCTGTAATCTTTTATGGAAGCAGACTGCCGCATCTTTCTGCCATGGAGCAGCTTGTGGGTTCTTACTTCTGACCTTTTGGTTAGCAGCTGAGCGTTTAACCACTACACCACCAGGGCTTCCCCCCTCCCCCCCACTACTCCCATCCCATCTTTAAAACACTTCAGATTTTTCCTTTGGCCCAATACCTTTAAAGTGGCCCACAAAACTCCACATAATCTTACCCTGCCTATGGATTCTTCCTAACCACACCTCCCCTTCGTGTCTGAGTTCTGGCCTCCGCTGGCTGGCCTTCACTCTGTTTCAGGAGCCTCCAATCAAGTTGCCTCCCTGCCTGGAAAGCAATCACCTTCTTTGTCCTCCCTCCCACTTCTTGTCTGCCAAATTCCAAATTATGCCTCAGAGTTCAGGTTGAGAGTTTAGCTTCCCAGGAACTTCCTTGACCCCAGATTAGGCCAGGTATCCCTGTCACATAGACTTAGAACACCTTGTAACTGTCATGCAAGGCACTCAACACAATCATAATTAAATAAATATTTGCGTCATGATATCTTTATGATTGGCTTTCTCACTAGAATACACATTCCATAAGTGCGGGATCCATCTTGTTCATTACTGTATTCTCAGGGCCTAGTACAGTGTTGTGTATATCTTAGATGCTTAATAAATGTATGTCAGGTGAATAAAGGAAGGAAAGCTAAGCTGGGAATTACCTCCTAGTCAAGATAATGTGTTAAAATATTGGTGAATATCTGAAGCCTTTCATAAGAAAAACATGGGTTAGGGGAAGGAGAATGCACGGGAGCTGACATATTCAGGATCCTCATACATGTCTTTAAAGTTTCAGCTCATGTAGCTGGGAAGACTTCTCTGATATCTTCAGCCATAGTTAAGCATTTCTACCTGTACTTTTGCAGAGCCATGTTCACACCACTATCACAGCCTTATCACATTGCCTTCATGATTCTCTTTCTTGCCTGTTTCTCCTGAAGGCCTGAAAACAAGTTTCTGATTTTGCTCATTTTTGTGTCCTTAGAGCATGGCCCAGAGCCTGGTGTGTAATACACACTTCATAAATATTTTCTAAATGATTGGATAATGAATAATATCAAACATTTCAATGATGGAAATGAGAATAAAAGCTGACTACTGGAGGTCAAGGGTCTCACACTAAGGGAGAAAAACGAGAATCATAAATTTAGTCTTATTACATTTGTGACACCAAGGAAACCATTAGAATAGACATAGTCACACGTGTTCTGATGATGAATCAGTGATGAAATCCCGGGCAAAATTTTTGAGAGATGGCCTCATTTATGTGCCATTATGGTGGCATGAAAGGAACAGATCTTTCTAAGAGATATGGACTAGACTTGATGGTCAAGAATCAGCAAAAATAATGATAAACTTAACTTGTATCTGTTTTGACACCACTTCATGGCTCACCCTTTCTCAACCTCTTTCCCTCTAAATTTAGATGTTTAGGATTTAGACCTGTAACATTCAAAGCTGGAGATCTTCTCTCCACCATAGAGATCAATAAGATTTTTAAATTAACAAGGTCTACACTCTTGACTGTAGTCAAATATGACGGCCTTAAGAATCAGAACAGAGAATGTGGCTAGCTCAGTGTAAACATATCACCACCGTAAGAAAGAATAATGAATACACTTCCTGCCTAATATTTATAGCTGGTTATCATTGTTAATACCTGTAAGATATACACATCAAAGTTCTGGAGCCTGAAAAACTCATGTCCCCAAAATACATGTATTAACATTCAAATTAGGAAAACTGTTCCTTTCTGTTTTTTACTTGTTATGGGTTTATGGTGACAGCCTGTCTATATTCTACAATAAGTAAAATCAAATACCACCCCATGGCAGCTACTGAAAGAGCAGCTCTGCAAAACAGGCAAACTCTTAAGTCTTATGACTAATTAATAGGTAAATTCCTAAGTCTCATTTAGGCTAATTGTGCTAATGTTGTGACAGAGAATATGCCCTCATAAAGCATTAAATATTTCCCTTAAACTTTTAAATAGCACTGTTAAAGCAGAGTGAAGAGAAAATTCTTAATATAGTAGGAGAATATACATGCATCTTTGTAATATATTTGCTAACTTAATTAGTTCTTTAGTACATAGCACTATGATGTAATCTGAATTAAATTCTTTCATTTAAACCATGTTGTATTCCAGATAGTTTTTGCCTTGAGTGTGACATTTGGATGTGTGGTATTCTGAAAAGAAGTATGTATACAGGGTTCTATTTCCCAAATAATATTTCACTATCAGAGACCATTTTGAGTAGCTGCACATACCTATTCAAATTCTAATGAAATAGAGACTAGAAACATTTAAACTTTCAATGGAATATTATTTGGAAAAAAAACTCAGTCTTGTTTGGCTGATTGTATGCTATTGCTACATTTGCAAATAAATTATTCTTGGCTGCATAAAACTTCACACAAACAAATTTAGCCTGAAAGATAAAATGACTTTGAAACAGATACTCGATAATGGAAAAGTCACTATTGCTTCATAAGAGCTACTTTTAAGTTAATGGATTATCAGAAGAAAATAAGAGCTTGATATAAATACCAAATGTAAACAAAACTGGAAGGAAAACTATTTGGCTTGAAATAAATGTAGGGAGAATTATTCTGTCAATATCCAAATTGAAATGCTTTCTCTTTCCACGGTTCCTTTAAGTTTCTGGATTCTGGTGATGATTTGACTAGATATTTGGCATCTAGGGGATGCGTTACAGCTATTGGATTTCAATTTCTATCGAATGGGTAATTTGTCATGCTCGAAACAATGCTTCCATACCAGGAGACTTACTGAAATAAATTATGTATTTGTCCATTTAGTTTGCGGTTAAATAATTTATCATATTTTCCTGCTTTACTTTCCTGCAGTACTTACCTGTTCCCCCATTAGAATGTAAGCTCCCTGAGGGGAAGGAATTTGGTTTATATACTGCTGTATCCCCAGACAGTAAAATAGTGTCAAATACACAGAAATCACTCAATAAATATTTGTTGAATATTGAATGAATGAAACCAAAGGAGGGAGCCATGGATTAAATGACCACGTAATTCAAACAGAAAGAAAGCTAGCAGATAAAGTGTCAGAAGCAGCTCCTGGAGAGCAAATTTAAACCTTTTGGGCATTTGCCTAAAGTTGGATTTTTACAGCAAATGCAGACAAACACTCAGATATGACCGAATTATATGACATTTTACACGTATTAATTGCCATGTAGTAAAAGCTCTGTCTGTTTTTTGATTCCCTACATACCCTGACCACTCGCTGCAGCCCACCAAACTAAAAAGACACCCAAGTAAACCAAACTGATTCCCATCAGGTCCATTCTGACTTATGGCAACTCAGTGAGTTACAGTAGAACTGCTCCATAGGGTTTTCTTAGCTATAATCTTTACAGAAGCAGATTGCCAGGACTTTCTTCTGTGGTATCCATGGGTGGGTTCGAACTGCCAACGTTTAGAATAGTAGTCTAGCCCAAACTGTTTGCACCACCAAACTCAAAGTCTTATAAATAAGAATTTCTGAAAACTACCAAAAGGAAATAGGAATTTAAAACCTGTCAGTGGTCGAAAAATATAGAAAATAAAACATAAAATTGTTGGACTACACAAAGTAGTCTGAAAGGATTGTTATCGACTATCTCTTGATGTCTTTCTAGAGAAAACAGAGTTGAGACTTTTACACATAATGGCGATTTACACATGGAGCTAGCTGTCCATCCACTCATGTTTGAAACAGTTAACACACATGGTTACTGACAGACCGGTTGGAGGTTTGAGTCCACTCAGAGGCACCTTGGAAGAAAGGCTTGCCAATCTACTTCAGAAAAATCAGCCACTGAAAGCCTATGGAGCACAGTTCTACACTGATGCACACGGGGCCGCCATGAGTGGGAGTCAATTCGACAGCAGCGGGCTCCTGGTACGTGCCCCATAAAGCGCCAGTTGCATTCAGGCTTAGCATGCAGCAGCAAGGTAGTATCTGAATAACTGAAGTCATATTGCACCAGATAAAAACATTCTGATGGAGTTAATCTGGTCTGGGATAGAGGACAAAGTGCTGGGATAAAAATACTAGGTGTCACTCTTCCATGAACTGACAAAGGGGCCTTGATCAAATTTTTCAGCCATTTGGGCCTATGCAAGACTGTCGGACATGATGATCTTTCAGAGTATCTCTGGTGTTAATTTTCTGGGATCCATAAAACCCCTTGCGCATAGGTGATAGGACAAAGTGTCACAATCCTCAAACTATATGAGACAAAAAAATTAGCCTGACAACATGGAAAATGAGTAAGTGGTTCTCTGGTGAATATAAGTGGTATAAAAAGGCTCTGTAGACATCCAGGCCAAAGACGGTCTTTTTTTTCTAAGTAGTGATTTTCTGTTTCTAAAATTTCTGTATGATTTATCTCACCTCTCTCCTTCAATTTACCTGTGCAGACTTTGCCTAAATTAACTAAATGGATATGTTGGAGACAGGAGGGGGATAAAAGGATTTTTATGAAAACTGGGGGAGAACATATGTTTCACAATTATTAGACTAGGTTTTTGTGATGTTCTCCACCCACAAATTCCCTCAGAGTTTATTCTTGTTTCCAGGAGTAATCTGGACATAAATAACCTGAAGGGTCCCTAGAAAGACACTCCATAAAGACACTAATAGCTCTATATTCATGTCTGCAGGTGTGGTTTGCATGTACATTTATACCTTCCGAAAAAGGCCAATTGTTTCTCGTGGAAGATTCTGATGCTCAGAAAAATGTGAGTGAAGAGAGAAAATAACAGGAATTTGGAGTATTGCTTAGTTGACAAATATGGGCTTTTTCAAATTCCTTCAAATTAGCTAAATGGTAGTCCAGAAGGAAACAAGAAACTTCAGTTGTCACCAAGATTGTTGAAAGGTTTTGACAGTTCCTGGCAGGAGGATTCCTCCTTTAAATCATGTAAGTAACAATACAGGACACCAAAATATTTCATTGTAATTTATTTCCTTATCTTTTGCTCCACACAGCTCTCAGGCTGTTGACAGACTTTGACTATTCCAGTTGAGATTGTCTATGTTCTCACAAACCAAAGCATGTCTATGTGTCCCATACAGTAGCACACCAGGCTTAATGCCAAGTTTTTTGTCTCCTCTTTCTTCAAATAAATGATAACATGTGGATGACACAGAATGAGAGATATGCATAGATGCTACTTTTCATGGAATTTAATACAACTTTAAGTAAATGCTCAAATAGTGACGTTCCTGACATTCCTTATTCTATTAAAAGTTTTTCTTTTTTTTCTAATTTAGCAGATTGGAACTGACATGAGGAGTCTTACAAAAGCCATCATATGCTAAACTGGTCTTATTACGATATTTTACCCAAAAGGCCATGCATGATCAGGCCTCTAACATTCTTAACCTCATCCATTAAAATCCACCCAGGCGGGATAATATTAGTTCCTTTCCACTTCAAGGACTTTCTCTAGATGTTTTTTTTCCTGTCTTTAACTTTATTCCCCTGAAGTCTTCATGTAACTTTTCTTCTCATTATTTAGGTCTCAAATGAAATGTCAGCTCTTTAAAAGAGGCTTACCTGACCACTCCATATAAAGTTATGCATCCTAACCCAGTATCCCAATGCCCTAATTTTACTTTCCTCAAAGCACTATTTGCTGTCTGACATTTTATAATTCATATATCTGTTTATATATTTGTTGCTTATTGGAATGTGGGCTCCCTGTGCACAGTAACTTTGTCTATCTTGTTCAAAGCTATAGCCTCAACAACTAATACAATGCCAAGAACTCTAATAGAATTCAATAAATCTCAATTGATTGAATCTGTTAAACAGAAGGTTATAATAGGAAATAATAGGAGCCCTTGTGGCATGGTGGTTAAAGTGCTTGCCTGCTAACTAAAAGGCTGGCGGTTCAAACTCACCGGCAGCTCCACAGAAGAAAGACATGGCAGTCTGCTTCCATAAAGATTTAAAGCCTTGGAAATCCTATGGGGCAGTTCTCCTTTGTCCTATAGGTCCATTATGAGTGGGAATCAACTCGATGGCAATGGGTTTTCTATGGTCCCAAACTTTACTGGTTGGCAAAAAGAACAGGGAAGGTGAATGCCAAATCACCCACTTTTAGCTCCAAAATTATATATCCAATCGCCCTCTACTTTGGTCCCTTCAAGGCACCTCAAATTCATCATGTCCAAACCAAGTGTATGCCTTTAACCCTCCAGCCTGGTCCTCTTCCCACACTCCTTATCACTGCAAATGACACCACACTTAATACCCTGGAAAGTCCAAACCCCGAACATCATTCTTCACCCTTACCACTCCCTCGTCTACTCTTCACATTCAGTCTATCACTAAGAACTGTTTGTTTTATTTCATAAATATTTCTGAAATCTCATTTAACTTCTGGTCTCAGAGCCTTTGTACACACTGCTCTGTCTCACATAAAGATCATCCTTTCTGACCTTGTTTTTCTAATTAATTCATAGTTTCAGCTCAAATGTCTCTTTTCTCAACAAAGTCTTCTCTGATCCCTAGTCTAAATCAGCAGTTCTCATTTATGCACTAATAAGAAGTGACTTGTACTACATTTTATACCATTCCCATGTTTTTTTTTTTTTTTTTTCACGTGATGTGATTATTTAATTTCTGTTTCTTTCATTAGACTTCAACAAACTTTTAGAGCAGTAATCATTTCTGGCTTTCCTCACTATAAATCAATCAAAACTCCAAACCTATTGCCATCAAGTCACTTCCAACTCATAGCAACCCTCACTATGTTGTTGCTAGGTACTGTCAAGTTGATTCTGACTCATAGTGACCCTACGTGCAACAGAACAAAACACTGCCTCACTACACTTGGCATTAAATAAGTATTAGTTGAGTGAATGAATGAATGAATAAATATAAGGTCCTTGATGGTTGTGACTGAGTCTTATTGTTATTTTTTTTCCTTCACAAATGTCTAATACACTGCCATCTATAACACAGGGGCTAGAAAAGTGTTATATGAACAAACTAAATCCATCAGTGACCACAAAACTGTGAAACACACTGAATATTTATACTAATAACTGGAACAGCAGAAAGTACATAAAAATATACTGTCTTTTTGAACTGACATGTTACAAAAGAAAGTTCAGGGCCTTCAGAAATGCTAGAAAATGAGGAGAGAAATCCTGGAGAGAAGAGTGCCACAGAGTGGGAAACCCCACAATCTACTGATAAACATTCATTTAGTCCTTGGGGCGACATCTGCACTTTATGTGGTAAGACATGTTTTCATTCTCATTTGATTCTGTGAATTTCTTAATTCCATCCTTAATTTCTTCTATAATCCAGTAGTTTTTGAGTGAAGTGTTATTCAGTTTCCATGTGTTTGATTTGATTTTTTTTTTCCTTGCTTTTTCTGTTATTGATTTCTACTTTTATGGCTATATGGTCAGAAAAGATGCTATGTAATATTTCAATGCTTTGGATTCTGTTAAGTCTTGCTTTGTGGCCAATACGTGGTCTATTCTGGAGAATGTTCCATGTGTGTTGGAAAAGAAAGTATACTTGGCTGCTATTCAGTGGACTGTTCTGTATATGTCTATGAAATCAAGTTGGTTAATTGTGGCATTTAGATCTTCTGTGTCCTTATTGAGCTAGCCACATTCCATTTGGTGTAGATAAGCAACAAATACATAATATATGTGAGAGATTACAAGAAGCCAGTGGAAGGCAATAGTTAAATGGCTGGAAAAAAAATTAGGAGATATTTTAGCTACTACTCACCATATGGAATAAAGAATTGAGTTCTGACAAGTTAGCCTTGGTAAACACCTCAGATTTTCCACTGAAACTCCAGAAGGGCCATGCCTCAGGAAGAAAGACTATAGCCCAGAACCACAAAATTTTCCTAAAAACAAAACAAAAAACACACCATAAAAGAGTAAAACCAAGAAACTAAAAATTCAAGATGATCAGCCTACTAGGAAAAAAAAAAATAATCCACACTTCATAACATAATGCCTCTATCTAAACGTCTATATCATCCAAAATATCCATTAAAATTACTAGACATCTGAAGAAACAGAAACTTGGGATGCATAGTCAAGAGACAAATTCATGGAAATAGACACTGAGGTTAGTTGAAAATAATGAGAAAAAACCAAGACTATTTATCCAGAGCTTGCTATAGCAAGGGAGTGAGCCATCTTCACTTGTGTTTGACAGAAACTCAAAGGCAGGCAAAGGAGTGGAAAAGCTTTACAGTAGAATAAAGGGAAGGTTTAAAATATGTCCCCACTGGAAGCTGTTGGCATGGGGAAGCTGGATGCAGGCTAACTGGAAGTGGGGCATCCTGTATAATTGGTCAGAGAAACATACTTGACTTTTTCTCATTGGTCCTACTTTGGAAGATGGGCAAAAATTAGGGAAATTGTCAGTTATTAATCAAGGCCTGACCATTTGGGGCCAATTGTTACAGGGGTTTTTGTTTGGCTTCTTGTGCTATTGGCTGTAGACAGTTGTTTGACTTCCTGGCCTGGTTGTTACAGATAGTGGTTAAACTTTCTGGGCTGGCTAATGAAGGTTGTGGGTCAGATTTCAGTTTTTATATATGATCTGGCCATTGTCCGATGGTTTATTTAGTCTCTCAGTTACCTCTTTTTGTCAATTCCTCACTTGCAAAAGACTGGCCAATTCATGGGAAGCTAGAGATCAATATCGTCATTGCTCAAAGACTGCTCAGTTTCCTTCCTAGCCAACTATATTGCAGGATCTTTTTAAACTTTTTTTTTTTTTTGTATAGTCATGGTGATCATCTGATGACAGAGTGGCTGTGGGGAAGCATTTGAGATTCTGGATAGAATGCAACGGCCCAGCATCGTGATCCTTTGACAAAAAACAATAACATTTAATACTCCTTGTAAGATGCTTTAGAACCAGAAACCTCAATTGCCAACATAGGCCAAGAGAACAAATCCCATAGGCCCTGAGGATCAACCTTAGAGAGTCAAATAACTTTTTCCTTAAGGCAATATACAGTCTATTCCATCTTGCCTATCTCATTGATCCAAGTACAACAAAATACTAACAATGGCACAGATACCACTATGACTAGCTAACAAGAAATATAGAGCAATGGGGTTGTCCACCACTACTCACACCAATGAGTTAAGACTGATCTATATTCCATGTAGGGCAGAGGTGGTATCATTAATGACTTCTGCCAGAGTTAGTAAAAGGTTTCTCACAGTCTTTTCTATTTGTATTATTCCCATCAATGGGAATATTGCTCTGATTTTTTTGTATAAACAGTGAGTCAGTAATTCTCCCAGCTAGCATGCCTGAATAATCAAGAACAGCGCCATTCCTGATGACTTACATCTGAGTCAACACAAGTCTGAGGTATAAATTCTACTGTTGCCCCTATACCTGAACCTTGAGGGGGTTGTATTTTTAGAGGCAGCTGGCATTTTGGAGTTTTAGGAGTGTTATTGAGAAAAGGTAGCAGGTAGGAAACAAGAGAAAGAGGAGAGAGGAGTCAGTGGAGGTGCAGAAGGAGAGAGAATGACAAGGAGAGAGAGGATTTACTAAGGAAATAAGTCTAGCTTGTTGTTTGTAGAATTGCTAATCGGCTTTGGCCAAAGAATCTTTTAGTGAAGCAATTTTTGATTCAGAATTTCATTTGGAGTCCTCTGCATACCAATAAAAAAATGCTGCCCTTTGAACCTGAGAAATCTTATTCCCTTTCTTTTCTAAGGCATCTTGCTAATGAAAATGTTTGTCCAAGTCAAATGTCTGCCAGAGTAACCACTGAAGGCCCAAATCATGCTTGCTGAATTTATGCCATTTAGAAAGACAGACACAAGAATTAGGATTGTAATGAGAGTATATATAAGAAGCAGAGCTTTTCCGGGAAGAGGAAAAGATTTAGACTTAGATGACCCCATGAGAGCTGGAAACAGTCTTTAGAAATGTAATGTTTATGCATCTCGTGTCTCGTTCTCCTAACCTGATGGTTGGCCACCTCCAAACATAGACCTGACAATCTGCAACCCCAGCCTGTGAGGCTAACTCAAATAACAGGCTTATAGGGCCTATGCCTGTGTTCTACTCTATGATTCTTATTCTTATGACAAAAAAAAAAAACTCTTTTAGACAGCGCAACCCAAAACAGTAACACAAAAGACAGCAAAAGGAATGGCCTGACTCCACCAAGGATGCCAAATAAATGGGAACCAATAACAAAATCCAGGTATTAAAGTGAGAATAAGTAACCAAGGAACTCAAGACAAAGACAGCAGAGTTCAGACCCAGTGCTGACTTACAATACCAGTCTGTGTGGGCAACAAGGCACAGGGACCTCTGTGAGTACCACACCTAGTCTAAAGCTAGGGTCTGCAGGGATGGCAGTGCAGACTGTATCTTGGGGTAAGCTTCACCATAACTGTGGAAGTAAATGAAAAATAACCAAATGAGAAAAAAAAAGGCTATTTATTCAGAGCTTTTTTATAGAAAGGGAGTCAGCCACCATGACTTGCATTTGGCAGAGACTCAAAGGCAGGCAAAGGCATGAGAAAGATTTATAGTAGAGAAAACGAAAGTGTTCTGGTATACCCTGATTGGAGACTACTGGCATGGGGAAGCTGGAGGTGGTCTAACTAGAAATGGGGCATCTTACGGGATTGGTTAGAGGAAAATATTTGGATTTTTCCAGTTGGTCCTATGTTGGAAGTAGGGGCAAAATTTAGAGAAGCTGTCAGCTATTAATCAAATCTTAGATGTTTTGAGTTATTGTTACAGTGGTTTTCATTTTGCTTCCTAGACTGGTTGCTGCAGATAGTGGTTTGACTTCCTGTACTGGTTGCTATAGACAGACAGTGGTTTGACTTCGTGGGCTGATTGCTGCAGGTTGTTGGTCAGAGTTCTATTGTTATATATGGTCTGGCCATTGTCCATTTGTGTATTCAGTCTCTCACTTGATTGCTGAATTTGGCATAAAAATAACTTTAAATATATTGAAGAACTTAAAAGGGAAGAAATAGCCATAATAAAAACAGAGGAATAAATAATCTCAGGAGAGTAATAGAAACCATAAAGAAAGAACCAAATAGAAATCCTAAAACTTAAAATATAATATCAAAAATGAAAAAGTTACTGCTGCATTACCAACAAAGTGAAGACGGTAGAAGAAAAAATTGGCTAACTTGAAAGCAGATCCATAAAAAATATCCAAGCTTAAGAATAGATAACAAAAGATTTTTAAAAAATTAACAGAGCTTCAGTGACCTGTGTGAACAAAGTCAAGAAGTTTAATGCATATAATTATATATGCATATAATTGGAGTCCCAAAACAAAATAAAAATGGGAACAAGACAGGAAAAAAAAAAGTGATGCGTTAATGGCCAAAATTTTACCAAATTTGGTGGAAAGTATCAATTTAGACATTCTAAATGCTCAGCACAGTCAAAAACTTCATAGTCAATTTTCTGAAAAAATTAAAAAGAAAATCTTGAAAGAATTCAGAGAAAAATGGCATCTTACATACAAGATAACAATAAGATGACAGCTAACTTCTCATCAGAAACAATGGAGGCCAGAAGACAATGAAATGATCTTTAAGGTGCAAGTGTAAATATTAAATAAATATCAACTCAGAATTCTATTGCTCACAAAATTATCTTTCAAAAATGAAAGGTGAAACATAGACATTTTCAGATATACAAAAGCTGAAAGAATGTATTACCAGCAGATCTGCACTATGAAAAATGCTATGTGACATTCTTTCACTTCAAACAAAATAAAACCAGACAGAAAATCAGATCTACAACAATGAACGAAGAGCAGCAGAAATAGTTAATATGTGGATAAATATAAAAGACCATTTTTATTCTTTTAATTCCTTTAAACAACTAATGATTGTTAAAAGTGAAAAATATAACAACGTTTTATGGTGTTTATGATGTATGTAGTTGTAAAATATATGACAGCAATAGGACAAAGGAGCAGGATAAAAGGAACTATATCAAGTTTCTTACATTTTGTGTGAAGAGCTACAATGTTATTTCTAAGTAAACTGTGACTATACACGTGGACCTCACCAAACGAAATACAACAGGAATCAAATCACTATGTCTGTGGAAACAGGCAATGAAGAAACTCAGTATCATCACTCAGAACAAGGCCAAGGGCTGACTGTGGAACAGACCATCAATTGCTTATATGCAAGTTCAAGTTGAAGTTGAAGTAAATTAGAACAAGTCGACAAGAGCCAAAGTTCAACCATGAGTATATCCCACCTGAACTTAGAGCATATCTCAAGAATAGATTTGACATGTTGACCAAAGACCAGATGAGTTATGGAATGATAAGAAGGAAATCATATATGAAGAAAGCAGGGGGTCATTAAAAAGAAAAGAAAGAAAGAAAAGACCAAAATGGATGTCAGAAGAGACTCTGAAAGTTGCTCTTATACATAAAGTAGCTAAAGCAAAAGGAAGAAATTATGAAGTAAAAGAGCTGAAGAGAAGATTTCAAAGTATAGTTCAAAAAGACAAAGTATTATAATGAAACGTGCAAAGACCTGGAGTTAGAAAACTGAAAGGAAAGAACATGCTCGGCATTTCTCAAACTGAAAGAACTGAAGAAAAAATTCAAGCCTCGAGTTGAAATATTGAAGGATTCTAGGGAGGGAATAGTAAATAACATAGGAAACATCAAAAGAAGATGGAAGGAATACACAGTCATTGTACCAAAAAGATTGGATGACACTCAACCATTTCAGGAGGTAGCACATAATAAAGGACTGATGGTATTGAAGGAAGAAGTCCAAGCTGCACTGAAGGCATTGGCGGAAAACAAGTCTCCAGGAACTGACCAATACCAATTGAGATGTTTCAACAAATACATGCAGCACTGGAATCTCTCACTCGTCTATGCTAAGAAATTTGGAAGATAGCTACTTGGCCAACCAACTGGAAGAGATCCATATTTGTATACATTCTGAAGAAAAGTGATCCAACAGAATGTGGAAATTAGTGAACAATATTATTAATATTACACATAAGTAAAATTTTGGTGACGATCATTCAAAACTGTTTGTAGCAGTACATCGACAGAGAACTTCCTGAAATTCATGCTGAATTCAGAAGAGGATGAGAAACCTGGGCTATAATTCCTGATGTCAGATGGATCCTGGCTGAAAGCAGAGAATACCAGAAAGATGTTTACCCCTGTTTTATTGACTATGCAAAGGCATTCAACTGTGTGGATCATAACAAATTATGGATAACATTATGAAGAATGGGAATTCCAGAACACTTAATTGTGCTCATAGAGAACGTGTACATAGATCAAGAGGCAGTCATTCTAACTGAACAAGGGAATACTGCATGGTTTAAAGTTAGGAAATGTGTGTGTCAGGATTGTATCCTGTCACCATACTTATTCAATCTGTTCACTGAGCAAATAATCTGAGAAGCTGAACTATATGAAGAGGAAGTGGCATTAAGACTTGAGGAAGACTCATTAACAATGTGCAATATGCAGATGACACAACCTTGCTTGCTGAGAGTGAAGAGGACTTGAAGTGCTTAATGATGAAGATCAAAGACCACAGCCTTCAGTATGGATTACACCTCAACATAAAGAAAACAAAAATCCTTACAACTGGATCAATAAGCAACATCATGATAAACGGAGAGAATATTGAAGCTGTAAAGGATTTCATTTTACTTGGTTCCACATCAGTGCCCACGGAAGCAGCAGTCAAGAAATCAAGCATGCATTACATTGAGCAAATCTGCTGCAAAAGACCTCTTTAGAGCGTTAAAAAGCAAAGATGTCACTTTAAGGACTAAGGTGCACCTGACTCAAGCCAAGGTGTTTTAAACCATTTCATATGCATGTGAAAGCTAGACAATGAATAAGGAAGACTGAAGAAGAATCGATGCCTTTAAATTATGGTGCTGGCACAGAATATTGAATATACCATGGACTTACAGAGAACAAAAATCTGTTTTGGAAGAAGTACAGCCAGAATGCTTATTAAAAGCAAGGATGGCAGGACTTCATCTCATGTACTTTGGACATGTTGTTAGGAGGGACCACTCCCTGGAGAAGGACATTATGCTTGGTAAAGTAGAGGGTCAGCAAAGGACGGGAAGACCCTCAATGAGATGGATTGACACTATGGCTCCAACAATGGGCTCAAGCATTACAATGATTTTGAGGATGGAGCAGGACCAGACAATGTTTTGTTCTGTTGTACATAAGGTCGACTCTACCGACTCTGAACCAACCTGACTGCACCTAACAACAACAACAGTATGGATAAGCTTGAAGAGACAACGCTATTCTATAGAGAATGTAAAGTTGGATATTCATCTACCGCCTCTCTTGTAGGCATTTACCAAGATAATTGAAAACATAAATTCGCAAAAAGACTTGTACAATAATATTCAAAGCTACTTTATTCATAATATCCCAAACTGAAGACAAGCAAATGTTCATCAACAGAAGTATGGATAACCAAATTGTGGTATATTCATACAATAGCATACTCCTCTAGCAATAAAAATGAATGAAGTATTTATACACACAACAATGTGAATGAATCTTCCGAACATATGTTGAGCAAATGCAGGCAGAAACAAAAGATTTTGTACTGTATGTATCCATTTATGTAAAGTGTAAGAGAAGACAAAATAATGTTTGATAATAGAAATCAGAATAGTGGTTTCCAGTGTAGAGTAGGGGTTGACTGGACCCAGGCAAGAGGAATTTTGAATGGTAGTAGGAATGTTCTACATCTTGATTTGAGCAGTGATCATACAGGTATATACATTTATCAAAATGCATTAAATTATACACTTAAAGTTGTACATTACACAGCATGTAAATTTGATCTCAATAAAAGTATCTTAAATTAAGACTTGTCTTCTAATAACATTGGGTTGAAAAACACCAGATTTACCAAAGTTAAACACGTTCCCTCCTGAGGGACTTCTCAAAGCTTTTAAGAAGACAAATATGCATTGTAAGTTTCTATGAAGGAATATAGTCTTTATCATTGCCCAGATTTATTTGTCTATGAATTTTTTCTTCTTCTTCCATAGCATCTTGAAGCACTAATGTTCTGCAGAAAATGCTTTTAGAAATGCTGCTCTAATGGCATCTTCTATCAGGGGAGATAGTTGCCAGGGCGACACTATAGGGAGGAAATTGTAAAGTGACCATCTTGTCTGATAGGATCCAGGTTGGAAACAAATTCACTTTGGTGGTGAGAAATCTTAGCCATCAAATTTTTGCAACTCATACATTTTTTATTTCTGCAACACATGGTAGTAAATAATGTAGAACTTTTTCCTCTTTTGCCAAGAACTCTTGTTCTATATGTACAGATAGCACCAGAGAACTATTGAATTTTATATTTCCATTCATGGAAATTCAACCAGTTGAGATTTTCTACAAGTGGAATTATTTATATTTAGACCATAAATGAATTTGTGTTCTTCAAGCCCAACTCAAATGTTAGATTCATTAATCCTTCATAAAGCCTTTTTAGATCTTCTACAAACTGAAACAATTATTTGAATAGTTTACATATCTCACTTGAGAACAGAAAAGCTATTGCTTTCGAGTTGATTTAGACTCATAGCAACCTTATTTTGTTGTTGTTGTTAGGTGCCATTGAACTGGTTCTGACTCCTAGTGACCCTATATACAACAGAACAAAACACTGCCCAGTTCTGTACCATCCTCGCAATCCTTGTTATGCTTGAGCCCATTGTTGCAGCCACTATGTCAATCCATCTCGTTGAAGGTCTTCCTCTTTTTCGATGACCCTCTACTTTACCAAACATGATGTCCTTCTCCAGGGACTGATCCCCCTGATAACATGTCCAAAGTATGTGAGACATAGTCTCACCATCCCTGCTTCTAATAAGCATTCCAGCTGTACTTCTTCGAAGACAGACTTTTTTGTTCTTTTGGCAGTCCATGGTATATTCAATATTCTTCGCCAACACCATAATTCAAAGGCATCAATTGTTCTTTGGTCTTACTTATTCATTGTCCAGCTTTCAAATGCATGAGGCAACTGAAAATACCATGGCTCGGTTCAGGCACTCTTTAGTCTTCAAAGTGACATCTTTGCTTTTCAACACTTTTTTAAAGAGGCCTTTAGCAGCTGATTTGCCCAATGCAATGCATGTTTTGATTTCTTGACTGCTGCTTTCATGGGTTGATTTTGGATCCCAGTAAAATGAAGTCCTTGACAACTTCAAACTTTTCTCCTTTTATCATGATGTTGCTTATTGGTCCAGTTGTGAGGATTGTTGTTTTCTTTATATTGAGGTGTTATCCCTACCGAAGGCTGTGGTCTTTGATCTTCATCAATAAGTGTTTCAAGTCCTCTTCACTTTCTGCAAGCAAGGTTGTGTCATCTGCATATTGGAGGTTGTTAATGACTCTTCCTTCAGGCCTGATGCCCCATTCTTCTTCATATACTCCAGCTGTTCGGATTATTTGCTCAGCATACTGACTGAAAAAGTATGGCGAAAGGATACAACCCTAACGCACAACTTTCCTGACATTAAACGACGCAGTATCCTCTTGTTCTTTTCGAACGACTGCCTCTTGATCTACGTACAGGTTCCTCATGAGCACAATTAAGTGTTCTGAAATTCCCATTCTTCACAATGTTATCCGTAATTTGTTAGGATCCACATAGTTGAATGCCTTTGCATCCTCAATAAAACACAGGTAAGCATCTTTCTGGTGTTCTTTGCTTTCAGCCAGGATCCATCTGACATCAGGAATGGTAGCCCAGATTCCATGTCCTCTTCTGATCCAGCTTGAATTTCTGGCAGTTCCATGTCAATATACTGCTGCAGCCACTTTTTTTTTTTTTTTTTCTTGCACTTCAGCAAAATTTTACTTGCATGTGATATTAATGATATCATTGGATAATTTCCACATTCATATGGATCTCCTTTCTTTGAAATAGGCATAAATATGGATTTCTTCCAGTCGGTTGGCCAGGTAGCTGCTGTCTTCCAAATTTCTTGGCATAGACAAGTGAGCACTTGCAGTGCTGCATTCAGTTTTTCAAACATCTCAATTGGTATTCCATCAATTCCTGGAACCTTGTTTTTCACTAACGCTTCCAGTGCAGACTGGACCTCTTCCTTCAGTGCTATTGGTTCCCGATCATATGCTACCTCCTGAAATGTTTGAACATCGACCAATTCTTTTGGTATTCCTTCCTGTGGATTCCTTTCTGTGTATTCCTTCCATCTGTTTTTGATGCTTCCTGCATCATTTAATATTTTCCCCATAGAATCCTTCACTATTGCAACTCAAGACTTTACTTTTTTCTTCAGTTCTTTCAGCTTGAGAAATGCCGACCGTGTTCTTCCCTTTTGGTTTTCTAACTCCAGTCTTTGTACATGTCATTATAATACTTTACTCTGTCTTCTAGAGTCACTGTTTGAAATCTTCTGTTCATCTCTTTTACTTCATCATTTCTTCCTTTTGCTTTAGCTCCTTGACGTTCAAGAGCAAGTTTCAGAGTCTCTTCTGACAACCATTTTGGTCTTTTCTTTCTTTCCTCTCTTTTAAATGACCTCTTGCTTTCTTCATATATGATGTCCTTGATGTCATCCAACAACTCATCTGGTCTTCGGTCATTAGTGTTCAATGCGTCAAATCTATTCTTGAGATGGTCTCTAAATTCAGGTGGGATATACTCAAGGTTTTACTTTAGCTCTGGTGGACTTGTTCTAATTTTCTTCCACTTAGACTTGACCTTACATGTGAGCAATTGATGGTCTGTTCCACAATTGGCCCCTGCCTTGTTCTGACTGAAGATATTGGGCTTTTCCATTGTCTCTTTCCACAGACGCAGTCAATTTGATTCCTGTGTATTCCATCTGGCGAGATCCACGTGTATAGTCACTATTTATGTTGTTGAAAAAAGGTATTTGTAACAAAGAAGTCATTGGTCTTGCAAAATTCTGTTATTAGATCTACAACATCCTTTCTATCACCAAGGCCATATTTTCCAACTACCGATCCTTCTTCTTTGTTTCTAACTTTCAAATTCCAATCACCAGTAATTATTAATGCATCTTATTCCATGTTCTATTAATTTCAGAAAGCAGAAGTTGGTAGAAGTCTTCAATTTCTTCATCTTTGGCCTTACTGGTTGGTGCGTAAATTTGAATAATAGTCGTATTAACTGGTCTTCTTTGTAGGCTTATGGATATTATCTTATCACTGATAGCATTGTACTTCAGGATATATCTTGAAATGTTCTTTTTGACAACGAATGCAATGCTATGCCTCTTAAAGTTGTCATTCCCAGCATAGTAGACCATTTGATTGTCCTATTCAAAATGGCCAGTACCAGTCCATTTCAGCTCACTAATGCCTAGGATATCGATGTTTATGTGTTCCATTTCATTAATGACAATTTCTAGTTTTCCTAGATTCATATTGTGTACATTCCATGTTCCAATTATTAATGGAAGTTTGCAGCTGTTTCTTTTCATTTTGAGTAGTGTCACATCAGTAAATGAAGGTCCTGAAAGTTTGACCCCATCCACAACATTAAGGTGGACTCTAATTTGAAGTGGCAGGTCTTACCCTTATATTTTGAGTGCCTTCCAACCTGAGAGGCTCATCTCCTGGCACTATATCAGACAATTTTCTGCTGCTGTTCATAAGGTTTTCACTTGATAATTCTTTTTAGATGTAGATCACCAGCTCCTTCTACCTAGTCTGTCTTAGTCCGGAAGCTCTACTAAACCCTGTCAACCGTGGGTGTTGCTAATGGTATTTGAATACCAGTGGCATAGCTTCCAGTATCACAGCAACATGCTAGCCCCCACAGTATGACAAACTGACAAATGCATGAGGGTAGCAACCCTATAAGACAAAGTAAAACTGTCCCATAGGTTTCCAAGGCATGATATTTTCATTTGCCTCATATGCATGCAAAAGCTGGACAATGAATAAGTTTAGAATTGATGCCTTTGAATTATGGTGTTGGCACAGAATACTGAATGTACTATGGACTTCCAGAAGAACAAGCAAACTTTTCTTGGAAGAAGTACGGCCAGAATGCCCCTTAGATGGGAGGATTGCAAGACTTCGTCTGATGTACTTTGGACATGTTATCAGGAGGTACCAGTCCTTGGAGAAGGACCTCATGCTTGGTAAAGTAGAAGGTCAGGAAAAGAGACAAAGACCCTCAACGAGATGGATTGACACGGTGACTGCAATAATGGGCTCAAGCATAACGATTGTGAGGATGGAGCAGGAACAGGCAGTGTTTCATTCTGTTGTCACTATGAGTCTGAACCGACTTGAAAGCACCAAACAAGAACATAACAAAATCTTAACAGACGCCGACTGCAACATTTTTCTCCCGCGGAGCTGCTTGTGCGTTCAAAACACAGACCTTTCAGTTAGCAGCCAAGCTCTTAACCACTGTGCCATCAGGGCGCCTTAGAAGAGAGAAGCTGTTTCTAAATAATCTCTCTATTACACAACTATGTCACAGAGTAAATTCTCAATACTTAGTGAAATAATGAATGAGCCCTTGTTATGGCTATTTTCCACCATTTGTCTGTCAGTGTGTCATACTGTAGTAGCTAGTATGCTGCTGTAATGCTGGAAGCTATTCCACTCGTATATCAAATACTAGCAGGGTCATCCATGGTGGACTCAAAATGATAACTCAAAATGAGAAGAAACACCTGCAAACATCCATTAATAATCAGAACATGAAATGTACGAAGTATGAACCTAGGAAAATTGGAAATTGTTAAAAATGAAATAGAACAGTTGAAGATATATATTCTAACATTAGTGAGCTGAAGTGGACTGGTATTGGCCATTTTGAATCAAACAATCAAATGATCTACTATGCAGTGAATGACAAACTGAAGAGGAATGGCTTTGCATTTATCATCAGAAATAACATTCCAAGATCTATCCTGAAGTACAACACTGTCAGTCATAGGATAATATCCATACTCCTACAAGGAAGTCTACTTAATAAGAGTATTCAAATTTATGCACCAACTGCTAATGCCAAAGATGAAGAAATTGAAGATTTTTACCAGCTTCTGCAGTCTGATATTGATCAAACATGCAATCAACATGCATTGACAATTACTGGGATGCAAAAGCTGGAAACAAAGAATAAGGGTCAGTAGTTGAAAAATATAGTCTTGATGATAGAAATGATGTTAGAGATCACGTGACACAATTTTGCAAGACCAACGACCTATACTTTGGAAATACCTTTTTTCAACAACATAAACGGCAACTATACGCATGGACCTCACCAGATGGAATACATAGGAATCATATCAACTACATTTGTGGAAATAGACAATGGGTAAACTCAATATCATCACTCAGAACAAGGCCAGGGGCTGACTGTGGAACAGACCATCAGTTGCTCATCTGCAAGTTCAAGCTGAAGCTGAAGAAAATTAGAACAAGTCCACAAGAGCCAAAGTACAACCTTGAGTATGTCCTACCTGAATTTAGAGACCATCTCAAGTATAGATTTGATGCTTTGAACACTAATGACCGAAGACCAGACGAGTTGTGGAATGACATCAAAGACATCATTCATAAAGAAAGCAAAAGGCATTAAAAAGATAGGAAAGAAAGAAAAGACAAAAATGGATGTCAGAAGAAACTCTGAAACTTGCTCTTGGACGTTAAGTAGCTAAAGCAAATGGAAGAAATGATGAAGTAAAAGAGCCCAACAGAAGATTTCAAAGGATGGCTTGGAAAGACAAAGTAAAGTATTATAATGGAATGTGCAAAAACTTGGAGTTAGAAAACAAAAGGGGAAGAACATGCTAAGCATTTCTCAAGGTGAAAGAACTGAGGAAAAAATTCAAGCCTCAAGTTGCAGTATTGAAGGATTCTATGGGGAAAATACTAAACAACACAGAAGACATCAAAAGAAGTTGTAAGGAATACAGAGAATCACTGTATCCAAAAGAATTGGTCAACATTCAATCATTTCAAGAGGTAGAATATGATCAAGAACAGATAGTACTGAAGGAATAAGTTCAAGGTGCACTGAAGGCATTGACAAAAAACAAGGATCCAGGAATTAACAAATACCAGTTGATATGTTTCGACAAAGGGGTGCAGTGCTGGAGGTTCTCACTCATCTATGCTGAGAAATTTGGAAGGCAGCTACCTGGCCAACTGACTGGAAGAGTTCCATATTTGTGCCCATTCCATAGAAAGGTGATTCAACAGAATGCAGAAATTATTGAAAAATATCATTAATATCACACGTAAATAAAATTTTGGTGATGATAATTCAAAAATGGTTGCAGCAGTACATCAACAGGGAACCACAAGAAATTCAAGCCATATTCAGAAGAGGACATAGACCAAGGGATGTCATTACTGATGTCAGCTAGATCTTGGCTGAAAGCAGAGAATACCAGAAAGATGTTTACTTTTGTTTTATGGTCTATGAAAAGGCATCCAACTGTGTGGATCATAACAAATTACAGATAACATTGCAAAGAATAGGAATTCCAGAACACTTAATTGTGCTCCTGAGGAACCTATACATAGATCAAGAGGCAGTCGTTGGAACAGAACTAGAGATACTGAGTGGTTGGGTTAAAATCAGGAAAATTGTGGGTCAGGTTTGTATCCTTTCACCATACTTATTCAATCTGTACACTGAGCAAATACTTTGAGAAGCTGGACTACATGAAAAAGAACATGGCATCAGGATTGGTGAGGACTCATTAACAACCTGCAATATGCAGGTGACACAACTTTGCTTGCTGAAACTGAAGAGGACTCGAAGCACTTACGGATGAAGATCAAAGACCATAGCCTTCAGTATGGGCTACACCTCAACATAAAGAAAACAAAAGTCCTCACAACTGGACCAATAAGCAATATCACAATAAATGGAGAAAAGATTAAAGTTGCCAAGGATTTCATTTTACTTGGATCCTCAATCAACACCCATGGAAGAAACCATCAAGAAATCAAAGGATATATTGCATTGGGCAAATCTGCTGAAAATTACCTTTTAAAGTGTTAGAAAGTGAAGATGTCACTTTGAGGACTAAGGTGCACCAGACCCAGGCCATGGTCTTTTCAATCTCCTCACATGCATGCAATAGCTGGACAAGGAAGACGGAAGAAGAATTGATGCCTTTGAATTAGGGTGTTGGCAAAGAACATTGAATATACCACGGACTGCCAAAAGAACGAACAAATCTGTCTTGGATGAAGTACAGCCAGAAGGCTCCTTAAAAGCAAGGATGGTGACACTTTGTCTCATGCACTTTGGGCGTATTATCAGGAGCAACAAGTCCCTAGAGCAGAAGGTCAGTGAAAAAGAGGAAGACCCTCAACGAGATGGATTGACACAGTGGCTGCAACAATGGGCTCAAACATAGCAATGATTATGAGGATGGCACAGGACCAGGCAGTGTTTCTCTGTTGGACATAGGGTTGCTATGAGTCAGAAGTGACTTGACGGCACCTAACAACAACAACAGCAACATGGTCATTTTAATAGGGGAGCCTCAAGCTCTGGAATCAAAATGTTTTATTTCAGAGGATTGCTTATTCTATACCACTTTATAACACTGGTTCTCCTGGGAGCAGCCTAAGCAAAATTGAATGTCTGCTTTGTTTCTCAAATTGAACCCAGCAAGCCATTTCATTCTGAGTGATAAGCTTGCTGCAACTGCCAAAGATCACTAACTTAGCTTGATAATTCGTGCTCCCCAAAAATCATTTTACATGAATTAACAACAATAATCAACAAAACAATAGACATTTATATAGCACCTACTTTGTAAATAACACTCAATTAGTAATGTGAAGGACCAAATGTACTTACTAAGTGGTTCAGTTTGTCATATCATCATACCTGAACAAATAAAGCCTAAATATTGCTCTTAGATACATTAAAATCCCCCAAATATTTGTGAACTCTTACTTAAGATTTTTATTTCTCCAATGGGAATGTAAATGTATGGTTACTTTGGACTAGTAAAATTCCACACATATGGTAAAGAGAATACCGATGAGGCAAAAATCTGATTTTCAGCAAAAATCATAGAATATTAAAGAGACCACATCTTTCATTTAATAGATGTGAAAAGTGAGGTCAGAAGAAGTTCAGTGATTATGCAATGTCATGCCATCGGTTAAGGCGAGAGACACATCTAGAATTCATATCTTCTGATGCCTGACCTGGGAATGTTTTAACTAGCCAACACTAACTTTGTTTCTTCTTAAAGAGCTTACACTTATCAGCAATTAATCATAGGTTATGTGCTTAAAAAGCTGAAGATGTTTTAGTTATAATTGCACTATTTTGTCCACACATGGTTTCTAATTAACTGAACATTGATATAAAAACAATTAACATAAAATTACAAATTTAAAGGTGGCAAAGTACACTTTCAAAAACATTTAAGGAGGCTTAGCATTAACACACACAGATAAAGTAAAACTGTAAACAGTTAACGAAAATCAGAAGAGAAGGCTCAAGAAATAAAGGATGAGGGTGGAAGAAACATTACAATAAGCAGCATTACTTGGCACTAATTACCCCCAAAGTGGGGAGTTGAATACCTGAAGAGTGGGGTGAAAAGAAGACTTTTCACAGTGTACCTTTTCCACCTTGAATTTTGAGCCTTAGTATTTAAGACCCTTTGATGACCCATGGACATATGATATCCCAACCACTTTCTGTACCTCTGGAGTTCTTTGGGAGTATACTTTTCCCACTGAAAGTATTTGCTGCCCTTCCGTGGGGACTTGCATAATGGAGAAAGGTGAAAGAAATGTTAGTTGAAGTAAAACACCTGGAGTACAAGGCTTGTGAGTAAAGTAGTGCACCCTGGAAGTGTGACTGGGTAAAAATTTTGTCTCTTTTGGCTTTTGTACCCCTAGATAAGCCTTGTAAGCATATTAATGGCTTCCTGTGTGATAGTTCGGGAGCCCTGGTGGGTTTGGTTTTATTTTTTGTATGTCGTATTTGAAAAATCAGAGAGTCCCCATGTAAGCTAATGGAAGGCACCTGACCATATTTTCAGAAGCCAAGGTTCATTGGGACAGACGGTCGCCCATCAATCAGCAGGCTTAAGAACGCAAGAAATTCAGTGGTAACCATGTAGTCCCAGATAATATTTCTCAAAATCGGTATTACCAACCAAAAATTTAAACACACTCCATGACTCAGCATACTTCCATTAATGAAAACACATGGTACCAAAAAAAAAAAAAATTCAAAGCAGAAAATAATAGGGTCACCAAATGGTCTAAACTAATTGTCCCCAAGTCTGACTCATGGTGAGTCAGAGTGGAACTGCACTCCATAGGGTTTTCAATGGCTGATTTTTCAGGAGCAGGTCACCAGGGCTTTCTTCCAAGGCACCTCTGTGTGGATTAGAGCCACCAGTCTTCTGGTTAGCAGCTGAATATGTTAACCATTTCCATCACCTAAGGACTCCACCATAATATTGTTGTTGTTAGTTGCCGTCCAGTTGGTTCTAACTCAGAGGCCTTGTGTATAACAGAAGGAAATGTTGCCCAGTCCTGTGCCATCTTCCTGACTGTCTGTATGTTAGAGTCCATTGTTGGGGCTGTTGTGTCACCCTATATTACCTACTCAAAAATTTAGAATAAACTGAGCATTTTAACTATTTTAAAAAATCAATAAATATATAATCTATCCCTGTTTGAGCAAAGCTGAAATAATTTAGTCCTTAGTCCAGCAAGTAGCAAGCAAAAATATGGAAACACTGTAGATAGTAAAGGTAACAGATCTCTAGGCATTTGATAATGATATTCCCTTGCCCATTAATGGTTTTCTTTTTCCCTCTTCCATTAATTGGACCCCTTCTAAAAGGCCTCATTTAAATCTCCATCGCCTTCATAATATCTTTCACGATTGTTCCAGCTCTCATGAAGACTATCTCTGTAAACTCTGACAGCCCATGCAGTCTACGGTGTGGACTCCAGACCCCTGCCCACACTCAGGCATCGTACCATACCACTCCTCCTCCCTTGCTGTGCTTTTGCCACGTTGGCTGTTTTTCTGATTTTCAGATCAGCCAAACTCATTTCTTCCTCAAGGATTAGCCCTTACTTTTCCCTCTGTCTGAAATCTGTTCCTCCGAATCTCCACAAGGACGGCTCCTTTTTGTGATTCAGGGGTAGTACAAATATCACTTCTTTGGCAAGGCTCCTCCAGACCACCTGACCTAAGAGCACACCCCCCATCCTCCACCACCACCTCCCATCAATAGCTATCATGTTGCCCTGTTTTATTTTCCTCTTAATGTTTAACATGGAGTCCCTGGGTGGTGCAAACAATTAAACACCTGCCTGTTCACCAAAAGGTTGGTGATTCAGCTCCCTGGGAGAAAGGCCTGGTGATCTACTTCTGAATGCTCAGTCATCGAAAACCCTGTGGAGCACAATTCTACTCTGACACACATAGTTTTGCCATGAATCAGAGTCAACTCTGCAGCAAGTAGTTTTTTTAGCATTTAACACTCTCTGAAATGACCTTTTTAATATGGATGTTTACTTGTTTATTTTCTGGTTTTCTCTGTTATAATATAAGCTCTGTGAAGTTAAAGACATCTTGTTCGCCACTGTAGCTCTAGCTCTTAGTACATTCCCTGGCACATAATAGATTCTTAATAAATATTTGCCGAATGAATATCCTACATCACATTCTACCCTGTGCTACTTGTTGATTATTTCATCCCTTATCTCCCAACTAAATTAGAACTTCCCTGTGGTGCTCCATATTTTATCTGCCTCCCCTACTGCTCTTAGCAAAGAACCAGGCAGGTCTACCCTTGATAACTACTTATTGATTGATTGATCAGAGCATGCAGCTGTTACACAAGATGCTAGAGAGCAGGGGAATAGAAACAGGTGATCTTAGATGGGTTTGTGAACGATGTAAGTTAACTGCTTCTGTGTGTCTGGAATGGATGATAGGACAGTCATCACCTGACAGAGAAACACTAGACATCTTTGCTCTGTAGCACCTACAAAAGCCCAAATGTCAATATCGGTTTGTACCTCAGGTTGCGTTGCTCCCCAGAGAGTTTTTACTAAAGGGATAAAGTAAAGCATTAAAATGTAAATTCTGCTATTCTGGTTGCTTTGCATGTAGGCGCATCTTCCTTCCAAGGAGCTCAAGTAAGTGGTAACAACTCTATTTAACATAAAACACAGCATACATCTTACACAGTGCAAATGAATTGAAATTAAAACCCGTGGGAGTTGTTCTAACAATCTCTCTTGGCAGCATGGCATACAAACTTGAAAAAAACTGAGGATACAGTTATTTGGAATGAAAGTTGGGTTGCTCACTTAGTCTCTGAAACTTAAATTCTCAGTAGTCCGGGGGAGAGGCTGAGGTGGTATAGAAAAGACAGAAACTTATATTGGACAAAGTGGTAGATACTTCCTTAAAATACTTCCAGCAAACAATTCTAGTAATTGAGTGTAAGAAGTTATGTGGTTTATTCAAATACTTACCAACTATTTATCGAGCACCTACTATGTGCTGGAAGTCCCTAGGTGGCACATATGGTTAAGTGCTTGGCTAGTAAACAAAAGGTTGGCAGTTCAAACACACTCAGAGGTACCTTGGGAGAAAAGCCTGGCAGGCTGCTTCCAACAGGTCACAGCCTTGAAAACCCTGTGGGGCACTGTTCTACTTGTACACATGGGGTTGCAATGAGTTGGCATCAACTTGACAGCAGTTGGTTTGGTTTGGTTATGGTACTATGTGCTAGGTACTGTGCTCAATGCCAAGATACAGCCATGAAAAATTGAGACATGTCTATGCTTTCAAAGTTTGGCTAGGGAGGTAGGCAAGTAAAGAAGCATCCCCAATGCAGTGTGATAAGAGCTCTGATGGGGGTAAGGAGAGCGGGAGTACCTAGGAAGGACGCCTAATCTTATTTTGGAAGAGCAGAGAAAGTTCCTCAAGGAAGTGATACATTAGCTGAAGCACACAGGATTAGGAGGACTTAGCAAGATTTATAGCAGGATGAAGTGTTACAGACCCAAATAACAGATTATACCGAGGCCTAGGACACAGAGGGAATGTGGGTGATGAAGGAGACATGTAAATAAATATTACAGCTGGATTGTAGAGGATGCAAGACACTCTGAAAACAGACTCATGAGTTGTTCTCTAATTGTAGTCAATTTTAGCAGGACATACCAAAAACAGATATCCTATCGTTTTTCTTTAATTAAATAAATTAAAAAAAAAAAAAACCTTCACATCCTGTAGCCAACCAAATAGCACAGTCCTGTAAGAAAAGCACAGAAATGTTTTCCTAAGCACAGCATTCTAATATTTCCCTGACAAGAACACCTTGTCCACCCCGTCCCCCACCCTGATGCAGCTGATGGCATAGATCCACATTGACTAGTGATGGTCATCTGATTACATTTTATCTCCAAATACTTTACCTCTGTATCAAAGCTCATTTGACTAGCTGAGAGCTTTAATCTCCTGCGCCCCTCCCTCTCTCCCCATTGCATCTTGCTACTTTATCTGGAGAAGCACCAAACTTCTCAACAAGAGCAGTTTCGGTTATTTGATTACTGCTAGTATGCCAAATTAATGTGTACAGTAATGTGTATCTGGTATAATACATCACACAATCAGATGCTGGCCTTGCTTTAATAAGTGCATTATGCAGAGTGACATTATTAATTAAGGCACAATATGGTAGAACAGGCATGTTCAGACAGAAGGCCAACACCATGAAGAGCAATCTGTAAATCTTTTAACTTCAGAACCACAACCCAATTGTCTCTCTTCCCTGGGAATATACAACTTGGCAGGGTTTTACAGGTCCACTGTGCCAGGACAAGTATCAGTGGGGCACCTCCATGCAGGAAGAGATAAGCCTGGCTGTGAATTAAGCCTGCCATGCAGAGTGCAGTGGATGAGGCACAATCCTAAGCATTGCTTTGTTCGTGAACTAGACAAGAAATTTTCAAGCATGCATTAAACCACCCTCAGAGTTGAATAAAAGGGTCTCTATTATTTAAGGACTCCCTGGATGATGCAAATGGTTAATGCACTCGGCTGATAACCAGAAGGCTGAAGGTTCAAGTCCGCCCAGCGGCGCCTCGGAAGAAAGGTCTGGTGACCCACTTCCAAAAAATCAGCGATTAAAAACACTACGGAGCACAGTTCTACTCTGACACACATGGGGTCACTACGAATCGGTGTTGACTGGACTGCAACTGGTTAAACTACTTAAAACCACCAGGGGAGGCAACACAGTGAGGTGTAAAGAATTCAGTGCTGGGAGTTATGGAGCTTGGGCTCCAGTTCTAGCTCAGCCAGGTAGTCATCTCAATACATGAGCCTCATTTTCTCCACCCACATAGTCATTAAGTTCCTTTCTGGTACTGATATTCCAAGACTAGCTCATCATCTTTGCCACAGTCCTACAATAAGAATTGCCTCCATTACCACCTTCAGGGCTACTAATCACTCCCTCTTCCCTACTTGCTATAATAGTTGTGGTTCTCGGAGCCAAGAGTAAGAAAGCAAAACGAAGAAACCATTCTGGCAAAGAGACACTTCTGTATGTTGACCATGGGATATGCACTAACATTATAGGTATATTCTGTGTGATCTCTTAGGGCTAATTTGAAAGAAAAATCTTTTACAAAGGTTTATATTAGATTAAACACATTGCCTTCCAATTTCCTCCACCATCAGGATAACAATCAATATCCCCTAACAAGCTACTGGGACATTGTCAGATGAGATGGGATAATTGAGCCTGAAAATGCAATTCCATTGCTCAGCACAGCTATTTGTCCTTCACAGTCTCGTAGGAGACTTGGCAATACTTTGGTGTTTTATTTTCTACAGTATGGCTAACTAGAGTTCTGGGGGTCAGCAAACTACAGCCTTTGGGTCAAATGCATCCCACAGCCTACAAGCTAAGAATGGGTTTTATATTTTTAAAGTGTAGTAGAAAATCAAACAAAGGAATAAGAAATATGTGATAGTGTGACGTATGTAGTCCACAAAGCCTAAAATATTTACTATGTGGCCTTTTACAATAAAAGTTTGCTGACCTTTGAACTAGACTAAATATGACACTTTCATTATTTAAATATTTTGTAGTAGATAAAAATCTAGGGACCTCTTTTACACTTGACCCTAATTTCCAAGCAGGTGGTTTAAACATCCCGCTCAAGATAAAGCTTCCTGAGACTTTTTCTTGAAAAGAAAGTATAAAAGATAAGGAAGCAAGGTGCATAGGACAAATCAGATAAGAGAATCAGTGATATGGATGGGGGAGGGATGGGTACCCAGGTGAAGAGGAGTAGAAGAGGGTTCCAGGTACATAGAAAATGGTCTGAGTTAAGAGAGAATATGGAGAGTCTGAGAAACTCCAAGCTGCCTGGCAAAAAGTCAGGGTACAATGTGAGGGATACTGAAAGGTAAGAGTAAACAGGTAAATAAAGGTTAGAAATGAAAGGACTTATACGCAGAAAAGTATCTAGATGTTGCCCTGAAGGCAATGGGGAGTAACTGGAACTACAGTCCACTGCTTTCCTTAGTACTTATTCCTCAATCCACAGCATCCTCAGACAAATGAGTCAGACCCTATCCTGAAAGTGAGGCTGTAATGGAGGTTGTGAGTGGATAACAGGGAATATTACTGGATCTCGGGTCCACAAACCCAACTAGGAAGATCCATAAAGCATCCATTTTCCCTCTCCCGTAGTCCTAAAGCCCCCAGATGAGTGCAGACATTTCAGGTAGAATTAGGGATATTGGCAGAAATACTCTGAAAATAAAAATCTGAGATTCAAGAGTATCTCCTAGGGAAACATATTTTGACAAAATACGCACCAGAAGAAATAGCATGCTGCTTGCTTTCAAGGAATGGTTATTGTGTTGTCCACCTTGGGACCAGAAGAAAGAAGTTATCTCATTTATCATGTATCTGGGTAGGGAGAAAAAAAGAAGAAGAAAAAAAACATCCGCTCAACAAACTGCAGTGTCAAAATATATTCCATCTTGCAGCCTTGCAGTTCCCAATACCCTCCAGATTGTAGGATCCACACCTGTTTTGACACTAACTCCTCCGCAAAAGACATTGTCTGCTCTGATAGCTGACTAGTTATTCACAAAACTCTGCAGGGACATCAGAGAGAAGATGGGAAGAGAAAGAGACAAGATACCTGATACCCACCTGCACTTCTGTGAGAGCTTTTAGGAAATCATGTGCCTGGACTCTGAGATCTGCCACCAAAAAAAAAAAAAAAAAATTTCCTGCTTTAAAAGAAAAAATCAAGCACGTTAGCAAAAAAGACATTTTATACCTAAACCAGCTTTTCATAAAAAAAAAAAAAAACGAACCCACAGCCATCAAGTCGATTCCAATTCATAGCAACCCATACGGTTTCCAAGGCTGTAAATCATTACAGCCTTGGAAGCAGACTGCCACATCTTTCTTCCAAAGAACTGCTGGTGGTTTCGAACTGCCAACCTTTCAGTTATACTGAAGCACTTTAACCACTGTGCCACCAGAGTTCCTTACAGGTGCCCAGAAATAGCAGGCCCAGAGTCATGAATTATCTGTGCCATTGGCTAATATGATTAAACAAGAGGGACGTGAGTTTCCACGTTCTGAGAAAGCCAGAACAGAAAGACTGGCTCAAAAGCACAAAATGCAGATGTGGTGGGAAAGTATTAGGAAACCAAGTTGAAAAACACATCATGCCTAATCCATCAGGTTGAGTAAAAATGAGACAGTGTGCGATGATGGTGGGTGAAATATAGAATTTAATAAACTAATTATTCCCAAAAGGGGCTAGAGCCCTAAATGACCTTAGGGCCCTTTCTGGGCATTATTTTAAATCCTCTAGTTCTTACCTTTAATTCCGGCCATGGCAGGTTTCAACTAGTTTCATATAGTGTAACCTGTTAGTGCTCACCTCAGTCAGTACTGCCCCCCTCCCCCTTTCTGTCATGGGCATCCCCCAGGCAACCACTGGGCACTTACCTATGTGCAAACCAAAAGTGCAGAAGAGTTAATGCCCATGGGCAACTGTTGACCAATGAATGTGTTGTGCTCACCAGTGTATCATGATGCCGCATGTCCTCCTTTGAGTAAACAGTTTTGAGGTGCATTTCATTAAGCTCCTCAAATGTTCCCTTGGAATCAATCACCAGTTGTTTTTAGCAGCGGCTAAATCAATAACATAACTTTTTAGTGGCTTTCCCACCTTCCCTCCTTTCATTCCCCTGTCTCTCATGCCTGATTCCTAGGAGTGCATTCCTAAATACACTATCTTCAAACAGGCCTTTGCCCAGGCTCTGCTTTCAGGGAAACCCAGGTTGAGACACGGCCATTTCTTCCCCTCTAACACAGAGATATTTAAATTGTAATCCACAACACTCTTGGTTTATTCATTAATTCAGTATATACTTACTCTGTTCCTAGTACTCAACTAGCACTCTTCTAGGTGTTGGGAATATAGCAATGCACAACATCCCTGTTCTCCTGGAGGATGTATTCAAGTGGGAGAGACAAATAATCGTCAAGTAAACAAATGAACACGGTTATCTCAGAAAGTGATGAAAACTAAGAAGAAATTAAAACAGGTGAATGTGATAGACAGTAAGTTGGACGAGGGAGGGGAGTGTGGCTTTTTAGATAGTTCAGTGAAGGAAGTCCTTTCTCAGGAGGTGACATTTGAGCTCAGTCCCAAATCTCAAGAAGAAACTAGTCATGAAAAGTTGTAGAAAGAGGTTCCAGTACAAAAGCCCTGAGTGAAGAAAACACTCTATCAGTTCTTGAGATAGCATGGCTGGAGTTCACTGAGCAAGCAGGAAATTAGCATGTCCTGAGATTCGGAAGGTGGAGGGCTAATCAAAGAGACCAACACCAGATTCTCCAAAATCACTCCTCCTCTCAAAGGAACAAAATGCTCCTACCGGCTCAAGGTCATCATTTCTGTGCTTTCTTCCCCTGAGGGTGACATTTCCCCTTAGAAGCATCTGAGCCATTATGTAGAGGGGCTTCTGTGGAGCCCTCTCTCCATGTATATGCCTATGTCTTTGCTACAGTCTCATGCCCTGTGATGGGACTGATTAGATGAGACATGGAAGAACCAATGTTAAAGGCACTTCTGGTTAAGAAGAAGGCAGGCAGAAGAAAATAAATCAATATGTAAATTATATGTCAGAAAATAATCTTAAGTCAAAAGATTCATTTCTATATCTTGCTAAAATAATATCTAAGTTCTTACAAAATGATATGCTCTTCTTAAGACCCAGGCAAACCTGTTACCCAAAAAGTTCTCACTTGACTCTATTATGAACAAGTCCGTCTATCAATCAAATCATGAAGGAGCCCACTTGTCATCTATATATAGAATCCTATTTCTTTTTTGCCACAGCTAACCCACAGAGTGATCCTCTACCCACCTAGCTCCTCTATCCCCTAGGGCACCACACTCTCCTTCCTTTTCCTGTTTCCATTCGAAGCTGGCTTTCTAGCCCTTTATTGGGTCTGCTAATGGCTAGAAGTATTAGCTCTGACCAAATTCAGACATCAGCCATTAAGCAAGCAAGAATTATTTTGAGACATCTGTATATAGCTTTACACTCTACAAAAGTGTACAACTAGTCCTGATCTCAGAGAGACAAAATAAAATAATATAAAACTCTTTCCCCTTATAAAATGTTTCCTCTACCAGGACCTCAGGGCCTCCAAATGTGTAATAATGTGTGTCAGGCTGAGGGGAGAGCAGGATCCCCATCAAACTTTCCCTCTTCCTATCTTTTGAGAGAAACTTCTCCATTCCCATTTGAATTGTTAATCCTCTCCTATTGCTGTTGGCAGAAACATATATCTTATGTCATTTTGATAAAGTTGTGCATTTAATGTTCCCACAGTTAAGTGAGAGGGAAAAAAAATCCCTAACATTTTTTAAATGAGGCACTTCAAGTAGCAGAGGGAACACACTGTCAAATGACTAATTTTGAGGCCGTAGATGACCTCCAGGAACATACATCGTTCTCCAGCCTGCAGAAAATAACAGGCATTTTTCATTCTTCTCACACTTGGGGTTTTATCCTCCAGTGTGAGAAGGAAGGTGTCTGGTTTTGTTTCTTTGGACCACCCAAAGCATGAAGAGAAGGCATGTTATTCAAGCCTTTCTCTCCAAAGGAAGAGCCATTGAAAGTATTCAAACTCATTACTCTACCATCAACCATGGCCTGGGAAAGGTTTTAAAAGTATCCATTCCTGGGTTAGTTGGAGAAAACACCAGAGCCAGGAGGAGCTTAATGTGTCCATGTCCTGTGCTATTTTCCCCAATAATAGAAAAGAAGATAGTAAAGGGTGCCCACTGTGACAGCACCCGTGTCAGTGACCTAACCACCAGAGAGCCTCCCTTCCACCACGTGGTTTCTGCTAAGCACTGGGAGAGTGGAGGTTACAGAGAGTGACTCCCCAGTTATCCATGCGGTACCTGTCTCTACTGAAAGGGATAGAGCCAGGACCTAGAAACTTAGAATCATGCAGTTGGAATTTCAAGTATGTAAATAACATGACATTTTGAATTGAGACTTGGAAAGTTCCAGAATCCAGGTTTCTTTCTTTTGAACTGCTACCCTTGGCAAAATATAGATTTAATACGGTATGGAATTTTCCCTGAGGCGAATTTAGGGGCTCCCTCTGCAGTATTCTCATAGAATCATCTATGAATCTGGTTTTAAAACAAAAATAGCAATAATAATTTTCAATTAATGTCCCAAGACTGTGCTGGGAACTTTGAAATTCATTTAATCCTCACAGTGACCCAATGAGGTAGATTTTCTCTTCAATTATTTATGAGCTCCCCTGTCTCCCCCACCTTCCACCATCGCAGCAGAATGTAGCAGTAAGCTCACGGACTTGCTCCTTGTCCTCCTTACCCATCTGCTTCCTCTGAACTCTCTCTTAGCCCATCCATATTGCAGATGGGATAATAATGTGGTCAAATGAAATTAGGAAGCTAGGGACTTGATGTGTACACTTATCTAATGTAGCAAATTTTTTGTTTTTGTTCTTATTTGTGTGTTTGAATTTAGCTACTGTTTCCCAAGCACTTAATAAATCCAAGACACTCTGCTAACTTTAATAATAAAAGAGAGTGCTATTATTCCTATTACAGATGAGGAAAACAGAAGCTCTTTCCTCTACCTTGAATATTATTTTCTTGACTAATGCCTACTTAAAAGGAGCCCTGGTGGCACAGTGGTTAAAGTGCTCGGCTGCCAACCAAAGGGTCATTGGTTCGAACCCACCAGCTTTCTTCGCGGGAGAAGGATGTGTCAGTCTGCTTCCGTAAAGATTTACAGCCTTGGAAACCCTATGGAGCAGCTCTACTCTGTCCTATAGGGTCGCTATGAGTCGAAATTAACTGAATGGCAGTGGGTTTGGTTTTTTAATGCCCACTCATCCTTGAGGTCTTATTAAGGAGAAAGTCTTTATTCACTCTCACCACTCTATTCTATTTCTTCAAAAGAACAGTTACACCATAATTATTTGTAAGATTGTTTAGTTATCTGTTTTTTCTATTATATGCATCTATTAGACACAAAATTTGTGGAGGATACCATAGTCAGATAACCCTGTGAGATGGGTGGGACATATATAGTCATCCACGTTATAATTAGAGCCAAACAGTCTCAGAGAGGTAAAGTGGCTTTCCCAAGGATGCACAGGCTTTCTCTCAGGTGCTCCTAACAAAGCTGATGTTCCTGTGAGTGGTACAAAGAGAAGGGAAGCTGCATGTTCTGTGGTTGCCTGAGTAGACTCATCAAGACTCAGCAAGTTCTGCCCTGAGCAGAGACACTTAGGCACTCCTTCTACAAAGGTGACCAGGAACTTCTGAAAATATTTAGAATTGACTATTTCTGAATATATCTGAGTCCTGGTGGTGCAGTGGTTAAAATCTTGGCTGCCAGCCGAAAGGTTGGCAGTTTGAATCTACCAGCCACTCCTTGGAAACACTATGGGGCAGTTCTACTCTGTCCAAAAGGGTCGCTATGAAGTTGGAATCTGCTCAACAACAACAGGCTGTCTGAATAAGGAGCCCTGGTAGCGCAACAGTTAAGTGCCTAGCCGCTAACCAGAAGTTAGGGGTTTAAACTCACCCAGTTGCTCCGCAGGAGAAAGGCTGGATCTATTCCCGTGGAGATTATAGTTTAGAAAACCCTATGGGGCAGTTCTAGTCTGTCACATGGAATCATTATGAGTCGAAATAGACTCGATGGCACCTAACAACAACAGCAACATCTCTGAATATGTACCCTTAGGTTTTAGGCCAAAAAAAATCTGAATTTATGCCAGGAGATAGTTTAAACTTGTTTTTAATCAAACCCAAGAAAATCAAAAAGGAAAGCTAAAATGTGTATAGCAAAATGCGTGCTCTAGAGCAGAATTCCTTGTTTTGAATTCCTGCTCCAAATTCTTTTTTATTTTAAAATAATATTTTATTGTGTTTTTGGTGGAAGTTTACAGCACATTAGGATTCCGTTTAGCAATTTCTCTACATATTGTTCAGTGACATTGGTTATATTTTTCACAATATGTCAACATTATTTCTGTTCTGGTTGTTCGATTTCCATTAATCTAGCTTCCCTGACCCCTCTTACCTTCTCATCTTTGTTTTAGTGTAAATGTTGACCGTTTGGTCTTATATAGATTATTCTTTTTAAGAAGCACAGTACTCATAGGTGATATTGTTTACTTTATGAGCCAATCTGTTATTTAAATGAAAGGTGACCTGTGAGGGTGGTGTCAGTTCAAAGTTTAAAGGATATCTCAGGGTGATAGTCTTGGGGGTTCCTCTAGTCTCTATGGGTCCAGTAAGTCTGGCCTTTTTCAAGAATATGAGTTTTGTTCTATGTTTTCTCCTATTGTATCAGGGACCATCTATTGTGCATCTGGTCAGAAAGATTGGTCGTAGTAGCTGGGCACCATCTAATTCTTCTGGTTTCAGGATAGATAAAGCCTTGGTTCATGCAGGCTATTAGTCCTGTAGACTAGTTTCTTCTTTAAGTCTTCAGTTTCCTTCTTTCTCTTTTGCTCCAAATGTGCAGAGACCAATAGTTGTATCTTAGATGGCCACTCACAAACTTTTAAGACCCTACTCACCAAACTAGGATTTAGAACATAAACTTTGTGAACTATGTTATGTTGATTGACTGAGTTATCCCATGAGACTATAGTCCTAAGCTTTCAAACCCAGTAAACCAACCCCATGAGGTGTTTACTTATGTCTAGGAAGTATCTGTAACTGTGCCCCGTATGTCCTTTATTGTATTTCCTGTTCCAATTTTTACCGACTGTATGACCTTGGGAAAACTACTGAACCTCTCTAAGTAAGCCTCAGTTTCTTCATTTGCACAATGGTTTTAATAATTGTGCCTGCTTGATGGGTAGGCACCTTAAGAACTAAGATGTCACTTTAAAGACTAAAGTGTGCCTGACCAAAGCCATGGCATTTTTAATTGCCTCATATACTCCTGAAAGCTGGACAATGAATAAGGAAGACTGAAGAAGACCTGATGCCTTTGAATTATGGTGTTGGTGAAAAATAGTGAATATATCATGGACTGCCAGAAGAATGAACAAATCTGACTTGGAAGAAGTACAGCCAGAATGCTCCTTAGAAGCGGGGATAGGGAGACTTCATCTCACATATATTGGACATGTTATTAGGAGGGTCGCTATGAGTCAGAATCGACTTGACAGCAATGGGCTTTATCAGGAGGGATAAGTCCCTGGAGAAGGACATCATGCTTGGTAGATGGTCAGCAAAAAGAGGAAGACCCTCAATAAGATGGACTGACACAGTAGCTGCAACAATAATGCGTTCAAGCATAACAACAATTGTGAAGATGGCACAGGACTGGGCAGTGTTCCGTTCTGTTGCACGTAGGGTCACTAAGAGTCAGAACTGATTCAATGGCACTTAACAACAACAACCTGATCAGTCTATTGTAAGGCTTACATGCAATATTGAATGTAAAGGACTTAACATGGTGTCTAACATGTACGAGTAGACACTGAAGGTCAGATGCCTGCTGGTGATGTTAAAGATGAGAGGAGGAGTAGGTACAAAAACGGGGAGGATACCAGATGTTTGATCCAGGCTTCCTGGAGATAAGACTTTTGTAGGACATCTGATTGAACAACAAAAGAATTCAAAATGACCATACTGGGCCATCCAGAAACAAATGGTCAATCCCACCTCTGATATATCAAAAGAGAGATGATTTGGAATCTTTTGATTTTTTTTTTTTTAACTTTTCTAAGGGCATTGATGCCAGGGAAGTAATCTAAGACAGTGGCGGTGGTATGATTTTTCTCACCTGGAGTGCCAATCTCCAAATCTCCCTTAAGCTTTGGTGAGAATGATTGTCTGCGGTCCCTCAGGAACATGGGCCACAGTACTGATGATAAGCACTTATTAAGGATGGCAGTGTGACAGGCCCTGGACAAACATTCATCCATTCAATCCTTAGGACTGTTCCACGAGGTAAGGTTAGTTTTGACCATTTTACCAAAGGAGAAATTGGAATCCAGAGGCAAACAGACTCTCCAGCATTCACCTAGGGATTAAGTAGCTGACTGGGATTTACACTTACCTCCTTGTGCCCCTAGGCCCATGCATGCTCTTCCTACTATAAAACTCTCCCCCTGAAAAGTGGAGCTTTCCCAGGGGACTACAAATTAGAAGCCGCCTCAGAAGGTCCTGACACTGTGAGGAGTCACTGAAGAAGCAAACTCTCCTACGGTACATCTGGAGGCTCCTCCCTGTTCTCTCTGGTTATAAGGAAAAGCTCATAGCTTTGAATGTTGCTTTTGTTAGTTATCCAGTTGATTCTGACTCATGGCAACCCCATGTGTGTAGAGTAGAACTGCTCCACAGGGTTTTCAAGGCTGTGAGCTTTCAGAGGCAGATCACCAGTCCTGTTTTCCAAGGCACTTCTGGATGGGTTCAAATGGCCAACCTCTTGGCCAGTAGTCGAGCTCTTAACCATTTGCACCACCCCAGGATCATCTGAAAGTGGACTATAAAAAACAAAAAACCAAACCCCATGCCATCGAGTAGATTCCGACTCATAGTGACCCTATAGAACAGGATAGAACTGCCCCACAGGGCTTCCAAGGAGTAGCTGCTTGATTCAAACTGCCGACCTTTTGATTAACAGCCAAACTCTTAACCACTGCACCATCAGGGCTCCTTGAAAGTGGACTAGAAAGGAGGAAATGTCAGTGCCTGATTCACTCATGCACAGTGGCAGGTCTGAGGAAGGGGGCTTTGTCTGAGTCTCCCTTTATGCTTGCCCCTTCCCTCCTGGGGCTGGTCCTCCTCCCACGCACAAAGGACTGGAGTGGGAATGCCCACGCTCATTGCAGAGATACTCACCCAACTCTCTTGCCCAGACACAAAACACCTTCACTCAGAACTAGTGGGGAAAAGTAAAAAAGTTTAAATTGGGTTTGCTATGCACCAGGCACTGTTCTGAACTCTTTCCATGCTCATTTCATTTAACCCTCTCAACCTTCCCGTGACATGAGTATTATGGTCCCTGTTTTATAGACAAGGAAACTGAATCCTACCAAGATTGGGTACATTACCAGTGTTATTTGGATGATTAGTGGGGGTCCAGGATTCAAATGCAGGCCTGTCAGACCCAAAACCTATATTTGATGTTATATTGCCTCATCCTAAAGGGAAACTTTTCAAGGGACTGCATCATTTTAACAGTCAATGTTAGCTCCCAGGAGAGTCAAATCGATCCAGACCCTTTTTATTAGGACAGTGCATCTTTTCTGGAAACAAGGTTGCTCTTTAAACTGCCACGGCACTAACACTCAGAGCAATGTGTGCACCAGCCAGTCTCGTTTGTAGATGGCAGCCACCCTGATTCAAAGAGGATTAAATGTCAGCAATGGCACCTGTGACTTCTGTGATTCCCTAATGCTGGCAGGGTAAATTAAATGTAACGTTCCCTGAACCATCCTTTACCACTACTGAGTGGTGGATTCATTCACTCTGAGTAATAGAGCAAACACAGAACAGTGAAAATGTATGATTTATGGAAGCTATAGCTTATGCAAGGAAGATGGCTTATTCTCTTCTTACCACCCTCTGTGCTCCTCCATTAACTCATGCACCTGCTGCAGGGAGCTGTCCTTTGAAAGGAAACACAAGGAATAGATATGGGATCAAACAGATGAGAATTTCCATCTCAGTTTTGCCTCTTCTCTTGCTGTGTGGCATTGGACATGAACATTTATTCATTCTATAAATATTTAGTGTTTGTCAGCACTGTACAAGCAAAGTGGTTACCAAGATGAAGAAAATATGTCCCTGCCCTCAAGAAGCACATCGTGTAGTAAGAACAGACAAATAAACAAGTGTGACACAGTGTAGAAATTGCCAGAAGAAAGATGTGTGCCAGATAATTTGCATATCGTTTAGTTTCTCTAAGTCTCAGTTTCCTCATCTATAAAACATAAATGATAATGAAAACCTATTTCACAAAGTTGTTGTGAGGTTTAACTGTGATATTGACTGGAAGACATTTTTAACCCAGCAATGGGCACACAGTTGTGGTTTTGACTGTCTATGCTCCAGATTAAGTGAGAAACCTAGTAAATGTCAAGCAAGATGAGAATGTAGAGGGAGCTGAAAGCAGGAGGGGCAAAGAGATGCTCTATCCCATGTTACTATACATTATGGTATTTATCACGTATTGAATTGTGTTCCCCCAAAATATGTGTCAACTTGGCTAGGCCATGATTCCCAGTCTTGTGTGATTGTCCACCATTTTGTCATCTGATGTGATTTTCCTATGTGTTATAAATCCTACCTCTATGATGTTAATGAGACAGGATTAGTGGCAGTTATGTTAATGAGACAGGACTCAATCTACAAGGTTAGGCTGTGTCTTAAGTAAATCTCTTTCGAGATATAAAAGAGAGAAGCAAGCAGAGAGACGGGGGAGGGGGATCTCATACCACTAAGAAAGCAACGCCAGGAGCAGAGTTGCCTGCACTGATAAGCTCCTAGATCAGGGGAAGATTGATGACAAGGACCTTTCCCCAGAGCCGACAGAAAGAAAAAGCATTTCCCTGGAGTTGGCACCCTGAATTTGGACTTCTAGCCTCCTAGACTACGAGAGAATAAATTTCTCTTTGTTAAAGCCATCCACTTGTGGTATTTCTGTTATAGCAGCACTAGATGACTAAGACAGTATTATACACCATGGTATTATACAATGAACTCAAATACAGCAATCATTGTAAGATGGCACTGGACTGGGAAACATTTTGCTCTGTTATCCATAAAGTTGCTATGAGTTTGAGCAGACTCAGCAGCGTCTAATAACAACATTATACATGGTGGTATATTTCTCAGGCTGGGTTCTCTAGAGAAGCAAAACCAGTGAAGTGTCTATATATGTATATAAAAATATATATATAGAGAGAAATTTATACCAAGGAAATGGCTCACACAACAAATCCCAAGATCGGTAGTTAAGCTGGCAGGTCTCTGGCTGACAGGCTGCAGAGGCTGAGGAATCCCAAGATCAGCGGGATCCAGAGTGAGCAAAAGCCGGAGAGCCTTGCCAGAAAGTCCACCAATATTGGATGCAGGCCACACTTCCAAGGAAATTCCCTTTCAACTGATTGACTACTCATAGCAGATCCCATTATGGAGGTGATCACATTATATCAGATCTCATCATGGAGGTGATTACATCATTATATGACTACCTATCTTCTTGGAAGAAGTACAGCCAGAATGCTCCTTAGAAGCAAGGATGGCAAGACTCCGTCTCACATACTTTGGATATGTTATCAGGAGGAATCAGTCCCTAGAGAAGGACATCATGCTTGGTAAAGTAGAGGGTCAGCAAAAAAGAGAAAAACCCTCAATGAGATGGATTGACACAGTGGCTGCAACAATGGGCTCAGGCATAACAATGATTATGAGGATGGCGCAGGACCGGGCAGTGTTTCGTTCTGTTGTACATAGAGTTGCTATGAGTTGGAACCAACTCGAAGGCATCTAACAACAGCAGCAACAACATGACTACCAAACTATATTATAACTGCCAAACCACTGAGAATCATGGCCCAGCCAATATGACACACAATCTTAACAATCACAGTACTATACACTGAGGTGTATACACAATGGTATTATATGCAGTGGCATTATACACAGTGGCATCATAAACCATGTTACTATACACTGTGCTCTGCAGAGCCCCTCAGGGTTGCCCAAGATGGCTCCAGGTAGATGCCAAGTAAGGACAGAGTACAGGTAGGATGTTGGGAGAGAGAATCCCCTCCCCCAATTTAGCTAGAACAGCTCTTCTTTTAACAGTTTTATATATTGGGGCTTCACATAAGACTTCATTTGAAGAAGGGTTCCATAACCAAAACCAAATGTTCAATAGCCACCATAGGACAAACTTCCCAGAATTGAGGAAAACTCTCTGGTAAAAAGGTTGGATTACAATCTGATTGAGGAACTCGCAGCAAGAGGTATCTTTGTTATCTAACTCTTTTTAGAGTCACAATAAATTTCTGGCTGTGTGAAATTTAACTACTTATGAGGACATAGTTTCTAATATGTGTTTCCTACAGAACCTGGATTACATTTGCTTGGTTGCTTTTGAAATAGCCAAAGGTGATGCCCTTCCATCAAAAGTAGCCCCCTACACCTACCTAAAGTCTGTCCCATCACCCGGACTATCTCTGTAATACGAAAAAAAAAGTTTCTGTTTAGTCGACTTCGACTCATGGTGCCTCCACGTGTGTCAGAGTAGAACTGTGCTCCACAGCATCTTCAATGGCTGATTTTTCAGAAGCAGATCATCCAGCCTTTCTTCCGAGGTGCCTCTGGGTGTGCTCAAACCTTCTACCTTTCAGTTTGCAGCCAAGTGCCTTAACCATTTGTGTCACCCAGGGACTTCCTCTGTAATAGAACCCCTCAGAATTTGCAGTTACCCTCTTTATTTATTGTCTATCTCCTCTTTACTAGAATATAAATTTGGTGAAGGCAGGAAACTTGTCAGTCTTGTTATTTGCAGTACTCCCAACTGTCCAGAAGAGTGTCTAGTAGGCCTTCAGTAAATATTGATTTCATAAACAAAAGGATGACTACACAATGTACCCAAATCTCTGATCTGTTAGACTTGTGAGTCAGGCTAATTCTCCTATTTTGCTTGAGATTTTTGCAGCTGTCAATTTATTAGAAGCACTAATTTAGCAAAAGTTTGAACACCCATTCTGCCTCCCACCTCCTGCCCACCTTTCTCCTGGAGACCAGAAAAAGAAGCAACCACGAGGCACCTGGGAGCCCCAACATCATATTGCTACTTTACCTGAAGCTCAGCTCAAGTCCCACCCACTTCTCCTTCCTTCCATCTTGAATTAAATGTGTTGATTGTTTTCCCCAAACATCCTACTGGGAAAAGAAGAGGCCTCAGTCAGATCCATGAGAGCTGGCAGATGAGAGGAGAGAAATAAAATCCATCTTTAAAGCCATCCTGTGGTTTGCCTTCAGGGTTGTTTCCGCGGTCCTCGTGTTTCTCCGTGATGTCCAGCTCAAACATCCATGCTCTCTAAAACAGAAATAAGTTGTCTCTCAAGATCAATATAAAAATAACTGACATTTTCTTCAGACATGAAATTTTCATTTTGGTGAGAAAAAGACAGGGAATAGAGAGGGGTGGAGAAGAGTTCTCCAAGTAAAACTGCCTTTTCGCCACATCTTAAATGGCAAGCTCTCTAATATGAATAGACTGCCTGAATAGCTGCAGAATCTGAATCTAACTTCTAGGGGGTACCCAGGAGGCTCCAACTATGAGAAGAGAGTCATGTTATCCATTTCTTTGTCATGCGTAATATGGGAACATTCCAAATAATGACCATCTTGAACATTTAGGATGCATTTTCTGTGTGCCAAGAACACTGCTAAGCCATCTACATCCATTATTTATTTTAACTCTCACATAATCCTGTGTGGCTTTTATTTTTATTGCTCTTTTACAGATAAGGAAACAAAGGCTCAGAGAGGTGAAGTTACTTGCCCAAGACTACACAGTTAGTAAGTGGCAAAGTTGGGATTTGAACTCAGTTCTCTTGACGCCAGAGCTCCAAGTCCACTCTCCTGCCTTTGAAAGGAAAAGAATATGTAGACAGAGAAGAATGAGGAGGAAGTGGGTAAATTTGGCACTTCCATCCCTCCCAGAGCTACAGGACTCTGGCTAAGGTGGTCTTGTAGGATCCCATACCTGGTAGCTTCCAAAGACAACCAGTTTACCTACCACTGAGGCTTAATTTTTTTCTTCCTTAGCCAAATCACTTGCTAACTGAATTCACTTGCCTACACATCATAATTGGACTAGGGACAGAACAGCTCTGACCTACTTTAAAATCAATTTTGATGTACCCCATGGACTCTTTCAAGCTACTTTACAAACACCATTCTGTTTTTGTTAAATAAATCTAATTGCTCCTGGGGTGTTAACAGATGACATTGCTTCCCAGGAAGAATTTGCCAACATTGGAGCTTCTCTCCAACATTGTCTTCCAAGAAAAGCCCTAAGCCCTGGTATTAGACAGTCTCAAAAACAGACCCCAGGGATGAACACCAAGAGCATGACAGAGGTCTGGCTGTGAGTTGTTTTTTGTTTTAATTGTGCTCTAGGTAAAAGTTTATCGTACGTATTAGTTTCTCATTCAAAAATTTATACACAAATTGTTTTGTGCCATTGGTTGCAATTCCCGCAATGTGACAGCACTCCCCCCCTTTCCACCTCAGCTTCCCCGTGTCCATTCATCCAGTTTCCTGTCCCTTCCTGCCTTCTTATCTTTGCTTTTGGGCAGGTGTTGCCTATTTGGTCTCGTATACTTGATTGATCTAAGAAACACGCTCCTCACCTGTGATATTGTTTGTTTCATAGGCCTGTCTAATTTTTGGCTGAAAGGGGAACTTCAGGAGTGGCTTCAGTTCTAAGTCAGCTAGGGTGTCCAGGGGCTATAGTCTCGGGGGTTCCTCCAGTCTCTGTCAGACCAGTATGTCTGGTCTTTTTTTGTGAATTTAAATTTTGTTCTACATTTTTCTCTCGCTCTGTTTGGGACCCTCCATTGTGATCTCTGTCAGAGAGGGCTCAGGCTGGTGGAGGCTGTGATTCATGCGGTCCATTAGTCCTTTGGACTAATATTTTCCTTTTATCTTTGGTTTTCTTCATTCTTCTTTGCTCTGGACAGGTTGGAACCAATCAATGTATCTTAGAGTCCACTCGCAAGCTTTTAAGACTCCAGATGTTACTCAACAAAGTAGGATGTAGAACATTTTCTTTATGAACTATGTTATACCAATTGACATAGATGTCCCCCGAGACCATGGTCCCCAGCACTGATCCCCAGTAACTCATTCCCTCAAGGTGTTTGGATGTGTCTATAGCATTGATATGAGTTGGAATTGACTAGACGGCAATGGGTTTGTTTTTTAGTTTTAGGAAGCTTCTATGACTTTGGCATGGTCCACTTGTGCTGACTTCCCCTATATTGTGTGTTGTCTTTCCCTTCACCAAAGCTAACACTTGTTTACTATCTAGTTATTTGCCCTCCCCATCCTCACCTCCCTCATAACCACCAAAGATTGTTTTTTTCTGAGTGTAAACCTTGTCTTGAGTCTTTATAACAGTGGTCTCATACAATATTTGTTCTTTTGTGTTGACTTATTTCACTCAGCACAATGCCCTCCAGGTTCATCCACGTTGTGAGATGTTTCTCACATTGTTCTTTATCATTGCGTAGTAATCCATTGTGCGTATGTACCATAATTTGTTTATCCATCCATCTCTTGATGGGCACTTAGGTTGTTTCCATTTTTTACTATTGTGAACAATGCTGCAATGAACATGGGTGTGCATATGTCTATTTATGTGACAGCTCTTATTTCCTGAGGATATATTCCTAGGAGTGGGATTGCTGGGTAATATGGTTATTTCTATTTCTAGCTTTTTAAAGTGGTATCATAACATTTCCCATAGTGATTGTACCATTTACATTCCCACCAGCATTACACTAGAGTTCCAGTCTCCCCACATACTCTCTTACATTCATTATTTTCTGGTTTTTTGAGTAGTGCCAATAGTGTTGGGGTGAGATGGTATCTCATTGTAATTTTGGTTTGCATTTCTCTAATGGCTAGTGATCGTGAGCGTTTCCTCATGCGTCTGTTAGCCGCAATCAATGCCTTCTTTGTTGAAGTGTCTGTTCGTATTCTTTGCCCATTTTTTAACTGAATTATTTGTCTTTCTGTTGTTGAGATGTTGAAGTAGTCTATAGATTTTAGAGATTAGATCATTGTCAGATGTAATTTTTTCCCCAGTCTGTAGTTTCTTTTTTTTTTTTTACTCTTTTGTTGAAGTTTTTGATGAACAGAAGTGTTTAATTTTTAGGAGCTCCCAGTTCTAGTTTATCTTCTGGTGTTTGTACATTGTTAGTTATGGTTTGTACTGTATTTATACAAAGTATTAAGGCCCTTAGCATTGTCCCTATTTTTTCTTTCATGATCTTTATCATTTTACCTTTTATATTTAGGTTTTTGATCAATTTTGAGTTAGTTTTTGTGTATAGTGTGAGATATGGTCCTGTTTTGTTTTTTTTACAGATAGGCATCCAGTTTTGCCAATACCATTTGTTAAATAGACTGTCTTTTCCCCATTTAATGGACTTGGGGCCATTGTCAAAGATCAGGGGACCACAGGTGGATGGATTTATATCTGGGTTCTTGATTCTGTTCCATTAATCTATATGTCTGTTATTGTACCAGTACCAGGCTGTTTTGACTACCATGGCTGTATACTAGGTTCTGAGATCAGGTAGTATGAGGCCTCCTCCTTTGTTCTTTTTCTTCAGTAATGCTTTACTTATCCAGAGCCTCTTTCCTTTCCTTATAAAGTTTGCTGTGAGTTTTAACTTTTTAATTTAATGTGTTTTCAAAAGGCCCCTGAGACACAGTCCTTTTATTAATCAGGGTTAAGATTTTCCCCTGCCCCCAACCCTGTATCCCAGCCTTAACATTTTTTTAAGAATAGAATATTAAAAAGAATTTAAAAGATGGCATCTATTTTTAAATAGTCCCCTTAGAATTAACTAGAGGCGGAGAGGAGTACAGAATCCGTGATCAGTACTATCCGGTAAGAGATGCACTTATTCAATCTTCTGTTCAATGCTCAATAAACATTGAGTGCCTCTGTGTACCAGGCCCAGTACTAGACTCTGAAGTTTACTGATGAGCAGGACCATATTTCCTGCCCTTCTCTTAAAGTCTAATGGCGAAGAAAGCTACAAAAAATAATCACACCAATAAACGTACAATTCGTATTGTGATAAATGTGATGAGTTGTGCTAACAAATATGTAAAGAGAATTTAGGCAGAAAATTCAGGGATGTGACAAGCTTAGATCTAAAGGAGGCAAAGGTGTTAACTAGAAGAAGAGGGGAAATGGAAAATCACTGGGGGATTAATCATCAGATTTAGGCAGTAAAGGCGGGAACATATTGAAGGGGACAACAGTGATACTAGATGCTAGTAGATCTCAAGCAGAACTTGCACGGGAACAATTCAATTCCACTCTCATCAGCATCATAGTCTATTTTGCGTTGCAATGACTTTAGAGATTATCTCATTCAATCTCTCACCCACTGTAAGAATTTACAACTCTGCTTATTCGTTGATTTGGAAAATATGTCTCAGCTGCTCTAGGCTCTGGAGTTACAGCAAGGAACAGCAACAAAAAATCCATGCCTCCATGAAACTTACATTCTAGTGGGAGGAATTGGACAATAAAAACAAATAACTGATAAATATGTTGTTGCTGTTGTGGTTAGAGCTGATGAGTCAGTCCCGACTCATAGAGACCCTATGTACAACAGAACGAAGCATTGCCAGGTCCAGTGCCATCCTCACAGCTGTTGTTATGCTTGAGCCCATTGTTGCAGCCACTGTGTCAATTCATCTCTTTTAGAGCCTTCCTCTCTCTCCCTAACCCTCTATTTTACCAAGCATAATGTCCTTCTCCAGGGACTGGTCCCTTCTGATAGCATGTCCAAAGTATGTGAGACGAAGTCTCACCGTCCTTGCTTCTAAGGAGCATTCTGGCTGCACTTCATCCAAGACAGATTTGTTCATTCTTTGGGCAGTCCGCTGAATATTCAATAATTTGTGCCAACATCGTAATTCAAAGTTATCAATACTTCTTTGATCTTCCTTATTCGTTGTCCAGCTTTCACACGCAGATGAGGCAATTGAAAACCCCATGGCTTGGGTCAGGTACACCTTAGTCCTTAAAGTGACATCTTTGCTTTTTAACATTTTAAAGAGGTCTTTTATGCAGATTTTCCCAATGGTAAATATAGAATATTTGAAAAGTTGGAAGGACTATGGCGAAAAATAAAATAGGGTGAGGGGGATAAAGAATTCTGTTGGTGTTGTTGTGTGCCATTGAGTTTATTTCAACTCATAGAGACCCCATAGAACAGAGTAGAACTGCCCCATAGGGTTTCCTAGGCTGAAACCTTTATGGGTGCAGATAACTAGGTCTTTTCTCCTGCAGAGTGGCTAGTGGGTTCAAACCGCTGACCTTTCAGTTAGCAGCCAAGTATTTAACCATTGCACCACCAGGACTCCTTAAAGAGTTCTAAGGAGTGCTATTTAAATACAGATTTTAGAAGTCCTCAGTGGTGACAAGGTGAGACTTGCAGGAAATAAGGGAGCAAGATATGCAGATATCAGAGGGAACAGTGTTCCAGGCAGAAGAAAGAACACAACTAAAGACCACGAGGCATGTACCTGTTGGTGTATTCTAGAAACAGTAAGGAGGCTGGTGTGGTTTGAGCTTAGTGAACAAGAGCAGGAGGGGAGTAAGAAATAAAGGTAAAAGGGCAATCGGGGAACAGTGCAGGGTCTTGTAAACCCTTGTTAAGACACAGCTTTTATTTTCAGCGGGATGTGAAGCTCTTGGAGGGTCTTAAGCAGGGGACTGATATAAAATGACTTATTATTTAAAAGATTACTCTGACAACTATGAAAAAATTAATATTAGAGGTCAGAGTGGGAGCAGGGAGACAGAATAGGAGGCTATTGCAATAATCAAGGCAAACAGGATGAAAACCATTTGAAAATGCACAGTGGTGATGGTTGTATAATATAGTGAATGTAATTAATGTCTCTGAATTATACTCTTAAAAATGGTTACAATGAGAAGGGGAAAAAAAGTGGAGGCTATTTCCCTATCCTTTGAATCTAGACTGGCTTTGTGACTTGATTTGACTAATAGAATGTGGAGCGAGTGACAATGTGCTAGTTTTAGGCCTAGACCTAGGTCTTGTGTGCTTTCATTCTTTGTCTTAGAATCCTGCCACCACTGGATACACAAGCCTGGGTTAGCCTGCTGGAGGATGAAGGACCACATGAAGGAGAGCTAAGGCCCAACACTCAGCCGCCAGCCTACCTCCAGGCATGTGAGTGAGGCCATCCAAAGCCAGTTAGCATTCAGCCAACATACCAACTGACCACGTACGTATGAACCTGGGGAAAATTAATAAGGTTGAAGACTAAATTGTACTTTCGTAGGTTTACTTCTGGGGAGGAAATGAATTTCACTGTTCAAATCTTATTTTTGTTTTTAAGTATTTTAAAGTAATAAATTTTCATGCAAGATTGACAATTGACCTTCCTTTTGGCTGTTAAAGTTTAGTCAATGACTCTTTGTAACCACCCTTAAAGAAATCCACAAAAGCTTTTAATTTTAAGTAACTGCCCATTTGAGTCTTCTGAGTCAAGCAGCATAAAAACATAAATGGAAAAGCTTACTTAAAAAATGAGCCCAAGTTGTTCCAAAAACCAGAAAAAAAAGGGAATAAAGTATCTACAAGTAACTTGCATTTCAGAAAAGAATCATTGTTCTTAATTTCAAGAAACTCAGAACTGCAGTGGACTAATTACCATGCAATTGAATTCCTCCAAATGTAGATCTATTACATGTTTGTGTGTATCTCTTTAGGCATAAAATAGAGAAACTGAGGGAGATTGGGGACATTGCTATAAGCTGTTTTCCTCCCTCCTTCAACAAACAATAATTTGGGTGTGATAAGGTTTTACAAAACAAATAGCAAGTTGTATAGGGCTTTGTGTTTTGATGCCGCAAGCATGAAAATCCATTTAAGCAACTATCTTTCTGCTTGCTGAGATAAACAGGTTCTGAGTGCCCCATATAAATCTCTAGACCATGGAAGAAAATAATCTCAAACTTTTTTTCTTTATTTGGCCCCAATTAAAGTTCAAAGTGGGAGATTAATTAACAGGCCATTGGCGATTTGTAGCCTGACATAAATAACCAGCTTTAATGTTGTAAAAGGACAAGAAGGGTGAACTCCATGTATTTATATAGAAGGGAAAATGAGGCCAACACTCAGCATTTCACCAACACATCCCTTACTAAGAGGCCACAGAAGATATTTGACATTTTTGCTCCCCAGCATCCACTCCCTCTGTCTGATATCACCTGTATTTCCTCATGGAGATTACTTATCCCCCATGGGGTGTAGGGAAATAATTCAAGTTGACCATTTTCAACTTCAGAAGAAAATGGTCAGGGCCTGCCTATCCCTGCCCCAGTATAAAGAGGAGCTGAGCATCTGACCTAAGTTCTGCCATTGAGGTGTTCTACAGGTTTTTTTTTTTTTGTAAAAATGTATATAATACAACATTCACCAATTCAACATTTTTTACATGTACAATTCAGTGACACTGATTATATTAATCATGTTGTGCAACCATTATCAGCATCTGTTGTCAAATTTTCCATCACCATAAATATATTCAAGGCTTCCTAAACAATGACACCCCCAGGCCCATCCCACCCATAATCACTAATAAACTCTGGTCTCTATGAGTTTGACTATTCTAGATATTTCACATAAGGGAGATCATATAATATTTACCTTTTTGTGAATGACTTAAACTTCATTCAGCACAAAGCTTTTAATAGCTATTGTCTCCCATCTCCAACCTCACCTTCTCTACCCAGCATTCTTATGATAGACTGGGGCTCTATAGACTGATAGGTTCTGCCAAAAGGGAAGCTAGAAGGCAGGTGAAGTCGAGAAGGGACTTGATCATCCCCATTTGCTTACAGTTCCCTTCAGCATCACGCAGCCACAGCTCTTCACCTTAGCAACAGCAGTTCATTCCAAAAGCATCTGGTTTTTTTTTCAAGCTTCTTTCCATAGTCCTAGAACCAACCTCATCTCATTCCCTCAGAGGTACTAGCCAGGAAGTACTCCCTGGGTTTGAGTTCCAGCATTGCCGGGGCCCTTCTCCATCTTTTGTGATACCAGGAGAGGATGGTCAGCACCCTTTCCTCAGAGGTCTGAGCTTCTTCTCCAAGCTTCTAGATTACTGATAACACCAACTTCTTCCCCTTATAGTGGTAGCTACTTCCTGCAGTTATTATATTTATGTTGCCTCAATGTTCATTTTCAATGTTGTAATCCTCCAACTTCTGTTTAACTAATTCCCTGCAATAAAGTGTCTGTTAAAATAACTAGAATGGTTTTGTTTTCCTTACTAGACCCCGATTGCTACAAGAACGCTCACCCAGGATGTTGACTCCTGCGTGATTAAGGAGGAAGGGTACAAGCTGGATATTTTAAGCTCAGAAGAGGATATGGCTGTAAAGATTGTCTTGACTAGATTGTTCTTGCTATAGAACCACTGTCATACTTTCTCTTCCCAAGCCCTCTCCTACTCTTCTTGGTACCTTCTCATCTTCATGCCTGATCCTCCAGCACCCTTTGTATTCTACAGGCTCATGATAACTTTCCAAAAATCCCTTTAGCTTAGTTTAGCTAAAAATTAGTGTTTGTTGCTTGTGAATAGAAAAACAAATGATACCAATGCATGCAGCAGAAAGTTTGAGCAACTGTCTTCATTCATTCCATCCTTCAGTCCACAAACATTCATTAAGCACTTACAATGAGCAGTGCACTTGCTACAAATGAAATCAGTGTTAGCTAGTCCGAGTACTGTATGTTCTGGCTTTACCAAAGCAGAAAACTGTATCGTTAGTTTCTGATATTACCTCCTATAAACACACGCACACACACACACACTCACACACACACACACACACACACACACACACACACACACTACCCAGTCCCAGCATTACCAGCCTCACATTGAAACAATCATGTAGGCTTCATTGGCTCGCAGATCACTGAGTCCATCCCCCTCACTTAACAGGTCCACACAAGAAATGCGATGGGCCCAAGATCATGCAGGAAGTACAGAAAGAATCACAGCCAAAACTCCGGTCTTTTGACTTACAGTCTGCCCCTCTACCATACTTCTACCCAGTCAATTTAGCATCTGTAGCTTAGAAAGGGAAACTTCCATAAGGATCAAAGAGAAATCCATCCTCAAATGTGAGAGTCATAAGGGAAGGAAAAGAGGACGCCAGCAAATATCTTTCTAAGTTGTCTAACAGGGCAAGCAGTGATGAAAAGAGACTGGAGTTCAATTCCAGACTCTTCCACTCATTCATTTTTTGACTTTGAGTACTTTATTTTATCACAAAGAGCCCCATTTCATTTTCTGCAAAATGAAGATTTAAAAAAATGTCGATTCTACTTCACAAAATTATTTTAGCCTTCAAATGCACTCATTCAACAAATACTATGGACTAAGCACTATTTTTAAGGAGTCATGGTGGCGTGGTGGTGAAGTGCTTGGCTGCTAACCAAAAAGGTCAGTGGTTTAAACCCGTTAGCTGCTCCAGGGAAGAAAGATGGAAAGATGTGGCAGTCTGCTTCTGTAAAGCTTACAGCCTTGGAAACCCTATGGGGAAGTTCTATCCTGTCCTATAGGGTCGCTATGAGTCAGAATCGATTCCACTAGCAACGGGTTTTGGTTTGGTTTAAGCACTATTTTAGGAGCTGAGAACATAAGAGTGAGCAAGACAAATTCTTCACTCTCATAGAACTTACATCTCAGTAGAGAGAAGTGGACAATACTCAAATAAACGTAGTGTTTCAGATAGAGAGAAATGCTATAGGAAAATACAATAGGGACATTTGATAAAGAGTGTTTGGATTCATTAGGTTGGGAAGTCACGGGATGTCTGTTTGAGGAGGAACACTTGAGCTGATTCATGAAGGAATGAAAAAGAGAAGACCTAGAAGAAGAACTTGCTAGGTAGAGGGAACGATGAGTACAAAGGCCCTGAAGTAGAAGCAAGTTTGTTGTTCTGAGGAGTGAAAAGGAAGGCCAATGTGGCTGGAGCTTAGTGAGTGAGGAGGAGAGTGGTATAAGGTCAAGTTTGACCCTACAGACACAAGATTATTCAAACTGGTCATGTGTTTGACATACTTTAAGCATTGTACAAAATCAGTCCTTCTATTTAACTTGCTTTATTGTTTCCAACTTCTATTGCCTAGTTTTTGACTAATTTTCAATTGTCAATGACTTCCTAGTATTTTACTGTAAACTTTCTGTTGTCTTCCTCACTCTTTGCCAAATAGGCACATACACATTTCATATAAGGGACTCTCTGGTTTTTCTTTTTGCTGTAAACAATCACACCAATTTATGTGTTGTGGTCCAGAGAGGCAGTGTACTACAATGGGTAAGCAGCTAAGTTTTGGAGTCAGATCTTGGATTTGAATTCTGTCTTTCCCAGAGAATAGCTAACTTGGCCAAGTTAGTGAGCTTCTCTATACTTTAATTTTTTTCTTCTATAAAATAGACTTTAGGATACCTAACTTACAGGATCGTAGTGAGAATTGTATGAACGAATGTGTGTATGGCACAGAAGCTGACATAAAGAAAGCACTCAATGAATGCTAAGCATTAGTGGTCATTTGATCATTGATGTTCCCTCTTTCTTCCCAATTGTTTTCTGGTTACTTTCTCCTGTTCTGTAAAGACCCAGGTCAGATGTCATCTTCTGCAGGATGCCTTCTCTAGATTCTCAGAATGAGTTAAGGACCCCCAGCATTTCATGGCTTTTGGCTTACCACATCATATTGAAATCTCCTGTGTCAGTGTCGATCCCTCTATTCTATTAGCTTCTTGATGTCAAGAATGTGTTCCATTCATCTCTGCACCCCAGTCCCAGAGCCCAATGACTTGCACATAATAAGTTTTCAATCTGCTTGTTAAATTCAACTGTGAATTCTTCTTAACCACACACAAGCCAATGACTAAAGCTCTCTGACTTGGGTATCTCAGTAGTTACATTGACAGAGCAGCCCTGGCTGGCGCTTGCAGAAAGAAACAGGAAAGAAAATTTCATTTCATCCAGATAAGGGATGGCTTTAATCTGTTATTTGTAATCAAGGCATGCATATAGTTGCACTGTTTTCTGATTTGTATGACATGAGCTGTTTGTGTTAACCCAAAGGAATCATCCTGTGATTGCTCCAATGCTTGGTTGCTTTATCATTGAAAGAAGAAACAGAATCTCTCAAAAGAGAAAATCAGAAAGAAAGAATTTATGCTAATCCGCAAAGAAAGTGTGAAATCTGAGTTTTCAAAGTCAGCCAGAAAGCAATTAAACGTCATTAATATTTTAGCCTTCTCTGAAATGAGACTTCTAACTACTCTCTCAAGTATCTGTTGACTGTACACAACCAAAATAGTCCCCACTCTAATGGAGAAGACAGCATCTCTTGGGAGGGATCTTATTTTAGCTCCAAGGACTCCTATAAGAACCCTGAGTTCAGTCTAATGTATGACTCTACATGCATCTAACCAAAAAAACCTGTTGATGTTGAATCAATTCCAACTCATGATGGCCACATGTGTGTCAGAGTAGACCTGCACTCCATACGGTTGGGAATGACTGTAATCTTACGGAAGGAGATCACCAGGCCTTCCTTCCACAGTGCCACTGGATGAATTTGAACTGCCAACCTTTTGGTTATTAGCTGAGGGCATACCATTTGCACCACCTCGGGACCTTTCCATGCAGCTGAGAGTCCCAGCAAAATCAGTCCACTTCTTCCCACTCCCTCTATTTTCAGTTATAAGAGCCCAGTAATCTCAAAACTGTATCAGGTGTGGGAACCATACCATTGTTAAAGAAATGTGGTCTGATATTTTCATCCAAACATAATGGAAATAGGTTGAAAAGGCAGGAGATGCAAAACTCTACCTATTTAAGGAAAACGGCACATTTTAGCTCTGAAAGTGCTGCCTTCCCCAAGAGCCATTCATCCCCAAAGCTGAACAGTCAGACATATGTCATGCTGTTTCCTGTGAGGTTGTTACACTCTCGTGTCCTCCCAAGTAGAAGGAGAAATGCAAAAATATATTCTCATTTCTTCTCACCTGTGCCTGAGAGCAGCTTCCACAGTAATTGAACTGAGGAAATCAAATGTGGTTCACAAATTGATTCCTTCTATCAGTAAAAAGCTTATTTAAATAAAATGATTGACACTGACTCAGCACGAAGACACTATTTCTTTATCCCCAACAAATAAATCCGTCCTCATTGTTAGTGTCAGAGATTTTGAAAAAAAAAAATAAAACAATAATAACAAAGAAAAGAGAAAGAAAGACAAGGAACCAAGAAGCAAATTCAGTGTATTATCAGGGAAAATTCTATTTGACATTCTGCTGCATCCCCAAAGCCTAGTTGTAAAGAACATGACAAATCCCCCTTTTGTATAGCCCTCTTCTGGCCTGAGAATCTCACTGTTGTGCTAACCTCTTTTCACACTCCTTGGGCAATCCTAAATAAACCAGCCCTGGAAAAGATGCTGCAGAGATTATCTCACTATTTTAGAAAGATATGTCCTCTCCTAATGTAAGCTGTCAGGATTTTATTTACTTATTTATTTATCTTTAATTATTAAGCTAGAAGCCAAGAGCTTAGCAATCAGAGGGAAAAACATTTTAAAATAAAAGAAAATAAATAGCTCAAACAGACCTGTTAGTGATCCTTAGTGTGGAACCAGGTTCCACTTGTTAATTTGCTCATTGGCACCTGCTCTCAGAAACCCTTGCCTGCCTCCCCAGAGAAATCACAAAACCTGTTGAATTGCAGTTTTTGACTTGGAAATGGAATTTGGAGAGAATTCTCCAGCTTTTTGTTTACCCTCTGCCCCCTCATTAAAGGTCTCCCTCACCTATTTGATACCCAGAGCTTTTCATGAAGTCTTCCTAACTTATCCACCATTTGATGCTGATCTCTCACTTCCTTGAAGTTTTATTAGCCATAACCCTTAAACACATTGTGTACTGCATTTTTCTCTGGTATTCCTCACTAATCTGTCAGCTCCTTGGGGGAAGCAGCCATAGCTTGTATCTCCCACAAAATCTAGCACGGTGCAAGAAAAATTGGAGACTGACAGAAGGATAGATAGATACCTGCCATCAAGTCAACCCTGACTCGTAATGACATTACATAGAACAGAACAAAACATTCTGTTTCATTGAAACTGTTCTGGTGCCCAGTTCTGCATCATCCTCATAATCATAGGTATGTTCGAGTCCATCACTGAAGCTATTGAGCCAATCCATCTCACCATGGGTCTCCGTCACTCTTGCTGGCTTTCTCCTTCATCAAATATGATGTCCTCCTCCAGTGATTGATCCATCATGATGATGTGTCCAAAGCAAGCAAATCGAACAATATTCTGTTGTGACCCATAAGGTTTTCACTGGCTAATTTTCACGAGTAGATTGCCAGTCCTTTCTCCATAGTCTGTCTTAGTCTGGAAGCTCCATTGAAACCTACTCACCATGGGTGACTTATTACGGATATACTGGTAGCATAGTTTCTAGCATCACAGCAACACACACGTCATACAGTATGACAAAGTGAGAGAGAAGGCGGAGTAAAATTACAGCTAGTCAAAAATACTTTTCCATTGATCCTCCTTTAGCTGTGTCTCCATCTTTTACACCATCCCATAATAAGTCTGGTTAGTTCATTGGATCTGAAACTGATGGCCCTTGGGCTGCTCTACAGACCTGCCTGGGATAGGCTCACTCAAAGTTCAAGAAAAAAAGAATTGAATTGGATTAGTTGCCAACATTTAAAAATCAAAAGAATTTATATAAGGTTTCTGATTTCTGGCTTCTGGCTTCTTTTTAGCAATTGGATGATATGGCAATTCTGGAGCCCATTCTTGCACAGCAGCAGCCTGCAGGAGCTAGTTGGTAGCTGCCCCATTATAGTTATATGGAGCATGTTCTCTAAGCCTGATGGCTCTAAATCTCAGCCATCTTTATTTGTTTATTTACCTGCCTGATTCCTATACGTATCTAAGTTTGGCCAACATCTGCTTTACAGGAAATTCAGATTATCCTCCTTCACAGTCAATCATCTTTAAGATTAGCATTAGCCGTTTTGACTAAAACTTAATCCATTTTCTCAGACGCAGATAACGTGCTCTTTTTCTGTTCCCTCTCTATCTGGGCTCACTGTCTCCTTACCCAAGAATAAAGCCTCTGGATCTCTCTAACTACGCCCTGTTGTTATTTTTCCATGCCATCAAGTCGATTCTGACTCACTACAACCCCACGTGACAGAGAAGAACTGCCACATAGGATTTTCTAGGCTGTAATCTTCATGAGAACAGATCTCCAAGTCTTCCTCCCATGGAGCCACAGGATGAGTTCAAACCTCCAATCTTTTGGTTAGCAGCAGAGCCCTTAACCATTGCTCCTATCCCTTCACTGTGCCCTATCCCTTCCTGAATTCTCTCTGTTCCTTCCCAGAAACATTTCCAAAATCTACCCCTACTCTCCATTTCTACTGCTCTGCTTTCTGGCCTTCAGTATTTCTTACCTGGATCCACTACCTGGCTGTCAATCCTCCAGTCTTTGCCTCTTCAAACCCATCCTTCACGTGCACCATCAAGTGGCTCAGCTCTATTTCTATCACTCTTCTCCTCAAAAACTCCAAATTCTCTCCATTGCCTACAAAACTGAGTCTGAACTCCTTGGCCTCCACCATTTGCTCCCTATTTACCTTAATGGAAGTACCAGCTCTGTATCTTCCAGGGGGAGTCCCTGGGTGGTGCAAAGGATTAACGCACTCCACTGCTAACCAAAAAGTTGGAGGTCAGAGTCCACCCAGAGGCTCCTCAGAAGAAAGGTCTGACCTTCTACTTCTGAGAAATAAGCCATTGAAAACCCTATAGAGCATGGTTCTACTCTGACAAACATAGGGTCACCATGAGTCAGAGTCAACTTGAGGGCAACTGGATCTTCCAGAGACACCTCTCTCATGGAAAACTAGCCTGCGTTCTTCAAAATGGCTAGGTGTGCTAGCCCTTCCATATGAATAAGGTTAATGAGTTCCCCCTCCTGGGTGAACGGACCTTTTAAAGAAGACCTGGAGAAAGGAACTCAAAGATATCACTTTCTGTCATGGTGGGATCCCAGCCTTGGTGATTCATGACAGGAAAGCTGCTTTGGGGAAAAGAGCCTTCTCACCACCATATGAATCATCCTGAGTAAGTACCTATTTTGCCTGAGCAAAACCAGCACTTTGTGAGCCTGACTATCAGTCATTTCCCTGATTCTGGGGTCCCTTAGAGCTCAATTTGAAGACTTCTCCTGGGAAGGAAAAGAATGTAGTTGCTTTGTTATTTTCAGAAAGTAAAATAAGAGCTAATGTTCCTTTTAGGAATCATATTAGTTATATCTTGATTTATATGTGTTTTGTTTGGTTTTTTAACAAGGTTTGATTTTCAGTGGCCAAATGGTTAAGCACGTAGAAAGCTCTTACAACTGGCTGAGGAAAATGTTGTTTTCAGAACTCCCTTCCCTTGCTCAGCTTTCTATCTCTGCTAATGGGCTTAAAACTAATTAGAGTAAATTAATTCCTCAGAATAATAATAATTGCCAGGCAGTCGCACACTAACACTTTATTCTTAGAGACGAGAGCTTCCTGGGGGTTGGGAAGCAATTACAACTTCCTAATGATCTATGGAAGGAAAGCAGACTGGATCTGTATCAATTATGTTTTATTTATTTTGTCTCAGAAACTTTTAATGAATTTAAGGGAAAAAATGATACATCTCAATAAAAGTGATTACCCTCTCTGAACTATGCTTCCTCAGTGGTCACAAGTGGCTCATTAGGCTGGCCTTCCAGCATTGGGGACATTTGAGAAATAGTCAAATAAAATTGTGATGAGCAGTCTCCATTATTTATTCATGAGCACTTTTCTTTCATGTTTAAGTTTGCAAAATACTTGGTTCTCACCAGCATAAGGGACTCCTGGAGAAATGTCTGGCTCACCTGCTTGAAAGGCCAGCTTGGGGTAGGCTGACTCACCCCTGCTTAGATGGGGTAACTCAATCTTGAACTTTATCCTTTGTATTCTTTGACCCAGTTTAAATGGTGTACAGCTGAGTTTTACTCCCTGCAGCCCAAATATCTCTGCTTGGGCAAATAACTTTAGCATATAAGGTTAATACTTCTATCCTGTGAATGATCCCATGGCTGAAGAAACTATCAAACAATCTCATTTTCAATATTTCTCTTGAATATATTCCTTTCTGCTCGTCTACCTTGCCAGTGCCTTATTACCAGCCCACATCATCTCTTACCATCTCTCAAGAGCCAAGATTACTCTTGGCATGATTAGCCTCATACCAATCTCAACTTTCAATCTCAACCTTCTATCTATTCTCCACACTACCACCTGAGTGTTTGATTTCTTTTTCCTATGGCGCAGGACTAATCACTACCATCTTCATCATCAAAATTATCATCATAACTACAGTATCAGTCACATTTTGAAATGAAATCTGGCTAATAAAAGCCAAAAAAAGAAAAATGTATTTAATGTATATTGGGTAGTTTCCAAAATACCTAGGAAGTCCAGAGAACCAGACCTGAAGCTACATAGCCAGGAATGATGCCTAAAATCTCTTCTTATCAAGGATGGTCCAGTGAAGGCACACAGTCTCCACTGCCAAGTGGACTCTGCAGTTTGCACCGGTAGCATCTCTGAGGCAGGGCTTTCGCTGTTGCTGCTAAAACCATCATTGTCCCTGCTGACTCTAAGATAACAGATGCAGCTGCCATCACTAATACCACTCTCTCCAAAAAGAAGTCTGCAAAGTCTGTACATCATTGCATAATATGTTTCAGACTAAAAGTCTGTGTGCAAAACAAAAACTAAACCCATTGCCATCAAGTTGATTGTGACTCATAGCGGCCCTATAGAACAGAGTAGAACTGTCCCATAGGGTTTCCAAGGAGCACCTGGTGGATTTGAACTGCTGACCTTTTGGTTAGCAGCTGTAACTGTCAACTAGTACACCACCAGGGTTTCCAAAGCCTGTGTTAGGTGCATCCAACTGGTGAAGCGTCAGCCAGATGCCCAAGCCCTAGCTAAGCAGAGTCTAAGATGGGCTCTGGCTCATACAGTGGGAGAGTCCCCAATAAAAGCAGTTTAGATGTTGAGTGACCAAAAACAATGACTAATAACTACTTCAATACCATTTATTTAGCACCTGTTATACGCCAAATTGTAAACCCTGGTGGCATAGTGGTTACGAGCTATGGCTGATAACAAAAAGATTGGCAGTTCAAATCCACCAGACTCTCCTTGGGAACCCTATGGGGCAATTCTACTCTGTCCTATAGGGTTGCTATGAGTTGGAATCGACTAGATGACAACAGGTTTGGTTTGGTTATATGTCAAGTTGTTCCCACTAGAACATTCTCCCCAACACCTAGTATTGGTCTTTTTTCCATTTTAACCATTCTGTTGGAAGTGTAGTAGTATCTCTTTGCGGTCTCAGTTTGTATTTCCCTGAAGACTAATAAAGTTGAGCATCTAGCCATATGTTCACTGAGTATTTAGATATCCTCTTTTGTGAAGTGTCCAAGTCTTTTCAGTGGCATGATTTTATTGGGTGTTGATTGTTAACATATTATATCTTGTGGGCAAATTACATTTGTTTGTCCACGTTTAAAGGGATTACTAATACATACCAGAGTCTTAGCAGTGATTACTTCTTATGATTGGGGAAGGGGGGTGGTGATAGTGAAAACCTTCCTTTCTCTTTCAAACTAGCTGTGATGAAAGTGAGAAACAACATACAAAAACAAAATCCTGGGCTTTCAGGGTCAAGAGAAGACAAATAATGAAAACTTAACTCAAACTGGGAATGTATTGGCTCATGTAATTGAAATATGAGTTCCATAAGAGTAAACTTATCTGCCTTACGCAAAGATGAATCCTTAATGTTTTTACTTGTGCCAGGCAGCCCTGGTGGTAAGTGGTTAAGATCTTGGCTGCTAACCAAAAGATTGTCAGTTTGAATCCACCAGCCATTCCTTGGAAACCCTATGGGGCAGTTCTACTATGTCCAACAGGGTCTCTGTGAGTCAGAATCAACTCGATGGCAATGGATTTGGGTTTTTTGGCTTTTTGACACAGAGAAGGATCTCAGTGAAGCATCCAGAAGCAGAGCCAGTAAGCTGGATGCATGTGCTCAAAAGATGTCATTAAGACTCAGTGGCTCCCTCTCTACTCTGCACCATGTTTTATACCCTGCTGGATTACTCTCAAAGTCAAAAATCTTCTCTTTTCCAACATCTTTCCATATTTACCAGAATTGAGTCTCATTGGCCTAGCGTAAGTCACACGCCCATCCTTGAACCAATTACTGAGGCAAAGGTGATAGAATGCTCTATTTGGCCCAAGCCTGGGTCAAGAGACCACTCCGGCACTTTTAGGAAAAGCAAACTGAGCTATGTGAACCAAAATAAAAGAAAGAAGATTCCCCAAAATGATGCTTGGTGTCCTTCATCATTAACAAAAGTTGTAAAAATGACACTGGGCAGGCAAAATCAACAAATGCCCACTACATATTGAACTGTTCTATAATTATATAGCATTTTCAGGGTCACTATGAGTCGGAATCCACTCCACAGCAGTGGGTTTGGGTTTTTGGTTTTTTCAGCTTTTCAAAGAATTTAAACATCAATTGCCTCCTCTAAGTCTTCAAAGATACTGTAAGTAAAACATAAGCCTTATCTTTACCGATAAGGAAACTGAAGCTCAGAGGGCATAAGTGACTTGCCCAAGGTCAAAAAGTCAGCTGGCAGTAGGGCTAGCACTTAAAACCAGAGTTCCTAATTTTGCTTAATGTCTTTTCTCCTAGGCCCTGAAAGTAGGAGGAGATGTGGAATAATTACATATTCCAAGAGCAGGCAGTCTTTGAATTGAGGAATTTGTATTCAATTACAACTTCTATTTGAAGAATGTTTTATTTTCCTAAAAATAATACATTCAATTAATTTCAGGAGGTAGCATATGATCAAGAACCAATGGTACTGAAGAAAGAAGTCTAAGCTGCACTAAAGGTATTATGAAAAACGAGGTTCCAGGAATTGACAGAATAACAATTGAGGTGTTTCAACAAACAGATGCAACACTGGAAGGGCTCATTCATCTATGCCAAGAAATTTGTAAGACAGTTACCTGGCCAACTGACTGGAAAAGATGCATATATGTGCCTATTCCAAAGAAAGATGACCCACCCAGTGGAATGTGGAAATTATTGAACAATATCATTAATATCACATGCAAGTAAAATTATGCCATAGATAGTTCAAAAATGATTGCAGCAGTACATTGACAGGGAACCGCCAGAAATTCAAGGCAGATTCAGAAGAGGACATGGAAAAAGGGATATCATTGCTGATGGCAGATGGATCTTGGCTTAAAACAGAGAATACCAGAAAGATGTTTACCTGTGTTTTATTGGCTATGCAAAGGCATTCAACTGTGTGGATCATAACAAATTGTGGATAACATAGCAAATAATGGGAATTCCAGAACACTTAATTGTGCTTACGCGGAATCTGTACATAGACCAAGAGGCAGTTGTTCGAACTGAACAAGGGAATACTGCATGGTTTAAAATTAGGAAAAGTGTGCGTCAGAGTAGTATTCTTTCACCATACTATTCAATCTGTATGCTGAGCAAATAATCTGAGAAGCTGGGCTATATGAACAAGAATGTTGCATCAGGATTGGAGGAAGACTCATTAACCACCTGTGATGTGCAGATGACACAACATTGTCTGCTGAAAGTGAAGAGGACTTAAAGCACTTACTGATGAAGATCAAAGACTACAGCCTTTAGTATGGACTACACCTTAACATACAGAAAACAAAAATCTTCACAATTGGACCAATAAGCAACATCATTATAAAAGGAGATAACACTGAAGTTGTAAAGGATTTCATTTTACTTGGATTCACAATCAAGTTTCGTGAAAGTGGCAGTCAAGAAATCAAACAGCGTACTGCATGGGACAAATCTGGTGCAAAGGACCTCTTTAAAGTGTTAAAAAGCAAAGATGTCACCTTGGAAACTAAGGTATGCCTGACCCAAGCCATGGCATTTCCTATCACCTCATATGCATTTGAAAGCTGGACAATGAATAAGGAAGACGGAAGAATTGATGCCTTTGAATTATGGAGCTGGTGAAGAATATTGAATATACCATGGGTTGTCAGAAAAATGAACAAATCTGTCTTGGAAGAAGTAAGCCAGAATGCTCAGAAGGACGTCATGCTTGGTAGAGTAGAGCGTCAGCAAAAAAGAGGAAGACCCTCAATGAGATAGATTGACACAGTGGCTGCAACAATAGACTCAAACATAGCATCGGTTGTGAGGATGACGCAGGACTGGGCAGTGTTTCGTTCTGTTTTACATAGGGTCTGTATGAATTAGAACCAACTCTACATCTAACAACATTAACTAAAGCAATATCTTACTGCCTTTACCATTTACAGCTGCAGTGCTGATTAGTGTCTTTCATATCCTATTTAGGAGAGGCTGTTTTATGCGTCACCATGCCCCCTGTGTAATAAATTTGACATTTCAGATGGCGACAAATGGCTAGAAAATTGGCCCCTTCAGAATAACAGCCCAGCAGCATTTACATGTAATTATTCTGCACAAGGATTAAATTTTGTTGGGCATAAAGTTATGTTGAGTGAAAAGACCCTGAACAGTGAACCTTGGATTCAAGTGCTAGACATTAGCATGGATACTGAATTCTGGAACATTCTTTCCAATGCTTAAAGAGAATTCCCCATGGTTGAGTGTATTTCTGCAACAAATTTAGATAATGTTTTGCTGTGTGTGTCACTAATTACTCTGCAAATGCTACCAGTGACCTTGTGTTTGGTCCTCACACTGCCATTTTTTACATTGTTTCTGAACTCTGAATGCCTGCCTCCAGAGTCATGGGTCATGAGTTAATGACCTTCCCTGGATATTTACACTGCCACATCTCCCTCCAACTAAAGATTTTCCTGCTGGTTGAGAAAGGCAAAGTGGTTGCAGTTACTCCTCCCATTTTTATTTATTTATTTATTTATTTATTTATTTATTTATTTATTTATTTATTTATTTATTTTTAATTGTACTTCAGGTGAAGGCTTACAGAACAAATAGTTCCTCATGAAACAGTAGTACACATGTTGTTGGCTAATAACCCCACAACATATCAACCCTCTAACTTCTCAACCTTTTTTTTTGGTGAAAATACACATAGCCAAA
>NW_004444066.1:7491044-7501197 GCF_000243295.1 Trichechus manatus latirostris | reverse complement strand
GTTCTCTGTCAGTTTTCTCACTCCATTTGGTGCTTGGCTGAGTTCTTTATCTCTTCATTTGATGTTTTAGGGTTTCAGGATTGTTGTATTCTCTGTTCAGCTTAGTTTTTTGGATCTTTGCTGTGGAGGGACGGCGTGGTGCTTCTGCCTAGAGTGCCATTTTTCCGGAACTCTCACTCCTCCTCTTTTTTGACGGATTAGGGAATAAAACCCAGAAAGATTCAGTAACTTGACCAATGGTGTATAGCTAGACAATGAGAGAGGTGGTTAGAGGAGATTATCTGAATTTATAGCTATGTTTTGCATATCGCTATGTGCTCACTTGTCCATTCATTTGACCTAATTATTGAGCAAGTATCCTACGCCTGGCATATTATGTATGGAAATACAAAACAACAACTAAACAAATAAAGAATGTGCTTTCAAGAAGCTTATGTTCTACTGGGACACACACAAAATAAGAAATAAAGCAAATTAATAAAAATTTAAAAAGCCAGTTTGAGATAAGTGCTATAAAGAAGATGAAAAGACAAAAAGTGACTGGGAGTAAGAAGTGTTGATTCACATAGGGTAGTCTGGGACGGGCCCTGGAGAGAGTAGGGTTTAAGCTGAGAACCAAAATATGAGAAGTTGCTAGCCGAAGACAGAGCCAGAGGAATAGCATTAGGGGAAGTACTACCTTCAAGAATAAAGGCCCTGGTATACAAAAGCACTTGGGATGTTCTAAGAACTATAGAAAGCCAATGTGGCTGGTGGGTAGTTTTGAGATATAGTTTGGGTATAGGACTGGCAACTTGCTGATGGGTGGGATATACAGGAAGAGGGAAAGGAAGAGGTCAAGGAGATATCCTATATTACTATTGTCTTAGTCATCTAGTGCTGCTGTAATAGAAATACCACAAGTGGATGGCTTTAACAAAAAGAAATTTATTTTCTCACAGTCTAGTAGGCTACAAGTCCAAATTTAGGGCATCAGCTCCAAGAGAAGTCTCTCTCCCTGTTGGCTCTGAAGGCAGATCTTTGTCATCAATCTTCCCTTGGCTGAGGAGCTTCTCAGGTGCAGGGACCCCAGGTCCAAAGGACATGCTCTGTTCCCAGTGCTGCTTTGATAGTGGTGTGAGGTCCCCATGTCTCTCTGCTCACTTCTCTCTTTTATATCTCAAAAGAGATTGGCTTAAGACACAATCTAATCTTGTAGCTCTCATCAATATAATTGCTGCTAATCCGGCTCATTAACATTGTAGTGATAGAATGTACAACACATAAGAAAATCACATCCAATGACAAAATGGTAGACAATCACACATTACTGGGAATCATGGCCTAGCCAAATTGATACACTTATTTTTTGGGGACACAATTCAATCCATGACAACTATCTTGAGAAGCTGACTAACTGGTGCCACCATTGATTGAAATGGAAAATCAACAAGAGGAACAGGTTGGAGTGGCATTTGTGGGCCAGAAATCCTGAGAGACAACTAAGTGGAAACATCCAATAGGCAGTTAGTTGTACAGGTCTGAAGCCAGAGGAAGAGATCTCTGCCTTCATTGAGTTTACAGTGCTGCATGGTGTTGAAGGATCTTTTATCATAATCAAAACAGTGTTGCCAGGGTAAAGAGGAGGGGTGATTTCCAGCTCCTCATGAGCTTAGATTGGAGCAGCGTGGTTTCCAAAGGAAAATCAAAGTGCAGTTACTTAAAGAAAGGAGATATGATTTACGAGAATGCTAAAATGAAGACGGTTTCTACCTTCAAGGAACAGACCAATTATTGGTTGGTTTATGTGCAAGAGACTAGCACGTAAACAGATGATTAAACAATGGTTTGGTAAAGGCCAATCATACATGCACAGGGAAGATACTAAGAATAACATGCAGCCAACTCAACTAAAAGGAGTGGAAAATAACAGGAAATAATTGGGCCCCAAGGACAGTATGATTGGAGTTTAGAATAAAATTTAAAAAAAAAAAATGCCATTGAATCAATTCTGACTCATGGCGACTTCATGTGTGAAAAGTAGAACTGCACTTCATAGGATTCTCAAAACTATGACCTTTTGGAAGCAAATTGCAATTGCCAGGCCTTTTTTCCAAGGTGCCTTTGGGTTGGTTTGAACCCCCAGCCTTTCAGGTTAGTTGTCAAGCGCTTAACATAATTATTCTGGAGGCCCTGTGCCACCAAGGGCCTCCAGAATAATTAAAGTTGCTCTCCTACTCCTGGGTATACCTTTTCCTTGAGTGAACTAGACAAGCGCCTCCAGAATAATTAAAGTTGCTCTCTTACTTCTGGATATCCCTTTTCCTTGACTAAACTAGACTTCTAAAGTCATTGAAAGCAGGAATCAACTTGCCCACTATGCGTTACTGATAGGTGATGACAGCTTCCTACTGGCTAGGAAATAAGTTGGTATGTTTACCCATTTCTGATTTGGTTTCCTCCTTTTATTTGTTATACCAAGAAGTCTGAAGTCATTTTTGATACTTCCCTCTTTCAACGACTACATCTACTCAATGGCCAAATCCTGTTAATGTCACTTCTTAAGTATCCATCGTACGCAGTTGCTTTACTCCATCTCCACAGCTATTTCCAGTTCAAAGACAATGTCATCTCCCACCTAGATAACTGCAATAGAAATCTAGAGCTGAGGAGACTTTTTAGAAATGCAAATCAGATATTGTTACTTCACTGCTTAAATCTCTTCAGTGGCTTTCTCTTTACTCTTAAGAGAAAAATTACAATCCTGTCAGTAGCCTATCAGGCCCTCATAAAATCTAGCCCCTACCTACCTCTTCAGTATCAACTCCTGACATTTTCATCCTTATTCTCTAAGCTTCAGACTTACTACTTCTCCCCCTTTTTTGTTCTTTGAACATGTCATGTTCCTTCCAGCCCCAGGGAATTCATTTATTCTGTTTATTCTACCCACTCTCAACCCTCCTCTCCTCCTCTGCTTCTCTTATTAAATTCTATATATTATTCAGATAAGTGTTCAATTGCCACATCTTCAAGAAATCCCTCTTTGAACCCCCTAGACTACTAGATCAGTTCCCCTACTTAGGCTCTACTATCTTTTAGGATTCCCCCTACCTAGCAATTATCATAATTGAAATTAAATACTCACACCCTCACCAGCCTATAAACTCCCAAGGATAGGAACTGTATCCTCAGTGCCTAGAACAGAGCCTGCCAGGCTTCATTTGCTTGATGATTATTTGTGGAACAAATACATGGATTTTTGACACTCGTCTGCCTCCCTCTGGATAGAGCAGATTGTAGTTTCAGGGTGGGCTCATTTGCAAATGCCTAAAAATAAAAACGAAATGCAAACAAAATGTTCCTTGTCAGATTGAAGCTGCTGAGAAAGAGCAGTTTAAAAACCTGATCCCGAGCAAAAGAACATGGAAACCTAATACTCCTTAAATAGCTTCTTAAATACAGTCATCAATCAAAAGTCATGAGTTTGTGGATCTTCATGACATGGGGACCTACTGAAAAATGCACAGCCCCTTATTGCAAAACACACATAGCAGTGCCTTGCAAAGAATTTACGGGAACTGAGGATTTAAACAGACACAGCTGAGCCCAAGAAGTTATAGTCCTGTTGTCAACAAGAGGCAATAACTGAAGCCACCCAACTAAATACCATTTTTGATAACATCTTGGTCATCTAAAAATATTAGCTAAAGGCCATAATGGAAAAGCTGCTAAGCTGGCTCTTTTCAGGACAAGGAGAAGTAATAACCTACCTCCTGGGCAGTCAGTCAGGAACTTGGATTGAAAAGGCGTTGGTTATTGAGGCTGCACAGTATCCTGTGGGGAACTGGGAAAGAAACAGAAGACTCGGGCCATGACTGCAAAATCCCCACACTCAGATCAAAAATTAAAAATTAATTTAGATCAAACCACCCTGCAGTTTTTATTGCTGAATTCAGTTTATTGTTTGCTCTTTGGGGTTGTTCAATCAGACTGCATTCTGTCAAACCAGATGTGTATAAGATGCTAGAGAAGAAAATGCTCCAAAGGACACAGTGGAATAAAGCTGGACAGAGAAGTCTGGAAGGGAATATCATGATAGGGAGGATGCCTGGCTGGGGTAGCAGCAGGATGCATCAAATCTGCCACTTAGGTTGAATTTTGAAAAAGGTACTTAGTCAAAGATACGGGAAGTGTGTGAAAATGGCAGCAATGGTGGCAACAATAATCATGGTAGTCATTCAGGATCCACAAGCACTTTCACATCCACTATCTCATTTAATAGTCAAGATGCCTCAGAGATGAGAGGAAGCGTAGACATAAATTGAGTCACTTGACTTGGTCAAAAATGCTCTAATACCACTACCTCCAGAAAAGTTTCCCTGCCTTTTTTTTTTCTGAACAACTAGAACATTACACTTTTTAGCATACAACTTTACACTTTTTCTTCGATAGTGTTTTAAGTGGTACAATGTTTTCACATATGTGTGTGCTTTTATTTTTTTAAACTAGACAGCTTCAGAGAAGAGACTATGTCATGTGTCTGTTATCCCCCAGGGTGCTTAGTTCTGTGTTGAGTTAACAATAGTGCTGAATATACTTGTTCTTTGATTGATCCCCCTTCTTCCTATCACAGCTGTGTGTTGTGAAAAACCTTAGGCGGACAGATTAAAATCTGCGGGGTTTAATACAACAGGATTTCAGGACTAATTTGCAGTCATTCCCTTGACAGCTGCCTGCATATCCCCTTCATTATTTTTTTAAGTCAGTTTATATTTTAATGCAGCAATAGAATATTGGACAGTTCCCAAGAGTAAAATTATTATCAAAGAGAAACTCCACTTTAAAACTAAAAAGAAAAAAAAAAAACCTGAGCTATTTGGGGTAGGTAAGGGGACAGGGAAAAGAATGAGTGATGACTGGTCTCAAAACAACCCTAACAGAGAAGACAACTCACAGACTGGAAGAGTTGGCCTCTGATCTTGCTTTTCTTATTTGCCCTATGACCCCCATAAAATCATACAACAGTTTGCTGAGTATCTAATTAAATATAGTGTCTTGCCCTCCACATGCATTGCATTCTAATTTGTTCAAGCTATCTTGTTATTCTCAGAAATGTCCTTCTGTGTGGCTTCCTGCCTCCACCTCTGGCACTTTGATCCAATTTCCTTGCCAGATTTAGTATAATTTCTCTAAAAGACACATATGATCACATCACCTGCCTGTTGAAATCCCTCAATGGCTCTCCATTGCCTTAAAGATGAAGTCCATATTCATTAGCATGGCTTATAAGGCCCTTTGATTTGTTTCCTATTTACCTCTCCTACTGCTTCCCTCTCTAATTCCCCCTTTGACCCCAAAGCTCTAGTCAGACCAAACTTTTCTTGCTGCAGCTCATCTGCACTGTCTCATCTCTAAGTTTTTGCACATGAAATCTCTACCAAGAACATTCTACCCATCTCCAGAGTTTTTTATTCTTTGGCCCTCAACTTACAAATTGCCCCCCAGAAAATGTCATGACTCCAATTTAGAGTAAAACTCCAATTTAAAATAAAACTCAAAGTTTAGGTGATTAACTTATGTTCTCCAATATGCATTCTATATCTCCCCCACTGTGGCACAGATCACACTAAACCATAAAGGCTTAGTTACTTTTCTGTGTCCGCCCAAGATTGTAATCCACTTTAGACCAGAGACTGTGTCTATCTTTTTGACTGCAGTATTCCCAGGACCTACCATATTTCTCAGTCCATAATACAGATATTAAGTAAGTAGTTGTGGAAATAAGGAAGGAAGGGTGGGAGGAGAATAATGATCTTTCTGGGGCAAAAAATAACACCATAGCTATCATGGATTGAATTGTATCCCCCCAAAATATCTGTCAACTTGGCTGGGCCATGATTCCCAGTATTGTGTGATTGTCCATCATTGTGTCATCTGATGAGATTTTCCTGTGTGTTGTAAATCCTGTCTCCATGATGTTGATGAGATGGGATTAGTGGCAGTTATGTTAATGAGGCAGGACTCAGTCTACAAGATTGGGTTGTCTTGAGCCAGCCTCTTTTGAGATATAAAAGAGAAACTCTAGCAGAGAGACAGGGGACCTCATACCACCAAGAAACAAGAGCCAGAAGAATAGTGCTTCCTTTGGACCCAGGATCACTACGCTCAGAAGAAGCTCCTAGATCGGGGTAAAATTGATGACAAGGAACTTCCTCCAGAGCCCACAGAGAGAGAGAGCCTTCTGCTGGAGCTGAAGCCTTGAATTTGGCCTTCTCGCCCACTAGACTGTGAGAAAATAAATTTCTCTTTGTTAAAGCCATCCACTTGTATTATTTCTGTTATAGCAGCACCAGATGACTAAGACAACAGCTTTTCCAAAAAATGTAGATATTTCCTAGATGATAAGAAAATAAACTCACCATTTTCTATTGCTGAAAACCTTAAAATTTCCACTATGAGTGAAGTACAGATGTTAAGGTTCTAGATTTTAAGCAGTTGTTATTTTTAGCAAAATACGTACAAATGGAGAATATGTTAGTAATAAGCCCTGTAGGTGTGAAGGTGTGAACATGAAATACCAATGCTTCGTCCCCACTTCAAAAAAAAAAAAAACAAGATTTGAGATCTGAGACCCCCGAGCTAGGGAGATATAGTTTATTAACTTCCCAAGAATGGATTTTTTTTTTAATTGAAAAAAGTAACCTGAAAATTATGTTGCAACACGGCCTTAGAGAGTCACGTTTATTAAACCAGTCTAGGAAGAGGATAGAGAAGCCTGGATTAAATGAGATTATTGAGTAAAAACCCACATTCATCAGTATTTTACGGTTTATAAAATGTTTTCTATTGCATTATAGCATTTGTTTTTCTTGACAGCAGATCTTTCTACTATTCCACTTAAAACCACGAAAGATTTCCAATTGCTCTTAGAAAAAAACTCAAATTCCTTACCATTGCTCTTAGAATAAAATTCAAATATCTTACCATAGCCTCAAGGCCCTGCATAGTTTGGCTCTTTCCTTTTTCACCTTCACCTAATCAATACTACTAAAAGTGGTTGGTATGCAAATTGTTACTGGGATTTGATGAATCACGGGAGTTTGCACCAGAATGTAAGTCGACTATGTAAACATGCTGTTACATTCAGCTACCTTTTTTTTTTTTTTTTTCCTTATCAAGCCTTCCTCAATGATGGAAGAACTGCACTGATTTACATTCCTGTGTGAGAGCTCCTAATTTTGTTGCAGACCAGTAGCGAAGAGTGTGCACCTCACCACTGCTCTATGGATCACACTTTGGGTAGTACTGTTTATGGCCTCCTCTCCTTCTACCATCGACTTTTAATAACAGTGGTTTTCACGCTTTAGAGCCTTTGTACTGCACTTCTTCATCATTCGTGGTACCTTGTCATCCTTCAGTTCTCAGATCGCCATCACCTCCTTAGAGAGGTCTTCCCTCACTGTCCTGCCTAAAGTAACACCCTCAACCCCCAACGCAATTATTTATTTCCTTCATAGTACCTATTGCAACCTGGAATTATCATATTTGTTTTTTTCTACTTGTTTATCATTTGGCTATTACCACCACCTCTCTCCCAACCCAAAAAATAAAAAAGAGCCCAGTGCATAGTAGACGCGCAATAAGTATTTGTTGAATGAACAAACAACTCTGTGAGATAGGAGTTACAATTCCAATTTTATAGATAATGAAATTGACTGAGAGAGTTTAAATTTCTCTTAAAGTAACAATCCTTTACAATTTTGTTTTACTTTGGAGTTAAGAAAGCACTTTCACAAATATGAAGTCTTTATATTGAGTACGAAGTAGTACAGCATCTGTGGTGAGAAGGAAACCTACATTCAGAAGCTTGAACTTGGCTAGCATCATTCATAAGCGAGTGATAAAGGGCAAGAAAAAAGACCAGATCTTATAAGGCCAAGGTTAGTGTCTACTAAAGTAGATAATATGACCATCTAAGAGAACTTTGTGGAGCCCTTGTGGTGCAGTGGGTGGTGGTGCAGTGGTTAAGAGCTACAGCTGCTAACCAAAAGATCAGCAGTTTGAATCCACCAGCTGCTCCTTAGAAACCTTATGGAGCAGCTCTACCCTGTCCTATAGGGTCACTATGAGTCAGAATCAACTCAACCGCAACGGGTAAGAGAGCTTCAGAAGGCCCTCCAAAAAGTGAAGTATCAGTTTTTATTTCCTATTTAACTTTTCTTTTTTTAATTGTGGTGAAAATGTACGTAACAAAATAAATGCAATCTCAACATTTTCTGCATGTACGATTCAGTGACATTGATTACGTTCTTCAAGTTGTACACCCATGTTGAAATTCTTTTCCAAATCATTCTACCACTAAAATATCAGTATTTAAGACAACACAGAGTGCCAGGGCAAAGCTTTATTGGAAGTGGAGGTAGAAGGATCTTAAGGGAGGTTGGAGAGGAAGAAGTCTTGATTTTACTCCCCTTGGGTAGCACAATATAATGAAAAGAGCATGAGCTTTTTCCAGATTTATATACTTAATCTCTGTATGACACTAGGCCACTGATTTAACTCATCTGAGTTGTTATCAGTAAAAATAGTGGTAATGTCAATTATCTCACAGAGTTATTATGAGGATTAAACAAAAGTATGGAAGCAAAGTCCCTTGAACAGTGTCTGGCAAGGATAGGTGCTCAGTCAGTGCTATTTACCTTTCTTTTCTTCTTGTCCTATCTCTGTACTGAAAAGGAGTGGTCATGACCACAGCCACTGCACTAAAATTAAGTTCCGGGAAGACAGTGCTCACAGAAATGATTGTCTCTCAGTCTAGACTGCCGAACAAATTATAATCAGCTTAATAGATGGGGACAAAGTTAGATAAATGCTTTTTTAAGCTTAGTTTTTGGTGTTGGTTTTACCTTCATTGGACTCTACTAGTAGCATTAGAAAAGAACTTTGCGGGTGGGTCAGATCCAATTTAGAAAATGTAGACCCCACTCATCCAATACTACCACAGGTCTAAAGAGGCCAAAAAAAAAACAGTCTCACTTAGTGAGTGCCTCCATAGCTTTTCCTTAATGTGGGTTCTCAAATTTATAGAAGCTCATTTGGCATCGGGCTTCTGGTTCTGACTCTGACATACCCTATGTTCATAGATATGCCCTTTAACGTTGGTTTCCTCATCTCTCCATAGAGGTTAAAATATGTACCATACTCTCTTAGTTTCTTAGTACTGCTGTAACAGAAATACCACAAGCTGGTGGCTTTAACAAACAGAAATTTATTTTCTCACTGTTTAGGGGGCTAGAAGTCCAAATTCAGAGTGCCGACTCTAGTGTAAGGCTTTCTCTATCTGCTCTGGGAGAAAGCCCTTGTCTCAGCTTCTCTAGCATTCTTCTTGACATTCCTTGGTGATCTCCATGTGCCGCATATCTTCCCCTCCATTTGTGCTTCCTTGCTTCTGTGCCCAATCTGCTGCTTTTATATCTCAAAAGTGATTGGCTTAAGACACACCTTACACCGATATGACCTTATTAATATACCAAAGAAAACTCAATTCCCAAGTGAGATTATATCCACGGGTATAAGGATTAGGGTTCACAGCACGTGTTTTTGGGGGACACAATTCAACCCATAACACATACCTGTCTTTGTAAAAGTTGCTATGGGAACCAGGTCTATAGTTATTCTTCATAGATAAGCTGAACCCTGAAATTGTATGCAAAATCGTGTGTGTGTGTGTGTGTGTGTGTGTACCTAACAGTAGGTATTTTTTAATCAGACATGAGCATCTTTAACTTTCTTTGGATTCTCAATCCTTTCAATCTTTACTCAAAAGAGGTTAGGAATAGGTTCAGAGATGTTTTAACTATCGATTTGTTTAGGGTAAAAGATGTCTACCACTCTACCAAGACCCCAAAATTCTGAACAACTTTTTTATTAGTTTCATAGGTACTTTGTTATTTTGAAAATAAGTTTGTGACTTTTTAAGGACCTAATAAAATTACTGATTAGCGATAGGAATCAAAGACTTATGTATAAGGATGGTCATTGTGATGGTTAAGATTGTGTGTCAACTTGGCTGGGCCATGATTCTCCGTGTTTTAATGTAATCACTCCCATGATTGAATATACTGTGAGTAGCCAATCAGACGAAAGGGAGTCTCCTTGGGGGTGTGGCCCACAT
>NW_004444066.1:7458383-7490944 GCF_000243295.1 Trichechus manatus latirostris | reverse complement strand
AGTGGGAGCCCTGCTCTCCAACCTTCCGATCTTGGGCTTGTCAGCTTCTGCAGCTGTGTGACTTGGGAGAGACCTCTACCCTGATCCACGGACTTGGGACGTTCTAGCCTCTACAATCACGTGAGCTGTTTCCTTGATATAATCTCTCTCTATATATATATTTATACACTTTACTGGTTTTGCTTCTCTAGAGAACCCAGACTAAGACAGTCATTAAACACTTATCTATAAATAGGAAAAGTAGGAAACAACCTGTATGTGACCAACGATGAAAACGTGGTTATACAATTGAATACAGACAGTGTAAAACCATCATTTCAAGATTCTTTAATGATATAGGAAATTTTCCACAATGTAATGCTAGTTTAAAAAGATGGAATGTAAAATTTTACAGAGAGAAAATTTTCAATTTTATTTTAAAATTTAGCATGGTTGTCTTCTGGGGATGATTTGAATCTAGGAGACATTTGACAATGTCAGAAAACATTTTTGATTGTCAAGGGGGAGGAGGTATTCTACTGGCATCTAGTGAGTAGAGACCAGGGATTCTGCTAAACATCCTGCAATGCACAGAACACCCCCCAACAACAAAGAATTACTCAGTCCAAAATATCAATGTTGCCGAGACAGAGAAATCCTGATTATATAGGGGAAAGGTTGAAGGAATAATAACTATGTTATCTATGATTTTATTTATTGATTCTATAAATTTCTGTAAAATAAATTTTTGACAATAAGCATGTATTTCATTTATAATCAGATAATAATAATTAAGAAAAAATCCAAATTTTCTATTTCTTTTTTGAAGTAAGTCTATAATCAATGAGGTCAGCTTAGAAGCATGTTGAGAAATTGGTCAGAAAATCAAAGGAGGGGGATCAACAGAGCATGAATGTGAATTATCATGGGGTTTTATTTCTGCTCTGAAACTCCTTGAGGAATGAAAGGGGGAAATGCCATCAGCCACCCATGATATTGGGAATAAAAAACAGCATGCTTTTATGTGATCCAGACACTGATTTTCACAGTGAGTCAAGCAGAAGGCAGTTACAAGGGGACAAGAAACAAGGGCTACTGGGCTTCTTCAAATGAGTATCTAAAATATCCCCAGAAAATTCTGATGTTCCTGAGAGTTGTGTTCTGATATTTCTTAGGGACTCAACAACGTGGAGTCTGTATACATTTCAAATTATACGCTCTTTATTTGTTTTTCCCTAGATGCTACACCACAAATGAAACCTCCTAAGATACTAGAATTGTCCCGTTAGCTGGAGAAATTGTCTTTTCTATTTTCAATTAATAAGATTTTTAAACTGGCCCAGAAAACATTTTATATAGCTTTCCAGAAGAAGATAAAAAAGATATATCTATTTCCTTCCCCCATGAGTTACCTTCTACCACTACATTTATTATTAATATATACATGAATTAATATGAGTCAAAATCAGCTCGACTGCAATATGTATAAACAATTTAAAATTCAACTGTGACAGAAGAAAGAGATTGACATTCTGGAAAGGCACAGTTTTAAACAGATTATATTTGGATCCCAGAAGCCTCAAATTTTTTTTTTTTCTAGGAAGGCCAAAATACTATGGCCCCCAAAGTTGAGGATAAAGTACTTTCTTTCTCTTGAAGAACTCAAGGACTTCTTCTAAGACACAATCAGGAACCACAGGAGGAAATTATTGTAAAGGCAGCTCCTGCATAAAGTAATTTGTGAGGTTACACACACACACACACACACACACACACACACACACACACACGCACACACTTCCTCTAATTAATAGCTAGGTATTTGCCTTGCCCTCATATGTACCCTGGAGCCCTGGTGGTGCAGTGGTTGAGAGTTTGCCTGCTAACCAAAAGATTGGCAGTTTGAATCTACCAGCTGCTCCTTGGAAACCCCATGGGGCAGTTCTACTCTGTCCTGTAGGGTCACTGAGAGTTGGAACTGACTTGAAGGCAATGAGTTTGGTTTTTTTGGGTTTTTTATGTGCCCTAAAATTCTCACCTTAAAAAAAAAAAAGTTATTAAGTGTCTACTATGTGCTAATTACTGAAATAGACTCTGAGATATAAAAATGAATGACAATAAAAATTCAATTAAAAATGAATAATGCAATAATCCCTATAAGAACCTGTTAGAAAAACTAGAATAGCGTAAGAACTCAAGAAATGTTTGTGGAATTGTTGGTACACTTTATTTTTATTCTATTTATTTCATTAATTTGTTAGAGACATTTAAAGTATGATTTTTGTTCTTTGAGATCAGATACACATATTATTTTAACGTGTTTATTTGTTTTATTTATATAGCAAAACTTCTCCTGCCATCTGTAAGTATTTCAAGATTTAAAATATTTTTATTCTGGAAGTTCATGATGCTTGAAAACAAACAAACAAAAGGCTCAGTCATGTCTTCAACATCTCCAGGTTGCATCCTCTTGCTTTTTCTTTCCCTTCTACAATTTCCTAAACGGAATTTGTAGAACATAATTGCATAATTAAAATTCACTATTTTAAAACAGTTGTTACTGCAGCAACATGAAAATGACTGAGAGTCGTCACAATTCATGTTAACCAGTGAGACTGCTGCACCCTAAACTGCAAGTCCCTATTATTTTTCTGCCATCATATCTCTCAGGTAGGGCCAGTGATTTTGATGAAAAATACTGGACAGTCACAGTGCCACCATGCCTACTACCATCACATCACAAACAATTGTTCACAGCTATTATGATAGTAGGGTGTTGTCTTAGCTTCCTAGAACTGCCATAACAAAATACCACAAAGTGTGTGCCTTTAAAGAACAGAAGTGTATTTTGCGTCACAATTCTGGAGGCTGGAAGTCTAAATCAAGGTATCAGCCATGTTGATTACTTCTGAGCGTTCTGAGAGAGGAACTATCCCATGTCCCTCTCCTAGCTTTTGGTTTCTGCCAATAATCTGCGGCATCCTTTGTGCTTTCAGATGTTTCTTCAGATGGTGTCTTCTCCCTGTGTGATTCTGTCTCTGTGTCTGCTCTTCCCTTTTACAAGGCACCACTCAGAAGGAATTAGGTTCTACCCTACTCTAGTATAACCTTACTAACTTAACTGATGTCTTCAAAGAAAGACCCTATTTTCCCAAACAAGGTCACATTCACAGGTACAGGGGTTAGGACTTCAATATATATTTTGAGGGACACGATTCAATCCATAACAGATGTAGAACATATCATTTGGATGTGTCTGGTGAATAGATTCCAAAATAAATGATCTTCTACTCTATTATCAGATAAACCTACAATGCATAAAAAATATTGATTTGAAGTGAAACATTAGCTTATTAATTTCCATACTTGACTCCAGTTGCTGACTTTTCTTCTGACCTGCTCTACCCTGGCCCCATTTCCAACTTTATAACCACTGACTATCTTCTCTGTATGGAGCACTCTGTTAGGCATTTTAGGGGCATGATTCACTCAGTCATTTATCAAATATTTTGTGCCATTCTTCTTTAATTTTCACAAAATATATAAGGTAGCTGTCTTAGTTTCTTAGTGCTGCTATAAAGAAATATCACGAGTGGGCAACTTTAAAGAAAAAAGTTATTTTCTCACAGTTAGGAGGCTAGAAGTCCAAATTCGGGGTGCCGGCTCTAGGGGAAGATTTTTTCTTCCTATCGGCTCTGGGGGAAAGTCCTTGTCTGTTTTCAACTTCTGTTCCTGGGTTCCTTGGCAATCTCCACATGGCATCACTCTTCCCCACTTGGTCCTTTCTTGCTTCTGTGCCTAAGCTGCTGCTTTTATATCCCAAAAATGATTGGCTTAAGACACACCCTACACTGGTACAGCCTCATTAACATAAGAAAGAAAACCTTATTGCCAAATGGGATTATATCCACATGTATAGGGGTTAGGATTTATAAAATTTATAAAATCTAATTTCTCACAACTAGATTTTTTTTTAAGTTGGAGGATTATCTCTCTTTAATAAACAGCTCTGAAAAATGGAAAACAGAAACTATTCAGTCATTTTTTACTTTAATGTGAATGACTTCCCAGAACTTTTTGTTAGAGTAATTAATAATGGAAAAAGAAAAAGAATGACGGCTTTAAATACCTGAGTATAAGTGAGAGAAAGTGGTACAAGTAGAAGCACAAAAACGGAATCCCTGGGCAGTAAGAAAAATCAATTTGTCCTATTTCAAGCTTAAATATGATCAGCTGCCAATGATCATCCAATTGCTGATAATAATGTTACATTGCATGGCTGTGGATGGAGTTCTGAAGCATACTACTACAGACAATACTCAGGATATCTATAATTTGTAGTGTATTAGTCAAGTTAACCCTTTCTTTGTTTCTATTATTGGTCAAGGGATTAGGTATGTAGGCAATAAGAAGCAATATGTGTGTTTGGACTTGATTGGTTCAAGTGTTTTCTCTACCACTTGCGGACTATGTGTCCTTGGACAAGATATTTAACCTCTCTAAGCTTTAGTTTTCTCATTTATAAACGGAAGATGATAATACCTATCCCACAGGACTATCATGAAAATTAAATTAGAGAGTGTAGTAATGATTTGTTATTCTATAAATGGCACTCAATAAGTGATAACAGTCATTAGAAGATGGAGAACTGTAGATGAGATCAGAGTAGAGTGAAGTGGATTCAACATTGGTCAAAAGACCACACATAAAGGATACTGAAATTTAATGCTCACCAAATAATCATGCATTCCCCCATATTTTTAAGTGTCTTACGGTTATAACTAGTTACAGTCAGCGAACTATGAGCAGAAATACATGAACTAATTATACAGCACGGGTGAGAAATAAACTTTGGAGTGAAAAGTCACTGGGATTTCCGGGTTAGTTTGTTACTGCAGCACAATCTAGCCTAACTTGACTAATACACTATGAATTATAGATATCCTGAGTTGTCTGTAGTAGTAGGCTTCAGAACTCCATCCACAGCCATGCGCAATGTAACATTATTATCAGCAATTGGATGATCATTGGCAGCTGATCATATTTAAGCTTGACAAAAAGCTGGGAGAAAGAGCTGATAAAGTAGATGATAAAATGTCAGACTCCAGAAAGATTCTAGGAGACTAAAACAATGATCCAAACTGAATATAATGACACTTAATTTGAATAAATCTCAAGTCTTAAATATAGCTCCAAAAAGTCAACTGCCCAAATACAAAACTGGGGCAACATAATAGAGTGGCAGTGTCTATGAGGAATTCTGAAGGATATTACCTTGTCAATTGTGGTTCAGTAAGTGTATACGTTGTGACTACAAAAATTAGCTTAAACAAGGGTCAACTTTCATGAAGGGAAGGATAACACACAATACTGGGGAAGTCAGCACAACTGGACCAAAGCAAAACCAAAGAAGTTTCCTAGACACATCCAAACACTTTGAGGGACAGAGTAGCTGAGGCTGGAGCCTGGGGACCATAGTTTTAGGGGACATCTGGGTCAACTGGCATAACATAGTTCATAAAGAAAATGTTCTGCATCCTACTTTGGTGAGTACTGTCTGGGGTCTTAAAAGCTTTCGAGGGGCCATCTAAGATAAATCTATTGGTCCCATTCCACTCAGCGCAAAGGAGAATAAAGAAAACCAAAGATACAAGGAAAATACTCGCCTAAAGGACCAAATGAACTATAGCCTCCGCCTACGGCGAGCTGATGGCGCCTGGCTACCACCAGTGACCACCCTGACAGGGAAGAAACAGAGAGTCCCAGACAGAGCAGGAGAAAAAGGTAGTACAGAATTCAAATTCACATAAAAAGACCAGACTTAATGGTCTGACAGAAACTGGGGGAACCCCCAAAACTATGTCCCCAGGATGCTTTGTTAACCCAGAACTGAAACCAACCCTGGAAAAAAAAAAAAGTCAGCTTACAATTACATTAAAATGTGTCCTGAACATGCTGGTGAAAACACTCCTTGAGCACAGGAAGCCCCCTTCTTTATCTGATGATAATTGTTCCCAGGGATGGGGGAAAGAAGGCCATTTAAAGTTAATCCATTTCACATGGTGTACTGGAATTTTCCATTTGCTCTTCCAGTTCTCTCTGTGCCCAAGGAAACTGATGTAATTGTACTATGGTTTCTAAGTGGGTTGAGTTATTTGAGGTACATTTGCTCTGGACGTGATGAGATCAATAGATGTATCTTACATGGCTTCTCGCAAGCTTTTAAGACCCCAGACGCTACTCACCAAAGTAAGATGTAGAACATTTTCTTTATGAACTATGTTATGCCAGTGGACCTAGATGTTCCCTGAGACCATGGTCCCAGCCCTTGGCCCCAGTAACGTGTTCCCTCAAGATGTTTGAGTGTGCCTAGGAAGCTTCTATGACTTTGGCTTGGTCAAGTTGTGCTGACTTCCGCTATATTGTGTGTTGTCTTTCCTTTCACCAAAGTTACCACTTGTCTACTATCTAGTTAGTGATTTCCCCTCTCACCCCTTACCTCCCTTGTAATCATCAAAGATTGGTTTTTTTTTCTGTGTGTAAACCTTTTCTTGGGTTTTTATAATAGTAGTCTCATGCAATATTTGTCCTTTTGTGATTGACTTATTTCACTCAGTGTAATGCCTTCCAGATTGCTGCTGAACATTTTTGTTTAACCTTTTTGCACAGTCAAGAATCTCTGTAAAAAAAATTTTGACGTCTTTTTCGATTTTCAAGAGGACATCTTCTAATCATTTTGTATTCAAATCATCTTGTTTTGAAGCATATAGTATGCTTTTTAAAACATTTTAATCAACATAATCCCATTGAATCCTTCTTTTACAGTAGTTTCCCATGTGGTTGGAGTTTTCCACTTTCACATTAATTAATTCACAGAATTCTGTGTCTTTCACCTAATTTTCGGTTTCATTTTGTAATTAATTTGCGCTGGACAAGTGTTCATGTTAATTACAGTTAACTGGTGAATATTATCATGTTATGACCACTGTGCTTCCCTATACAATTTAATAACTGCAGGGAGACTGACATGAGTCCTAGACAAATGAGACCCATTGTCTACTGAGACCCGTTCGGGGCATCAAACTTTGAGAGAGACAATCACAAACCAGGATGTAACCAGGAGAGTACAGTGGGCTGGGTCCTGTGTGGTGGAAGGCATTACCAGTATCAAGGCTTTACATCTTAGCAGTTAAGACTCCAAGGACTCAAGATAAACCAAAAGAAAACAGAATCCAGCTAAGAGAACTCAAGGGAGTGTTCTACAGGAAACCCACTGTGCATGGGTCCAGCAGTGATTTAGTCTTCCAAGCCTCCAAAGATTTTCTATGCACTAAAATTGCAATTGCTTCTCCAATTCTAGCCCTCTGTGATCAGTATGACAACACACAAACAACATACATTACAAAAGGATTACAGGTATAATTTTGCATTTTCTAGGAACCTTGTTTTAGACTGAGTCCTTGGGTGGTACAAACAGTTTATGTGTCCCACTGCTAACTAAAAGGTTGGTGGTTCGAGTTACCCAGAGGTCCCCAGAAAGAAATGTCTGGTGATCTACTTCCAAAAAATCAGCCACTGAAAACCCTATGGAGCTAGTTTTACTCTGACACACGCAGTCACCATTAGTTGAAATTGACTCGCAGCAACTGGTTTTATTTTAGACTTAGTCCAAAGAGACCAAGGCCAGATAACTCAGTCCCTCTCAATGGCCTATGATAAATATTAAAAATATTAAATCCACTGGAGTTTGTATATCCGATGGGGAATCATATATTCTGCACTTTTTCTAATCTACATTTGGATCGACCTGAAGCAAAGATGCTTCCAGATCCAGTTGAGAAAAGACAAAGAAATAAAGCAACAATAGAAGGGCTATTGTGCACCTCCATGGCCATGGAAGGCTATTTTGCACTGGGGAGATAATGTCAGAATAACTTGAAGGGGGAACAACTATTTATCCTTCTGAGTTTATACCAATTCCAACCTAACATTAGAAACTTAATGATTAATATCAGGCTTCTGGTACTACAGTATCAGGGCTCGGCAAGCTTAATGTTCAAATATTCCTCAACGCCAGGAAACTGAAATATTTTCCTTAGAAAAGGGCAAGAACTCTGTCTTCAAATATCTGCAGGCTTATCCTGTAAGAAGGTGATTGAGTGAAACCATTTCCCTTCTCATAGGAGAAGTATTCAATAAATGGTCCCTATTACTTTGTGTTTAGTCCTACTCATCCTTCAGAGAACTTCTTATATGCCATCTCTGTATAAGGCTTCTGGTCAGAATCAGTGCCTCTCACCTCTGTGTCCCCATAGAACTCATGACCTTCTAGAGTCCCAGTTTCAGTCTATGTTATATTAAAATTAATTGTCTTCTGACATTAGATAGCAAGGAACACCCGCATCAGAATCACCGGAGAAGCTATTTAAATTCAGAGATGCTCAGGCCCCACCCATCAGAGATTCTGATTCAGTAAGTCTAGGCTGGAGACTAATTTTTATTTGTTTATTCATTGAAGAGAAATAAACCACTGTATCTACTCAAAAAAAATTAATAATGATAAAAATATGGTATTCAAATTAAATTAATAAGTATTAAAACTAGGCAATGAATACCATTTTGTGATATTATCCTAACAAGCTCCTAACTCATCAGAAGGCACATTTGAGTATGAACTTAACTGCCTGGGTTTGCAGTCTGACTCTACATTAACCTTCCTGTGTGATGCTGGGCAAGGTACTTAACCTCTCTGTTTCAGTTTCTTCACAGGTAAAAAATCATGATAATAGTGACTACCTCATAGGGTTGTTGGGAGAACTAAGAGTGAATGACTCATGGCAACCCTACGTGTTGCCAAGTAGATCTGTGTTCTGAAGAGTTTTCAAGGCTGTGACATTTTGGAAACAGATTGCTAGGCCTTTCTTGTAAGGTGCTTCTGGGTGGGTTCCAACCAACAATCTTTCAGTTAGTAGTAGTCAAACCCTTAATCATTTGCTTCACTCAGAGGCTGCTGAAGTGCATAGAATATTGCCAAACACTGAGTAAGTGCAATGTTAGTTAAAAATAAATATTGGCTGAAAAAATTTAACTAGTGGCTAAGTTTACTTTTATTTATATCTCTCAAAAGCTCTGCAGATGATTCTAAGGCAAAGCTAGAGTGAAGAACTAGAGATAGAGGCAAATGCAGGCAGTTTAGCAGGTTTCAAACTTTTTCTTTTCCAAAGAAAAAATAAAGGAGATTCCCCTAAAGCATTATAATATTATTTATAAATAAGATTTCTGACAATCTAACCATCATGAATTCAGCTTTCACAACAACTATAATTATCTTTTGGAAATGTTCCTTAAACTGAGATTTGTCGGAATCAGTGTGAGCAGATTCTGCCTCAGAGATTTTTCTTTCTGCTGCTGTTCCAAATAAGTTAGTCATTAAAGGCACTGGAGAAAGAAAAAAAAAAAATCCTTGGAAGCTGAACAGTTTAACAGTTGGCCATGATTAATAAAATAAAGGAGAAAAACAGATACGTAATATCTAAATAGATAACACTCCATGGAAAATCTATCTCACTATAGGAAAATAAAGTTTATGAATAAAAATATAAATGTACCAATTTGGCACGATTAATGTCTTGAGAGAAATTATAATAATTGATGCTGTTTTTCATTATGATTAACATGAGAACTTAATGAAAAATAAATGGCTTTGTGAAACAAGTTAAATGACCAACTACACATAGTTTACTACATGGAAATAGTGATCAAATTAACATAACTTTACATCATACACAGTAAATAAAGTCAAATTAAAATATATATAATATATAATATAATATATGTAATGTGTATATATGTATATACAATGGGTGACCCTGTAGGACAGAGTAGAACTGCCCCATAGGGTTTCCAAGGCTGTGATCTGTATGGAAGCAGGCTGCCATATCTTTTTCCCCATGGAGCGGCTGGTGGATTCGAACAGCCAACCTTTTGGTTAGCAGCCAAGCACTTAACTACTTCACCAGCAGGAAATAGAGGGGTGGTAGATAATTGTAAATCTAAATATATATTGATCCTGAAAAGCAAATAAAAGGATTCTAGATCAAAGATGTGTAGCATAATATTTTTTTCATAAAATGTAGGCCCAGGAGTGGAGCAAAGGTGACACATTATTCTAACAACAGCCAGTATGTATGTAGCACTGACCACGCACCAGGCACTGGGCAAAATCCTTTACATACATTATCTCATTTAATCTTCAGAGAAAAAATAGAGCCTTAGAGACGTTAACCACACCACTGGTACTTTGGTCTGGTGACAAAGCGCTTACCCTTAGGGAAAGTTTATGGCCATAGTTCAGAGCTACTCATCTTAAGCCTTTCCTCTTCTCAATCATTATCACTTCTGACTTTGAGTTGTTGTTTTTTTTCACTTTACAGACAAAACATTGGATCCACGCTATTTATGATCATCTTGACTTTGGCCTATTCCTGACCATGTTTTAAGCTCTTTGTTGGACTCTGATGTGCTGATTTGCTCTAGAAGCTTAGCTTTCTAGTCCTAGGACCTCCTATTTCAACCTCACTCTAATCCTCCTCAGCTCTGCTCCTAATTTCTGAAGCAGGCATCTCAAGCTGCTGGCTTCTGGGCAGGATCAGGCCGAAGACAAATTTCTATCAGCCTGCCACGTGTGCTTTTGTTTTTCTTTTGAAGTAGTTGCTGACTTTTAAAATTTGGGAGAGTTTCACATACAAATGTGTATTTCTAGCTTCTTTTGGAAAAAATAGCAAGTAGAATGCCTGGGAACAAATGACTGCAGCTGAATAGCAGCTCCTCTCTTCAGATGGGTCGTAAACTCTCCAGTTCACCATCAGTACTATTTGCGTGGCCCTTATAGGAATTTGAGTTTGAGATCCTTGCTTTAACATAACAATTGGTTTTCTTGTTTTAAAATATTATCTAGGCATAGTCAGGGAATCTCCACAATTTACCAGCCAATATATCATAATCTGGCACAGGAATATTGAATCCTCATCTATGTCTTTGTAGGTGCCATCACTTCAATGATGTCAAAAGAAAAACAGAAGGGCTTTTAACCAAAGGAGAAAACTTGTATTTCCCCCATCAGATCTTCTTCTTGTGTCATGTTTCACAAGGAAACAGAATTTTTTAAGAATAATACTACCTTGCATAAAAGAAGAATGCTACTGTTCTCTTATCCAGAGCACACAAGCTGTTTTATGGATCCTGACAGATGTGATGATCCAGATGGAGAATTACATTTGGCCTAATGACTCCATTCATGCAACCTAGACCAGGGCCCCACGGTTCAGGCAGCAGCACTGAACTGCAAGGTGGAAACAGTGACCAGTCTTAAGATTACATGTGATGGGTAAGAACCTAGATAGCTAATTTCATCTGACAAGTAGTCAATTCCTTGGGCTTCAGTCTGTTTTTCTTTCGAGGACTGCAGCCTCTGGCTTGATCAAAGAAGCTAATTAATGATAAACTCTGTTATAGAGAATTAGAACTGACAGCTTAATTCCGTGCTCTGTTCTGACAACTTTGGTGTCCAGAAATTTGCCAATTCCCATCAGTAAATATGCAAGCACATCAGCTGAGGTGCCCCAAATAATTACCCTAGGAATTTCACTTTTAGGAATATTATCCTACAAATATATTGGTCACTTATTAGAGAATTATTTATAAGTGAAAAAGATAGAAACCATCTAAATGTCTATTAATTATCAGCGGAGAAAAGTTAAATCACAATGCATCCAAAAGTGTTACTAAAACATAAATTATATGAAGTCAGGGATTTTGATCTGTTTTCTTGATGAACAGCAATTTTTCCTATAAAGGACCAGATAGTAAACATTTTAGGCTTTGCAGGCCATAGACTTTCTATTATAATCACTGAAGTTTGTAGCAGCCATAGACGATAGATAGACAAATAAGCATGACTGTGATCAAATAAAACTTTATTTACAAAACCCTATGGCATGTTGTATTACACTCAGAGGCCATAGATTTTCAACCCATGCTAACAGGAATCATAAAACCAGTTGTTGTTAGGTGCCACTGAGTGAGTTCCAACTAATAGCGACCCCATGCACAACAGAAGGAAACACTGCCTAGTCCTGTGCCATCCTCACAATCGTTGCTATGTTTGACCCCATTGTTGCAGCCACTGTGTCAAACCATCTCGTTCAGGGTCTTCCTCTTTTTCATTCACCCACTGCTTTAGAAAGCCTGATATCCTTCTCCAGAGATTGGTCCCTCCTGATAACATATCCAGAGTATGAGAGACGAAGTCTTGCCAACCTTGTTTCAGAGGAGCCTTCAGGCTGTACTTGTTCCAAGACAGATTTGTTCCTTCTTCTGGCAGTCCATGGTATAGTCAATATTCTTCACTAATAAGTAATTTTGCATTCAATCTGCATTAACACCCATCCACTAATACCTTCATGCCCTTCTGCTAAGTAATGATAGGTAACTTTTACTGCATACTTACTCTGCACTCCGCTAAGCCTGTCACAGGCACCAGGTAGAGTAATTTTTTCTAACAAAATTATGAGATAGGTACTGTCATTATTCCCATTTTCCAAATGAGCCACTGAGACAAAGAGTTGCACGACTGCCCTTGCTTATAGAGCTAGGAAGTGGCAGAGCAGAGACCCATCCCGACGTTAATTCTACAGGCCCACTACGATAAGCTGGTCCATGTGAACAGGCTACGTTAAATCATTACACGTGGCACAAATGGCAGTCAAATTATGAATATTTGCTCTTGCGTTACGGAAGGAGAGACCAAAATATAGATGGAAACCCAAGGTCTGGGCAGCAAATAGGTTACCGAGTGACTAATAGATGCACTGCCCTCGATCCTTCCATAGTTTGTTATCACGTTATCTTCCAGTTAAGTCACTGCCATCATCAAGACAAAACAGTAGCTTAGGAAATTCTTTTTATAGGACATTCTTTTGTCTTTCAATGAAGTAGTAGCTCCATATTCTCACTCCTCCTGTGCTGCTTGAGCATCACCCTCACCTACTCCTCACCCAGGAGGCAAATTTACAGTTCTGCTGCTGCAAAAAGGAGGATTTCCTTACAGGGTAGAGTGGTCATTAATCTAGTAATCAACGCTTCCAGCTCAGACGGGCATGCTTCAGTAATAAATTCTCAAAACACCCAAGAATTAGCTCCTTAACAAAGTTGAGTTTGATGAGAAACTAAATTGACAAGCTCCTCCCCCAACATCCAGGCTAGTTTTTACCAGCTATGTGTAGGAAGCTATAAAAATCTCTCTCATAGATAACTGCCCATTAGCTGTACAAGCAGAACAACTTCGGAGAGCGTCTCCTTACTGCTGCGTTGCTATTTGCCTGCAATCCTCCCCTCACAGTAAGCCAGAACTGCCTTCAACTTCTGGAAATTAGCTGGCAGCCAAAGCCAGATGTTTCTCACACCAAAGGCAAATAAATTCAGGAATTCTCGGAGAAGCAATCATGAGAATTTCAGAATTGACTCCTTTGGCACACTTCCCTGACTCCTTCTGGGTATTACATACATAAAGTGCTCGGTTGTCATAATTATTATCCTGCTATAATTTATTAATAATGATAATATGAGTATTATATTTCCTCAATTCTACCACACATTTTTTCACATTTCACATTTCTCAAATCAGGATGCATCTTGCCTATTGATGTGTATATTTAATAGAGTGCTGTTGCTACTTCCTTTTTCCCTGAAAAATCAATAGTGCATATTAAATGTATAAAACCAAACTCATTGCCAGGGAGTCAATTCTGACTTAGAGCAACCCTATAGGACAGAGTAGAACTGCCCCAGAGGGTTTCCAAGGAGGGGCTGGTGGATTCCAACTGCTGACCTTTTGGTTAGCAGCCAAGCTCTTAACCACTGCACTACCAGGGCTCCGTTAAATGTATGTTGTTGTTGGTGTTAGGTGCTGTCGAGTTGGTTCTGACTCATAACCAAACAAAGCCCTATGCACAACAGAATGAAACACTGCCCAGTCCTCCACCATCCTCACAATCATTGTTATGCTTAAGCGCATTGTTGCAGCCGCTGTGTCAATCCATCTCGTTCAGGGTCTTCCTCTTTTTCACTGACCCTCTACTTTACCAAGCATGAAGTCCTTCTCCAGGGACTGATCCCTCCTGATAACACGTCCAAAGTATGTGAGACATAGATAGTCTCACCATCCTTGCTTCTAAAGAGTATTATGGCTGTACTTCTTTCAAGACAGATTTGTTTGTTCTTTTGGCAGTCCATGGTATATTCAATATTCTTCACTGACATCACAATTCAAAGGCATCAATTCTTCTTAGGTCTTCCTCATTCATCGTCCAGCTTTTGCATGAATATGAGGCTATTGAAAATAGCATGGCTTGGGTCAGGTGCACCTTAGTCTTCAAGGTGATACCTTTGCTTTTCAACACTTTAAAGAGGACTTTTGCAGCAGATTTGTCCATTAAATGTATAGTATCTTAAAATCAAGAAAAAGTGGTAAAAACTTATATGTGTGATAGTTAGGATTCTTTGGTTGCCATCAACAAACTCCAACTCTTGATAACTTAAGAGAGAAATCATTGGGGGAATGAATTCCCATAGAAGTTCTGGGAAGGCTGGAGGATTCCACATTGGAATGAGACATCAAAGAGGGTAGCAGGAACTTCTTCCCCATCTCATGAGGGAGCTACCATGGAAACAAAGGTCTCCAATCTGCTTGAGTTGTCTTTGTTTCTTTTCTGCTACTCTGCTGAGGATCCAGTTCCAGAAGAAAGAGTCCACTTGACTGAGTTTAGATCCTGTACCTGTCCTGAGGAGTACCTGAGTGGTGCGAACGGTTAAACCACCCAGCTGCTCAGCAAAAGGTGAGAGGTTTGAGTCCACCCAGAGGTGCCTCAGCCTGTTGGTCTAGCTCTAAAAAATTAGACATTGAAAACCCTATGGAGCACAGTTCTGTTCTGACATACATAGAGTCGCAACTGGTTTTATCTGGCTTGTGGCTGTGATGGAGTCTTGAAGAAGAATCTGGAGGAGGGAGCCTGCAAAGGCTTCCAGGATATCTTTGACTGCCATAGTGGGAAGGTAGAGCCCGATGACTGACATCCCTTCCAAGAATGCACATACTGGGAAAAAGATGAGTCCCTAAAAGGAAATCAAGCTGTAGTTAAGAAAGAGAAGAGTGACTAGAGTGTCCACAACTTGGATGTTGAGATGACTTTATTTTCATCTATAGCCTCTTTTTAGATGCTCTCAACAGCTCTGTGAGATAGGAATGAAAATCATTATTATCTTCACTTTCCACATGAAGAAATGAAGCCCCAGCTAAATGACCTAGTTTATCTGCTAGTATGTGACGGAGCAGGACTGGGACCTGAGCCTTCTGACTCATAGTTTATACTAAATAAATTGAGGACTAATACAACTGGGGAGAACTTTCCTATTGTATTCCTTTCTAATGCCTTGGGGGTGGGGGTTGGGGTAGAGAATATCCATCCATAAGTTTAATCAGCCTGAAAAATAGCCCCCAGCCCTTTGCGCTTTTATCTTAGGGTCCCAGAAGAAAATTATCTGGGAGGGGGAACCACGTTTGCCCCTCACTTGTTATGTGAGCTTTGATAGGACATTTAACCCTTTGGGGCTCAGTTTCCTCAGTTGTGACATGTGGAGAATATATTCCTGGTCTATCTCCCAGGTTTACAGAGGGAATGAGATGTAAGAATATAGGTGTAAGTCTACCAAAAATCTCTACAGAGTCCTTGGTTGTGAGCTCATGTGAACATTTGCTGGTCTGAGGAACCTAAGTACAGACCCGCAATTCTGTGGGTCACAATTTTTATTTTTATTATACTATTTTTTTCCAGAGTGGTTTCTTTGGAATTTGACCTACTTTTTTAAAGGACCTAGGAAGACACATATGGGCTCATTAGCACAAAAAGTAACATTTTCATTCACAGAAACCATCTGCCTGTGCTAAACGGTGGAATTCCAATCTATGTTACCATGCACACCTTATTGTACATTAACAAGTACTTGGTACTTATGGAATATTAAGAATTTTAGGGAATTAATAGATAGTTGATTCTAGGTGAAGTCATAGCCCAGGATCGTTTGACGGTGTCCATTTTTTTCAAAGACTGTTTTGCAACAACTTAACATAGCAAACCACCACCTGCATGTCAATTTGTCATACTGTGGCTTGTGTGTGGCTATCATGCTAGAAGCTATGCCCTTGGTATTTCAAATACCAGCAGGGTCACCCATTGTGGACATGTTTCAGCAGAGCCTCCAGACTAAGACAGACTAGAAAGAAAAGCCTGGCAATCAACTTCTGAAAATTAGCCAATGAAAACTCTATGGATCACAGCAGAATACTGTCCAATATAGTGCTGGACGATGAGCCCCTGAGGTTAGAAGACACTTAAAATACACAGTGGCCGTAACAATGAACTCGAGCGTACCAACAAACATGAAGATGGCACAGGACCAGATAACGTTTTGTTCTGTTGTACATGGGGTCACCACGAGTCAAAGCCAACTCAATGGAAACTAACAACAATAACAACATAGCAAAGAACATGGGCTTTGGAGCCAGACAAACATGGGTTCAAATTCTCACACAGGCCCTTGCTGGCCATTTCATCTTGAGCAGGTAGCATAAAATTCTCTGTTTCCATTTTTCTATATATAAATTGGGAGATAAAATGCATATTTCACAGGGTTGTTACAAGGCTCAGAGACAACATATGTAAAATATCTGGTACTTAGTAGATACCTGAGATCCCAAGCTGGTACTAGTCATAATCATCACTAACAACAGCAGCAGCATCCCATTATGTGGATGATGTTATTTCATCCTCACAACAATATTAAGAGATACTTAATTGTTTTCAACTGAGTCTTAGGAAATTCAAATCATTTGCTCAAGAGCAAACAAGTAGTAAGTAGGAGACTTGAGATTTGGACCCAAGTCTATCAGAGCACACACTCATCACTAAACTATACTATCATTATTTCTATTGATATTATTGTAACATTATTTTCATTATGAAATATCACCAAATACAGTTCAGAGAGCACATGATGCCATAGCCATCTCGCTGAATGGCACTTGGATATTGGTTATTGGATTACTAGGATTTAAGTTTGAGTTTAGGTTTACCTCTTTCAAGTCATATAACTTTAAATAAGTCTTATACTGAACCTAATTTCTTCATTTGTAAAATGGATTTAATAATAATCACCACACAAAACGGCTTCAAAGATCAAACGTAAAAATGTGTATTTTGCATGCAACACTTTGCACAGTGTAAAGTGTTCTGAGTATGCTTATGTAAACTATGTTAATTTTACTGCAATTACCAGGGACCAAAAAAACCAAATCCATTGCCTTCAAGTTGATTCCAACTCACAGCGACCAGCAGGCTGCCAGGGTTTCCACTAGGGGCCAAGTCATAGCTAAAAAGGAACCCTGGTGGTGCAGTGTTTAAGAACTTGGCTGCTAATCAAAAGGTTGGCTGTTCAACTCACCAGCTTCTCTGCAGGAGAAAGATGTGGCAGTCAGCTTCTGTTAAGATTAAACCAAAACCCACTGTTATTGAGTCAGTTTTGACTCACAGCAACCCCATAGGGTTTCCCAGGGTGTAGATCTTCACAGAAACAGACTGCCACATCTTTCTCCCTCGGAGCCAGTGGTGGTTTCGAACCACTGACCTTCTGATTAGTTGTCACTCACTTTACCCACTGCACGACCAGGACTCCTGATTACAGCCTCGGACTGGAGACCATGGTATCGGAGGACATTTAGCTCAATTGGCATAACATAGTGCATAAAGAAAATGTTCTACATCTTACTTTGGTGAGTAGCATCTGGTGTCTTAAAAGCTTGTGAGCGGCCATCTAAGATACTCCACTCGTCCCACCCCATTTGGAGCAAGGGAGAATGAAGAAAAGCAAAGACACAAGGGAAAGATTAGTCCAAAGGACTAATGGACCACAACTACCACAATTTCTACCAGACTGAGTCCAGCACAACTAGATGGTGCCTGGCTACCACCACCAACTGCTCTGCCAGGGATCGCAATATAGGGTCCCAGACAGAGCTGGAAGAAAATGTAGAAGAAAATTCTAACTCACAAAAAAAGACCAGACTTACTGGTCTGACAGAGACTGGAGAAACCCAGAGAGTATGGCCCCTGGATAGCCTTTTAACTCAGTAGTGAATTCACTCTTGAGGTTCACCCTTCAGCCAAAGATTAGACAGGCCCATAAAACGAAATGAGACTAAATGGGCACATCAGCTCAGGGGCAAGAACAAGAAGGCAGGAGGGGATGGGAAAGCTGATAATAAGGAACCCAAGGTAGAGAACAGGAGTGTGTTGACATGTCATGGGATTAGCAACCAATGTTACAAAACAATATATGTATTAAATGTTTAATAAGAAACTAATTTGCTCTGTAAACCTTTATCTAAAGTACAATTTAAAAAATTAATAAATAAAAAAAAAGATTACAGCCTTGAAAACTCTATGGGACAGTTCTACTCTGCCCTATAGGGTTGCTAAGAGCCGGAATCGACTCAACAGCAATGAGTTTATGGCAAGTCATAGCTAGGCCTATAGATGCTACTTTAGTTTGTAATAGATGCAAGAAGAGTGAGGGAAAAATTTTCTAACTTCACTGAAGGAAAATCCTTCATCAACCTCATCCCAATGTTGAGGGCAAGGAAAAGCACCCAATCCAAAGTGTTGTATCTGAACGAGCAGGAAGTGTGTGAAAGAGAATACTAAAGAATGATAATAAACCTCACAATAAATCAGTCCCGCCATGATCAGAGAATGCAGGTGTAACAACAGAGGATATAGATGTTGATTGTTCTATGTAACTTTGTTCTTAGAACATTACCTTAAAGTTAACTCCATAGAGTGTTTTCATGGTATCAGCATTACCACCAATTCACTCTTCTCTATAGTTATCTTGTAAAACTAGAAAGGGAAGAGATGACTCTTCTAGGCCCAATCCCTGAAACTGTATCTTCCTGTCAATGGAAACATCAGCACACAGAAAAGTGGATAATTAAGAAACATTTATCAGACCATCGTTAGCCATGATAACAGTGATAGGCAAGCCCTGATATTCACTGAACAGTTCTGTGTGAGCACTTGTTCCATCAGACTCATGCTCTGAAGAGGCGAGCAAGTACTCACGTCTACTTGTTCTGGTCTAATTATCTTCCTAAGCAGTACTGATCATAATTGCTTGCATTGGATGATGGACAAGTGGTTCACGTTACAGCTGTCCCTTCAAGACAACCCTCCTAATCCTAAAAGTATTCTGGGGATCAGTGTGAATATTTATAATTCTTTCTAATGAGGTAAACTGGGATGTACATGCTACAGAAAGAGTCTTAACTTAGTAAAAGCCACAAACCGTCTTGTGCTATCCATGCAAGTTTTCGCTTAAAGAAAGTATAGTTTAGTGGTGATAGTTAATGAAATATTCTGTTCATTCCTCATGATGGACATGGGACTGAGAAGCACAAGATTATAGCATATAAAGCAAAATATCAAAGTGCATTTTAGATGAAATATATAGTAAACTAACAGGTCTATAACTTATAGGACTAAAATAATGTTCTTTTGATAACTGGAAAGACTACATTCTGGACTCCATCACACAAGGCTAGACAGAACAGGTAAGTGGAATCATCAAATGATAACGTACATGAGGACAGGGCTATGTCTGTGTTAACTTTTCATTCCACGTGCTTAGTACAGTGCCTGTCATACCGCGGACCTTTATAAACATTTGCTGAATAAATTAATTAAGCCAATGAAGGTAACCTAGCTAGCCAGAATCAAAGGACATCTTTGGAGTGATCTTTTAACAGTTCATGAGGGAGAAATTCTTTCCCAAATGCTTTATTTAGCTTCAGTGTTTTAGCCAGTTATAAACTACACAGGAACATTACCAGGGCCTAGAAAGTACTGTCGGCACAGTAAGATTTCCATTTGGCTTATGAAACTTGGGGGAAAAAGTGTATCCACTGGGATCTGAGCTTCTCTTTCAACCCTCCTCTCCAAATTTCAGCTTCAGGTAGCATGCCTACATTGCAAAATCTCATTCTCTTAATTTAGTTCTTACCACATGGAGCTGTTGTACCCAAATTTTTGCAAAAACTTTGACCACAGTGTTTTAACAGTTTTAATGAGTTATATAAGAACAGAGTTTAGGAGCAAGCCTTTTTTTTTTGGGCAGGGGGGAATCATAGTAGCCCAACTTCTTCAGCTTAAGTTATTATTTGTCAGCTAATCCCTCATTAGCAAAGAGTTCAGACTATAATTAAATTTAATAAATAGTCATTATGATCTATAGCATTTACCCATGATTAATAATACTCTGCTCGCACATTAATATGTGAATAATATTTAGAAAGTACTTTTCCCATATGGAATGTTTCGGGGCATTAAAAATAAGTATTTGTTATCAGATAGTCTAGAGCAGATAAATAATATTTAAATGTTGATGATCTAGGTCTCAAAGCCAATCCATGCCTTCACCATCACTGTATTCTGGAATGCTTACGGATGTTTTCCTCAGCAATCAAGTAGTTCTAAAACATTATTGTGCATATGATTCTCCAAGGGAGCTGGTTAATTGAAGATTCTAGGCTCTACCCAAAAGACTCTGACTGAGCATCTCCAAGGCAAAAGAGCCTAGGAATTTGTGTTTTAAATAATTACTCCAATTGATTCTGATGTGCTATGATAAGGTCTAGATGTGAGTTTATTCTTGAACTGCGCATTCATTCTAGTCACAATTTTGGGAGACAGTCAATTCCAAAGTACTCCGAAATTATAGGCAAAAAATTACAGAGAAAATGAACGTGGGACTTACGTAAAGGGGGTGGAAAAGGAGAAGTTTGAGAGAATTGATTGTTCCTTCGCATGGAGCATGACACATAATTTCAAAAAGAATGAAAAACTTTTCAAACACAGAGATGGTCTTATTTCTATTTTTATTTCTAAAGTCTTAGATTTATTTGGGACTGACGGAGGAGGGGTGATTCTACCCACAAGAAGATTACAGATGAACGAAAGAGGCAACCAAATAAATAATTGGTACAAAAAAAAGAAACTGTTGCCATTAAGTCAATTCCAACTCATAGTGACCCTATAGGATCTATATTAACTAAACTACTTGTTGCCATTGAATCAATTCTGACTCACGGCGACCCCATAGGACAGAGTAGAACTACCCCACAGGGTTTTCAAGGAGCAGCTGATGGATTTGAACTGCCAACCTTTTAGTTAGCAGCTGAGCTCTTAACCGATATACCACAGGGCCTGATAAATAGTATATTTGCAATAAATATTTGTTGAATAAAATGAACAAATTTCTTAATTAATGAATAATTAATAGTAGCAATGAGAAAGAAATATATTTTTAGAGACATTAGAATTTTCTATTTAACAAAAATTTCCTGTAGCACAGTTCTGGGATACATTTGGTAAAAGTGTGTTACAGCTGAAAATAATGATGTTGAAAATTTTTAACCAGTGATCTTCTCATTGCAAGTTAGTTTTTTCAAGGTTTTGGCTCTCTCTATCTCTCTGCTTGGCAAAAGATGGCTGTCAGCAGCTCCAAGTCTGTATTACCCAATGTGATATACAGATTCAACACATCCCCATCAAAATTCCAACAGCCTTTTTTGCAGAAATGGAAAAGGCATCCTCAAATTCATACGGAATTGAGAGTAGCTCCAGATAGCCAAAATGAGGTTGAAAAAAAAAAGAAAGTAGTAGGAGTCACAGTTCCCAATTTCAAAACTTGTATAAAACTACAGTAATCAAAACAACGTGGTACTGGTATAATTATAGACATATAGATGAATGGAATAGAATTGAGAGGTCGGAAATAAACCCATACATCTATGACCAATTGATTTCCAACAAGGGTACCAAGTCCATTCAGTGATGAAATAATAGTCTCTTCAACAAATGGTGCTGGCACAACTGGATCTCCACATGCAAAAGAAAGGAGTTGGACCCATACCTCATACAATATATAAAAATTAACTTAAAATGGATCAATGACCTAAATATAAGTGCTAAAACCATAAAATACTCAGAAGAAAATATAGGGGTAAACTTCAGGGCCTTGTTTTTGGAATGGATTATTAGATATGACAACAAAAGAGAAACATAAATAAGTTGGACTTTATCAAAATTAAGAACTTCTGTGTATCAATGGACATTAAGACGGAATTGAAAAGGCAGTCTACAGAATGGGAGAAAATATTTGGAAACCATGTATCTGATAAGGATTTAATATCCAGAATGTATAAAGAACTACCCTGGTTGGTGCAAACGGTTAAGCACTCGACTCCTGGCTGAAAGGTTGGGGATTTGAACCCACCCAAAGGCACCTTGGAAGACAGGCCTGGTGATCTGCTTCCAAAAGATCACAGCCTTGAAAACCCTATGGAGCAGTTCTGCTATACACACATGGAGTCACCATGAGTCGGAATAGAATCGACGGCAAGTAACAACAACAACAATTACTACAACTCAACAAGAAATACAAATGAAGCCAATTAAAAGATGAACCAAGGATTAAATAGACATTTCACCAAATGGAAAACAGTTTGGTGGTTCCTCAGAAAGTTAAACATAAAATTACCATAGAAACCCACTGCCATCGAGTCAATTCCGACTCCTAGGGAACCTATCGGACAGAGTAGAACTCCCTATAGGGTTTCCAAGGCTGTAAATCTTTCCAGAAGCAGATTGCCACATTTTTCTTGAGGAGTGACTGGTGGATTCGAAGTCCGACCTTTCAGTTAGCAGCTGAGCACTTAACCACTGCTGTCCGACCAGGGCTCCAGAATTACCATAAACCAAACCAAAACCAAACCTCTTGCCATCGAGTCAATTCCGGCTCATAGCAACCCCATAGGATAGAATAGAACTGCCCCATAGGGTTTCCAAGGAGAAGCTGGTAGATTCAAACTGCCAACCTTTTGGTTAGCAGCTGAGCTCTTAACCACTATGCCATGACCCAGCAATTCCATTCCTAGATTTTTACCCAAAAGAATTGAACACAGGGACTCAAACAGATACTTGTACATCAGTGTTCATTACACCATTATTCACAATAGCCAAAAGGAGGAAATAACCCAAGTATCCATCAACAGATTAATGGACAAATGAAATGTAGTATATCCATATGATGGAATACTATCCACACATAAAGATAAACGGAATTCTGACACAATTCAACATGGATGATCCTTGAAACATCATATTAAGGTAAACAATTCAAATTCAAAATGGCAAATATTGTATGATTCCACTTATATGAATATCTGGAATAGGCAAATGTACAGAGACCAAAGTAGATGAGTAGTTATCATAGGCTCAGGGAAGGAAGGAATAGGGAGCTACAACTTAGGGGGCACTGAGTTTCTGTTTACGGTGATGAAGAAGTTAAAAAAATAGATAGTGGTGAAGGTTGTACAATATTGTGACTATAATTAATGTCACTGAATTGTACACTTAAAAATTGTTAAAATTGCAAATTTTGTTACATACATATATATCCACAGTAAAATTTAAAAAGTAATTTAATCTATTCTTACTTTTTAATATATCTACTAGAAAATTTAAAATTACATATATGACTGACATTTGTTGCTAATGTTAGGTTTCTATTGGACCGCACTCACAGGAGCACAACATACTTTTCAATTTCCTAGCCTTTGCACATATAGTTACCTCTGCCTGGAACATTCCTACCTGCTGTTCAAACTTCAGAGCCCAGCAAACTTCAGAGCCCAGAGACCTTCCCTGACCTTTAGGTCCCCTTGTATGTGTCATAACTCCCTGTCATCACAGTCCTCATATTGTCTTGTTATCACTTGCTTAATTGTCTGCCTTCTAAGTCCCCTGAGTTCAGGCACGATGTTTATCTTGTTCACCTCTGTATCCTGAGCACTGTGCCTGGAACATAGTAAAAAAAAACCAAACCCACTATGTAGAGTCAATTCCGACTCATGACGACCCTATAGGACAGAGTAGAACCTCCCCATAGGGTTTCCAAGGAGCAGCTGGTGGATTCGAACTGCCGACCTTTTGGTTAGCAGCCAAGTGAAACATAGTAAGTCCTCAGTAAATATTTGCTGGACTAATGTTGAATAATTAACATTAAGTTTCTCCCTCATAGTTCCTCAGAAGCTCAAGTCTCCTCTTGCCTTCCAGGAACAAGAATTGTACATACCCTGTGTTCAAATTTCTGGTCTTCAAATTTTCTAATCCTTTTCTTAGCTTTTAAGTGGCAAGAGTGGTTGATTGGCATTTACTTCCTTATAGGTGACACAGTGGAGGGGTTTTGTTCCCAGAGAATTGAAAGAGGATCTTCCGATTAAACCACAGTAGCATGTTTCATAGCTAATGGATATCTGCAATCAAAAGGCTTGTGATCTAAGTATCAAGATAAGCAGCTATCACAACATTCAAAGCACATACTATATTTACTTTTCAGCTTTTTAATTATAAAATCAATGCAGTGTTAATGATTTAAGCATTAGCTTGCTTGCTGAGAATTCCAAAACTCCTCTTTTTAAGACATAAATTTATAAGTTGCTCAATTTACTTAATTTGTCAGAACAATCTCCGTTAGTAAATATGAACATTTTAATGAAAAAGAAAACTAGCATAAGCTACTTTTTATAAGCATCTAATGACTTACTGGAAGAAATAAGATATATTAGTGAATTATCTCACTTATTATTTCCACTGTATAACAATCATCTGCAGATGTCTTTAAATGTCATCTCTTGATTTGTTTTGGAGTTGGGTTTTGGCTGTGATTTATTTGGTTGTGATTTTTTGTTTGTTTATTTGGCAAGAAAGAAATACCAGTGGTGTAAAGGGTGATTCCACCCACACGAATCACTTACTAAAAAAAAAATTAAGTTTTTTCAAACCCCTGTTTTGCTCTTTCTGCTAAATTTCACTGTAAAGGAAGTTATCAGATATGAGTGTGCAGGTATAAGAGCCGAAGTTAAATACTATTGTCTTAGTTAGCTAGTGCTGCATAACAAAAATACCACAAGTGGATGGCTTTAAATAACAGAAATTTATTCTCTCACAGTTTGGGAGACTAAAAGTCCAAATCATGGTCTCGGCCATTTGATTCCTTTCTTGTCAATAGCCCGGGGCATTCCTTGGTTCTTGGTGATCTTCACGTGGCATCTATCTTCCCCCTGTGTGCATACCTCTGTGTCTAATCAGCCCTTTGTATAACTTAGAAGTGGTTAGATTTAGAACCCAGCCTATCTGATATGATCTAATCAACATAACAAAGAAAACTCTATTTCCAAACAGGATTACATCCACAGGTATAGGGGTTAGGATTTCAACATGTATTTTGGAGGGACATAATTCAATCCATAATAACCATTATGCATGCACTGCATTTTGTAACTTGAAAAGTACTTTCACATATGTCATTTCATTTGACATTCAGTGAAGGGTATCATTATTACCAATTTACAAATGAATAAACTGAGGAGTATAGAGGTAGATTAACCAGCCTGTTCAACTGCCAGAACTCGGACCCAAGCCAAGGTTTCAATTTTTATGCTCTTTCCTCTACTCAAAACTTCCCTGAGATCTGGTACCTCTTAGAAAAGATTTGCTTTCACAGAATTCCTAATTGCCACTTGATTTTAATATTTGGATCGTTCTTGTTCAGCTCAGAGTGCTTGGAATATAGTAAGTACTCGTTAAATGTTAGCTATATTATAATTCTTTTAAAGTGAAGCTACTAAATAGAAATGGTAATTTTTTGAAAGTTCGGTTCTATTTCACTGCGATTTTATTGTATTATTAATTGTTCTCCTTTTAAGGCATATAACTAGACTTCTGATTCCATGGATCCAAATTTATGTAGTCTGCCTCTCTATGGTGCTATGGTTTGCTAAGCTACAAGGCAAATTCTTGGAGTGATGTCAATAGCAGAGAAGATTTCATATAATTGTCACAATACAAAACTCCTAATTGTCTCACTAGAGCTTCTAGAATGGTGTAGATTAGTTTGGATCCTCTTTTCTCAACCTGGGACAATGGGAGTGTAGTACAAATTTCATGCCCTCTTGTTTCAAGTATGGCTGAATTGCCTTTGGCATATTTTCGTGGTTTTGAGAGCTTTTTTCCTATCTTTCTAATTTGTGCCACTTTTTAATTTCCGGTTCCTCTCTTTCCACAAAATAGGTTCTAAAACCCATTTCTACAATCCTCTGTTTCCCTGCCCCAACCCCTTGACAATATCTTCAGAATCTGACAAGGGGCTCATGAAACAAACACTTTCAATCTATAGGAAAAAAAAAAAAAAACTTCATTTTTCCTGAAAATATTATTTGCTTTTGTTCATGTGGATAAAATGAAGCATAAAAAAAAAAAAAGACGGTGCTCTAGTCAGAGAATTTGATCTTCTGGCTCAGATTACTTAGTCATCAATCCTACAGTCTAATTTGACCAGAAACAAACAACAAAATTCCCTGAGTGGAAAGAAATGTGGGAAATCACAGACAGAGAGGGAAGATAAAGTGCAGATGGTGCATGGTATTAAGTAGCCAGAACGCTGTGGCGTCATCTAATTTCTTTAACAAATGTTACTTGAGTGTCTGATATGTACAAAACACTGCTTAGAAAAGATCTTCGTACTCTAAGCTGCATAGCATAGTGTTTCAGAAATTCGATGATGTATTAGTTGTTACAGCTATTAACAATTAGATGTAATTAGATTGTTGCAGCTAGTTCATCACAACTAAACTGTATTAATTAGTTACTGCTCTGACAAACTCCAACATTTCACAGACAATTCACAATTACAGTTTATTTCTGACTCACTGAAATCCAAAATGAGTGTTCCTAATCCCATGAGTCAAAACTGACTCGACAGCAATTGGTTTTTAATCTCATGAGCAGCCACCATGAGTAGAGGTTTGTGTATTTTATGATGCTGAACAGGTTTCAGCAGAGCTTTCACACTAAGATGGACTAGGAAGAAAGGCCTGGTGACCTACTTCTGAAAATCACCCAGTGAAAACCCTGTGGGTCACAATGGTCCAATCCACAACCAATTGTAGGGATGGGGCAGGACCAGGCAACGTTTTGTTCTGTTGTGCATGGGGTTGCCATGAGTAGGGGGCTTACTTGATGGCAGCTAACAACAACAAGTACTTCAAAAGAAGTTAGCAGTCAGTGATTAATGTTCAAAGCTAGCCCTAGAACGCCATCACAATTGTCTCATCTTAACGCACTTGCAGAGTGAGCATGCGTGGGTAAAGTGCGAATTGGCCTGTTCTGTCAACCTCAAATTATCCTTGGCTGTCAACCATGAATTGGAGGCCACCCCTAACTGGCTTGGCTTCTTCTCTCACTATCTGTCATGCTGTCAAGTTCTTGGCATTCCAGGCACCTGTGCTAGAATGGTATTCTTAACCACTACAGAGTTCCAATCCATTCAGCCCACCACGTGTTCTCCCTGACCAGAGCCTTGTCAGCCTCTCAGAGTCATGAGCCAGTGTTCTGTTTATCCAGGAACATACGGGAGTGCTTATTCTCCTGCTAAATCGAGATGGTTGTGATTATCACCCAGAGAAGCAATTTGTTGATCAAGACAAATACAAAGAACCTCATTTAGGAGCTCTGTATTAAATGCCTAATGAGATCTTAATACTTTCATGTTAACCATGAAAAATTATCTATATAGATCCATCTATCTGTCTCTGCCTATAACAAGGACATGAAGACACATACTTACCTTTTTAGGCACATTTCCAACATCCAGACACCCTTCTATATTACTGGTATAGGGAGAGTGGAAATAGATATATTCCTATGTGAATCCCCTGGTTGTTTTCATCTCAGAATTTGATTTTGGTGTCTACTTTAAAGCACAGGGCCAAAAAGCCAGTGAGTCTACTAAAGAAGGACAAAGCCAAATTAAAAGCAAGATGATGACATCTTCCCAGGACTCTCAGGTTAGGTGCTCTTTCTTAGCATTTCCATAAATCTCTACACATCCACTGTTATAGCATTTATCACACCTAATTGCTGTAGTTTGTTGGAGGATCTCTCTGTTCCACAAGAGTGTGAAGTCAGTGAGGATAAGAATTGTGCCTGTCCTTATCTTGCTCATCACATTATCCCTGGTGTCTAGCCAGCATCTAGCAGTTTTATGTTCATAATTTGTTGAATTAATGAATAAATGAGGCAATTCCTCAGAAACATTTTCTCAATCTAAAAGAAATTCTGACAATCACTACTGTGGCTACCACACAACACACCCTTCATGCAAGAACACTAGCCACATGTTGGTGTGTTTTTCTGTACAACATCTCTTGAGGAAAATCCTTTCCAGGCACATGTACAAGTACATGTGCTATCAGTGCATACCCCATTAAATGAAGAAAATGGCAAAAAAGATTTAAAAAAAAGAGAGAGAGAAAGCTATATATATATCAATATACATGTGTCTTCTATTGCTCCATGTATAGGGATATTTTGTTCAAGCCAACTTTTCTGAAGGCAAGGATCTTTCTTCATGCCAGAGTCTCCACACAGCATGTACAAAATGCCCACCGTATTGAAGAGGACTATGAAGCATCCAGGACTGGACACAGATGTACAGGTTGGGAACTATTCAATCCTATCGTATCATAGATGTCACAGATTTTTGACACATGTGAGTAGAGTCTTATTCTTTTTTTTGGACGTGCTTAATAAATTTTATTCAAATAAATATCACAGACTACAGAAATAAATTTTGTCTGCAGTTAAATCCATTTTTTTGTGCTTTAGGTGAAAGTTTATAGCTCAAGGTTATTTCTCATGCAAAAATTTATACACATATTGTCATGCGAAACTAGTTTCAATCCCTATAATGTGGCAACATACTCCCCCTTTCCACCCCGGGTTTCCCATGTCTATCCAACCAGCTCCTCTCCCTTCCTGCCATCTCAGCCTGCCTCTGGACAGGAGCCACCGATTTGGTCTTGTGTACCTGCTTGAACTAAGAAGCACACTCTTCACAAGTATTATTTTATATTTTATAGTCCGGTCTTACCTCTGAAGAGGGGGCTTCGGGAATGATTTTAGTTTTCGGTTAACAGAGCATCTGCGGGCCATGGCTTGGAGGGTTCTTCCAGTCTCAATCAGACAATTAAGTCTGGTCTTTGTACATGAATTTGAGTTCTGCTTCACACTTTTCTCCTGCTCCATCAGGGACTCTGTTGTGTTCCCTGTCAGGGCAGTCACTGGTGGTAGCCAGGCACCACCTAGTTCTTCTGGTCCTTGGCTGATGGAGTCTCTGGTTTATGTGGCCTTTTTGTCTCTTGGGCTAATATTTTCCTTGTGTCTTCGGTGTTCTTCATTCTCCTTTGCTCCAAGTGTGTTGGGACCAATTGATGAATCTTAGATGGCCACTTGCAAGATTTTAAGACTCCACAAGCCACTGACCAAAGTTGGAAGCAGAACATTTTCTTAATCAACTTGGTCTTGCCAATTGACCTAGATGTCTCCCGAAACCATGGTCCCCAGACCCCCACCCCACTATACGGTACCTCAAACTGTTGGGTGGTGTTCAGGAAACTTCCTGGCTTTTGGTTTAGTCCAGTTGTGCTGACTTCTCCTGTATTGTGTGTTGTCTTTCCCTTCACCTAAGATGATTCTTACCTACTATCTAGTTAGTGAATAGCCCTCTCCTTCCCTCCCCACCCTCGTAACCATCAAAGAATGTTTTCTTCTATGTTTAAACCTTTTGTTGAGTTCTTAGAATAGTGGTCTCATGCGATATTTGTCCTTCTGTGACTAATTTCACTCAGCATAATGCCTTCCATCATTGTTCTTTATCGTAGTGTAGTATTCCATTGTATGTATGTACCATAATTTGTTTATCCATTTGTCTGTTGATGGGCACCTAGGTTGTTTCCATCTTTTTGGTATTGTGAACAGTAATGCAATGAACATGGGTGTGCATATATCTATTTGTGTGATGGCTCTTATTTCTCTAGGATATATTCCAAGGAGTGGAATTGCTAGATCGTATGACACTTCTGTTTCTAGCTTTTTAAGGAAGCACCAAATCAATTTCCAAAGTGGTTGTACCATTTTACATTCCCACCAGCAGTGTATAAGTGTTCCAGTCTCTCCACAACCTCACCAACCATTATTATTTTGTGCTTTTTGGATTAGTGCTAGCCTTGTTGGGGTGAGATTATATCTCATTGTAGTTTTGATTTGCATTTCTCAAATGGCTAATGTTCATGAACATTTCCTCACGTATCTGTTAGCTGCCTGAATGTCTTCTTTGGTGAAGAGTCTATTCATATCCTTTGTGCTTTTTTCAATTGGGTTATTGGTCTTTTTGTTGTTGAGGTGTTGCAGTATCTTGTAGATTTTAGAGATTAGACGCTGATTGGATATGTCATAGCCAAAATTTTTTTCCCAGTCTGTAGATTGTCTTTTTACTCTTTTGGTGAAGTCTTTTGATGAGCATAAGTGTTTGATTTTTAGGCGCTCCCAGTTATCTAGTTTCTTTTCTGGTGTTGGTGCATTGATACTTATGATTTGTATTCTGTTTATGCCATGTAGGGCTCCTAGTGTTGTCCCTATTTTTTCTTCCATGATCTTTATCATTTTAGATTTTATATTTAGGCCTTTGATCCATTTTGAGTTAGTTTTTGTGCATGGTGTGAGGTGTGGGTCTTGTTTCTTTTTTTTGCAGATGGATATCCAGTTATGCCAGCACCATTTGTTAAAGGGACTGTCATTTCCCCAATTAAAGGACTTTGGGCCTTTGTCAAATATCAGCTGCTAATAGGTAGATGAATTTATGTTTGGATTCTCAATTCTGTTCCATTGGTCTACGTATCTGTTGTTGTACCAGTACCAGGCTGTTTTGACTACTGTGGCGGTATAATATGTCCTAAGATCAGGTAGTGTGAAGCCTCCCACTTTGTTCTTCTTCAGTAATGCTTTACTTTTCTGGGGCATCTTCCCTTTCCATATGAAGTTGGTGATTTGTTTCTCCATCTCATTAAAAAATGTCATCGGAATTTGGATCGTGATTGCACTGTATCTGTGGATCCCTTTGGGTAGAATTGACATTTTCCCAATGTTGAGTCTTCCTATCCATGAGCATGGTATGTTTTTCAACTTATGTAGGTCTCTTTTGTTTTCTTGCAGTAGTGTCTTGTAGTTTTCTTTGTACAGGTCTTCCACCTCTCCAGTTAGATTTATTCCTGAGTATTTTATCTTCTTGGGGGCTATTGTAAATGGTATTGATTTGGTGATTTCCTCTTCGAAATTCTCTTTCTTGGTGTAGAGGAATCCAACTGATTTTTGTTTATCTTGTATCCTGATACTTTACTGAAATCTTCTATTAGTTCCAGTAGTTTTCTTGAGGATTTTTTGGGATTTTCTGTGTATAAGAACATATCATCTGCGAATAGGGTTACTTTCACTTCTTCCTTACCAGTCTGGATGCCCTTTATTTCTTTTTCTTGCCTTATTGCTCCGACTAGGACCTCCAGCAAAATGTTGAAAGAGAGTGGTGATAAAGCCCATCCTTGTCTGGTTCCCGTTCTCAAGTGGAATGCTTTCAGGCTGTCTCCATTTAGAATGATGTTGGCTCTTGGCTTTGTATAAATGCTGTTTATTATGTCAAGGAATTTCTCTTCTTATCTTGCTGAGAGTTTTTAATCATGAATGGGTGTTGGGCTTTGTCAAATGCCTTTTCTGCATCGGTTGATAAGTTTATGTGGTTCTTATCTTTTGTTTTATTTATGTGGTGGATTACATTGATTGTTTTTCTAATGTTGCCATCCCTGCATACCTGGTATGAATCCCACTTGGTCAGGTGAATTATTTTTTTGATATGTTGTTGAATTCTATTAGTTAGAATTTTGTAGAGGATTTTTATGTTTATGTTTGTCATGGATTGAACTATGTCCCCCAAAAAATGTCTGTCAACTTAGCCAGGTCGTGATTCCCAGTATTGTATGTTTGTATACCATTTTGCCATCTGATGTTATTTCCCTATGTGTTGTATATTCTATCACTATGATGTAATAAGACAGATTAGTGGCAGTTATATTGATGAGATATACAAGATTACATAGTGTCTAAGCCAATCTCTTTTGAGATATAAAAGAGAGAAGCTAGCAGAGAGACATGGAAACCTCATACCACCAAGAAGTAGTGCCAGGAGCAGAACGTGTCCTTCAGGCCTGAGGTTCCTATGCTGAGATGCTCCCAGACCAAGGTAAGAATGATTCATCACAAGGACCTTCCTCTAGAGCTGGCAGAGAGAGGAAGCCTTCCCCTGGAGCTGATGTCCTGGATTTAGACTTGTAGCCTACCGGACTGTGAGAGAATAAATTTCTCTTTGATAAAAGCCATCCACTTTCACCCAATGACAGGGCTCCAAAATACATAAAAAATACTCTAACAGCACTGAAAAGAGAAATTGACAGTTCCACAATAATA
>NW_004444066.1:7440433-7453157 GCF_000243295.1 Trichechus manatus latirostris | reverse complement strand
ACTATTCCATCCTTTTCTATGCTCTGAAATACCTTTAGTAGTAGTGGTGTTAACTCTTCTCTGAAAGTTTGGTAGAATTCTCCAGTGAAACCATCTGGGCCAGGGCTGTTTTTTTGGTTTGAAATTTTTTTAATTACCTCTTCAATCTCTTCTTTTGTTATAGGTTTATTTAGTTTTTCTACCTCATTTTGTGATAGTTTAAGTAGGCAGTGTGTTTCTAGAAATTTGTCCATTTTCTGTAGGTTTTCAAATTTGTTGGAGTACAATTTCTCATAGTCTTCTCTTATGATTCTTTTAATTTCAGTTGAGTCTTTTTTGACATTGCCCATCTCATTTCTTATTTGGATTATTTGCTTTCTCTCCTGTTTTTGTTTTGTCAGTTTGGTCAATGGTTTATTGATTTTGTTGATCTTTTCAAAGAACCAGCTTTTGGTCTTGTTGATTCTTTCCATTGTTTTTCTATTCTCATTTGATTTATTTCTTCTCTAACTTTTATTGTTTCCTTTCTTCTGATGCCCGAGAGCTTCTTTTGCTGCTCTCTTTCTATTTGTTTGAGTTGTAGGGTTAATGTTTTCATTTTAGCTCTTTCTTCTTTTGGGATGCGTGCATTTCTTGCTATAAATTGACCTCTGTGCACTGTTTTTGCTGTGTTCCAAAGGTTCTGGTAGGATGTGTTTTCATTCCTATTTGATTCTGTGAATTTCTTCATTCCGCCCTTGATTTTTTTCTATAACCCAGTAGTTTTTGAGTAAGGCATTGTTCAGTTTCCATGTATTTGATTTTTTTCCTTGCTTTTTCTGTGATTGATTTCTACTTTTATAGCTTTATAGTCAGAAAAGATGCTTTGCAATATTTCGATGCTTTGGATTCTTTTAAGGCTTGTTTTGTGGCCTAAGATGTGGTCTATTCTGGAGAATGTTCCATGTGCTCGGCTGCTATTGGGTGGAGTGTTCTGTATATGTCTTTGAGGTCAAGTTGGTTGATTGTGGCATTTAGCTCTTCCATGTCTTTATTGAGCTTCTTCTAGATGTTCTGTCCTTCACCGAAAGTGGCATGTTGAAGTCTCCTACTACTACTGTGGAGCTGTCTATTTCTCTTTTCAATGCTGTTAGAGTTTATGTATTTTGAAGCCCTGACTCTTGTAGGCAACATGTAGATGAATAGTGTTTTTTTCAACCCATTCGGCCACTTTCTGTCTCTTTATTGGTGCATTTAGTTCATTTACATTCATTGTAATTATTGATAGGTATGAGTTCAGTGCAGTCATTTTGATTTGTTTGTTTGTGGTGTTAACAGTTTCTTTGTTCCAGTTAATTTTCTGTGCTGAGTCACTTTTCTATATGTATTTCTTTTCATCTTTTTCATTGTTGTTGATTTTGTATATAACTGAGTCTTTTTTTTTTTTTCTTTTTTCTTTTGATGTGCAGGTTTGTTAGTTTCCTTTGTGGTTACCTTAAAATTTACCCCTATTTTTCTAAGTTTAAACCACTGTTTTATTTCTTTATATCGCCTTAACTTCCTCTCTATATGAAAGTTCTCTGACTACATTAATTAATCCCTTTTTTTTGTTTTAATGTTGTCATCTTTTACATATTGATTCCTCTGTTTCCCTATTTTCAGTGCTTTAGCTTTAACTTATTTTTGTGACTTTCCTCTCTGGGTTGATATCTGGTTGTTCTCTCCTGTGTTCTAATCTTGCATCATAATCTGATATTGATTCTCTAGCCAAAGGACTCTCTTTAGTATTTCTTTTAATTTTGATTTTGTTTTTACAAATTCCCTTAACTTCTGTTTATCTGGAAATGTCTTAATTTTGCCTTAATATTTGAGAGACAGTTTTGCTGGATATATAATTCTTGGCTGGCAATTTTTTTCCTTCAAGGCTTTATATTTGTCGTCCCATTGCCTTCTTGCCTTCATGGTTTCTGCTGAGTAGTCCGAGCTTAATCTTATTGACTCTCCTTTGTAGGTGACTTTTCATTTATCCCTAGTCATTCTTAAAATTCTATCTTTATCTTTGGTTTTGGCAAGTTTGACTATAATATGTCTTGGTGTCTTTCTTTTGGCATCTACCCTGTGCAGTGTTCAACGAGCTTCTTGGATAGATATCTTCATGTCTTTCATGATATCAGGGAAGTTTTCTGGCAAAAAATCTTCAACAATTCTCTCTGTTTTTTCTGTTATGCCACCTCCCTTCTGGTACTCCAATCACTTGTGGGTTATTCCTCTTGATAGAGTCCCACATAATTCTTATGATTTCTTCATTTTTTAAATTCTCTTATCTGATTTTTCCTCAAATAAATTGGTATCAGATGCTTTATCTTCATTTTCACTAATTCTGATTTCCGTTGCCTCAATTGTGCTCCTATGACTTTCTATTGAGTTGTCTAATTCTGAAATTTTGTTGTTAATCTTTTGGATTTCTATTTGCTGTCTCTCTGTGGATTCTAGCAGCCTGTTAAATTTGTCATTTTGCTCTTTTATAGCTTTCCTGAATTCCTATTGCTTTGTCTGTTGGTTTCTTGGCTCAGTCTGAGTTTTACCTGATCTCCTTCCTGATCTCTGGAAGAGCTCTGTATATTAATCTTTTGAATTCTACCTCCAGTAATTCCAAGACCTTCTCTTCCTCTGGGAGATTTCTTGGTTCATTGTTTTGGTCACTTGTTGGAGCCATCATGGTCTGCTTCTCTATGTGATTTACTATGGTCTGCCTCTCTATGTGATTTACTATTGACAGTTGTCTCCAAGCCATAAATAAATTATTCTATTTATTCATTGTATGTTTGCTGTGTCCTAGCTTTTTGTTTTGTTTTGATATGCCCAAATAGGCTGAGCGTGTGAGCTACTTTTATTATTGGCGTCTTTGGAGCTCTCACATCCTGTCACCAGGTGGTTAGTGCTGCTACTATGTATGTGAGCCCAGGAGACCATTTACTTTTCTTGTGTGGATTCAGCCCAACTGTCCAGGTCGTTGGTCACCAAGTACATGAGTGCAGGCTCTCACTTACAGTCCTGGATGGGCAGGATGATGTAAGGGTGATTGGAGTGGGCACAGGTATGTGGCTGCAGTAGTGGGTTATGTGCTGAGCAAGGTAGGGGGCTGACAGCTGCCCCTGAGTGCCTAGGTGGAAGGCATGTTCCTGTTCCCTAGAGCACTTAGGTGGTGGGTAGGTTTTGTAGCTGGACTTTGGGCACCCAGTGCTGTTGGCTGTAAGGAATAGAAGGCAGCATTTATTCTCAGAGCCCTGTAGTGGGTGGCTAGGTGGAGTGGGTGGAGCCACCAGTCCTTAGGCCCCTGATGTGGGTAGGTTAGGACCCTGCTTAATGGGCAGGGTGGTGTCAAATGTCAGGAATCTGCCCCTCCCCCTTAGTCGTTGCAGTTGAAAATAGGCCTCAGGTATATACGCTGTTGTACTATGCTAAATAAGGCCTACATTGCTGTATGGGCCCACACAGGTCAAGGCAGGTGGGAAACGCATTCAAAGTCTGTGGACCCCTTATGCCTATACTTAAGCAAAGGTCTACTGCCTGCCCTGAGTTCCTGGCTTAGGGGAGCTGGTGGTTTCTTTTTTCCTGTTTGTTCACTTGTTTATTTGTTCTCTCCCCAAAGCTGGGAAACTGGCTTGGGCACATGACGGGTCTCACTTCCAGCAACCACTGAACACTGCCGGACTGGAACCAGAGCAGAGCAGAGAGGTGGTGGGTGAGGGGAAGAGAGGCATTTCCCAGGGGGTGATGCATTATTTTGATCCCGCGCGGTAGGTTAGACTCTTCCACTTAACTTTTGAAGATCCAATTCCTCTTCCCCCTCACTCTGGAGGCTTTGTGCAGACTCTCTGCCACTCGGTTTCTCCTGACATGGAAAACATGTCCTGAGCACTACTGCTTGCTTCAGCCTGTGTGAGTCAAATGATCCAGCCTGCAGGGTGCCAGCCAGGTCAGGTCTGGCACTTCCTCGCTGCTTCTGAACTGTCTCTCCCTCCCCCCGCCACTCAGTCTGACTCCTCAGCTTTGTCTTTGATGTTCAGGGCTCCTAGATTGTCACATATAATCGATTCACTTGTTTTTTCAGGTCTTTGTAAGAGGGACCACAAGAAGCGTCTGACTATTCTACCATCTTGGCCCCGTCCTGTCTAAATCCAATTTTTTATACGCTAATTAATTTTATGGCTTTACATAAGGTCGGAGAAAGTTTTTTCTTCTTAAAAATGGCTACAATCAACAATTCGTAAAGGGAGCAAAAGGAGAAAATAATCTAGAGCTAGAAAATGATCTAGACTTTCTGTAAAGCGTCAAATTGTAAACATCAACTCTGCTGTTGTGGTGTGAAAGCAGCCATAGACCAGTAGTGTCTTATTCTAACAAGATAGGCATATTATGTCAATTTTCCAACAGACAGACGTAAAGGACTTAAGGAAGGAGTGGCTGGAGGAGGCTCTACCAGAACAGTTGTCTTCACTTGAGGAGTTGGGAGAGGGGTATGTCCACTCTTGAGAGCAGTGTATCCTCTATGTTCCTTTCACCTAACTCCCTGGTCCTTGAAACAGAAGACCCCCTTTCTCCCTCCAACTTTGAAATCCCGTGTCCTGTTTGGAAATGGAGGAGAAAAGAGTGTAACTTTGATCACGATAATGGAAATGGGATTTTTTTTTTTTTTTTTTCCTTGTCCTGATTTAGAGATGGAGTGCAGGAAGGCTGGAAGGTAGAAGATGCTAGTAGCTATCTCTCCACTATAGGAAGAAGGCTTGTCTGTAGTAGTGAAGAATTAAGATTATTAGACACAAGCAGAGGGAGAGCCTGATGGAAAGAGTGAATGAGCTGGTGGTGTTAATTGCAGGCCCATCTCCCAGGCCCTGGTTTCTGCAGCAATTCAGTGGAATCTGAGGACTACTTCAATATTTTTCCTACTATTAGGATCTAGTATAGTCACCTTTTTTTTTTAATTCAATTAGAGTTCGGTTTCTGTCATTTACAACCCAGAGACTCCTGATTGATTCAATAATTATAACTACCTCTTGCACCCTAAAGGAGCCCTGGTGGCGCAATTGTTAAATGCTTGGCTACTAAACAAAACGTTGCCGGTTTGAACCCACCAGCCATTCTGCCAAAGGAAGAAAGACGTGGCAGTCTGCTTCCATAAAGATTTACAGCCTTGGGAACCCTGGTGGACAGTTCTACTCTGTTCTATAGGGTCACTATGAGTCAGAATCAACTCAAAGGTACAGGTTTAGATTTTTGTATTGCTTCCTAAGTGGCTCAAACAGTTAAGTGCTCGCCTATTAACTGAAAAATTGGTGATTCAAACCCACTCAAAAGTGTCTCGGAAGACAGGCCTAGTGATCGGCTTCTGAAAGGCCACAGCCCTGAGCACCCTATGGAGCAGTTCAACTCTACACACATGGGTTTGCCATGAGTTGGAATCGACTTGATGGTTATTAACAACAACATTGTCAGGATTAAAATAGAAAATGGAAGCTACTATTATTTAAACAAATAAAAGGAAAACAAGGACCCTAACTTAAGAAATTCATAATTAGCTGATTACCTACCATTCAGTATTACATATGTCCTAGTGTATGCATATTATATAACCTGCTCAGATGGTTTAGCACAAGTCCTGGCAAAGAGTAAGCACTGAATAAATATTAAGCAGTAACAGTCAGTAAGCCTTTACATAAAATCATGGCCTTGTAATACTTAATACAATGTTTTATTCATGTACCTGTGACAGTTGGTGTAAAGAACTTCTTTGTTGTTTTTATTTGAGTTTGGAAAAGTTCCTTGTTTTTGTAATTTTTAGGCTATGTAGTATCTATTTTCCCATTTTTAAAAGAGTCTCAATGTCATTTTGGGGAACAATGTTGCCAAAGCGAGAGCATGTGACCCAGGTTAACACAGATATGCTTTCGTGCCTGGAATTTGAATCTCAAAAATAATGAGACAAAGAGAGTTCAAAGAGATGGAGTCCACCCGTTCAGCTGTGGTGCCCTGACAGGACCATGCATGAGCAATGACATCCCCCTAGACTGCCCTGGTTCCTGCCCATTCCCAAGCCTGGTTCACCAGCCACCCATTATATTTGTACCATGAATATCCTTCCAGTAAATTCCTTTTGACTTTAGTTGGTCTTTTTTCAGTTTCTCTTATTTGCAGCTACAGAATTCCACCTGATTTACAAAGTGTCATCATTAGCTATTTAATTTAACTTCCTGTAAGAAATAATTTCAGTTTTCTAATCAGTCTCTAACAGGGGCAATCCCTGTCTATTTTAGTGATATTATTAATAGTTCTATCTCATATTTGCGTATTTTACATACTTGATCTCAAGTAAGATTCATGAAAACTTTGAGAAAAAAAAACCAAAACCCATTGTTTTTGAGTCGATTCCAACTCATAGCTACACTATAGGACAGAGTAGAGCTTCTCCACAGGGTTTCCAAGACTGTAATTTTTTATGGAAGCAGACTGTCATATCTTTCTCTCATGGAGCAGCTGGTGGATTCGAACCACCAACGTTTTGGTTAGTGCTTAACTGTTGCAGCACCAGGGATTCTACAACTTTCATCATAGATACTAAGGTTATCTCCATTAAACAGAGAAGCAAACAGAGGCCGTCTGAGGTTAAATAACTTTCCTAAGAGCCACAGTCAGTACAGGGTAGAGGTGGAATTTGAACTTAGGTCATCTGATGTTCAGCATTCTTTACCTGCATCAACGAATCCCTTCCTCTTGGATGAGGGCCACCGGTTGCTGCTTACTCAGCCTGAAAGAGAGCTGAGAGGGATTTCAAGCAAAAGAAACGGAACCCTCAAAGTTGATATGCCATGATTGCCCTTGATAATTTCCCAGTTACCAGGCAACCAGAGGTAAGATAAATTGCATGTTGGGAAGATGAAATGACTGGGAGGAGAATGACAATTAATTGATCCATTTTACCTTCAGAATTATATGAGACCCTGCTCTCTGGCATTAGCCTTCTCTAAGTAATGAAATGCATACATTTATTTTTTTCAAAATCTTAATAGATTATATTTCCATCAAAAAACCTTTGTCCATTATTTCAGTGACATCAAAGCTTGCTATATAATTACTGATTTTGCATGGATTTTAAGTAGATGCTTTAATTGAAAGATCTGTTTGAATTTTTGCAAATGATACTTCCCTTTAGTTTCTCCTCAGTATTTCTTTGTTTGTTGTTAAAATAAAGTCAGCTGAGCTATCACCACACCTCCATACACAAAAACTTAGAGAGTCTCTTATTTTACAAAAAATAAAAATGAAGCTTGTAAATATCCAGTAACTAGAAGAAGGTCATAACACTATCAGATGGCAGAACCAAGAATGAAAATTAGGTGGTCTGAATTCAAACACCATGTCCTAGGAAGTTTTACCACATTATGCTAAAAAAAGAAAGAAAGGCTTATTTTAAAGTAAATAAATATAACTCTCACCAAATTTTCAAATACCTGCATACATTGAAAGAGTGGGAAAAATAGACACAAAGTGGTATGCAGCTTTTACAAAGACTTCGTTGGAATATTTTCCAGATATTGGCAAATTTTCTAACTGAAAACAATATGTTGTTGTTACTGTTGTTAGGTGCTGTCAAGTCAGTTCAGACTCATAGCAACCCTATATACAACGGAATGAAACACTGTAGGTCTTGTGCCATCCTCACAGTCATTATGCCTGAGCCCATCCTTGCAGCCACTGTGTCAATCCATCTTGTCGACCCTCTCCTTCTCTTTTGTTGACCCTCTACTTCACCATGCATGATGTCCTTCTCCAGGCACTGGTCCCTCCTGAAAGCATGTCCAAAGTACATGAGATGCTAGACTTGTCCATGACTATGTCAATTGTCACAACATAGTTCTTAAAGACAATGTTTTACATCCTACTTTGGCAAGTAGCGTCTGGGATCTTAAAAGCTTGCGATCGGCCATCTAAGATACAACTAACAGTCTCTTCCAGTCCAGAGCAACCCATAACCCATTGCCATCGAGTCCATTCCAACTCATAGTGATCCCATAGGGTTTCCAAGGCTGTAAATCTCTATGGAAGCAGACTGCCACATCTTCCTCCTGCTGAGCCGCTGATGGTTTCAAACACCAACCTTTCAGTTAGCAGTTGAGTGTTTTAACCACTGTGCCACTGGGGCTCCTTAGTCCAGAGCAAAGGGAAGGGGAAAGAAACTAAAGACACAGGGAGCAATTAGTCCAAAGGACTAATGGACCACATGAACAACAGCCTACACAACCCCGAGACCAGAAGAACTAGATGGTGCCTGACTACCACTACCAACTGCTTTGATTGGGATTACAACAGAGAGCCCTGGACAGAGCTGGAAAAAAATGTAGAACAAATTATCAAGTTCACAAAAAACACCAGACTTACTGGTCTGACAGAGATTGGAGGAACCCCTGAGACTATGGCCCCCAGACACCCTTCTGACTCAGGCTTGAAGCCACTCCTGAAGTTCAGCTTTCAGCCAAAGATTAGGCAGGCCTATAAGACAGACAATAACACACAAGAGGAATGTACTTCTTAGATCAATCAAGTATATGAGATCAAATGGGCAACACCTGCCCAGGAACAAAGACAAGAAGGTAGGAGGGGACAGGAAAACTGGATGAATGGACACGGTGAAGCCAGGGTGGAAAGGGAAAGAGGGCTGACACAGTGCAGGATTGAAGCAAATGCCATGAAACAATTTGTGTATAAATTTTTGAATGAGAAACTAAATTGACTTTGTGAACTTTCACCAAAATCACAATAAAAATAAGTAAATTAATATTTGAAGAGAAAAGAGGAAAAAAAAGGACATGAGATGAAGTCTACCATCCTTGCTTCTAAGGAGCATTCTGGCTGTACTTCTTCCAAGACAGATTTGTTTCTTGTTCTGGCAGTCCACGATATATTCAATATTCTTTGCCAAACATTTAAAGGCATCAATTCTTCTTCAGTCTTCCTTATTGTCCAGATTTTGCATGCATATGAGGCAATTGAAAATACAATAGCTTGGGTCAGGAGCACCTTAGTCCTCAAAGTGACATCTTTGCTTTATAACACTTTAAAGAGGTTTTTTGCAACAGATTTGCCCAATGTAATATGTCATTTGATTTCTTAACTGTTGCTTCCATGGGTGCTGATTGTGGCTACAGGTAAAATGAAATCCTTGACAGCTTCAGCATTGTCTCCATTTATCATGATGTTGCTTATCGGTCCAGTTGTGAGGATTTTTGTTTTCTTTATGTTAAGGTATAGTTCATACTGAAGGCCGTAGTCTTTGATTTTCATCAGCAAGTGTTTCAAGTCCTCTTCATGTTCTGTCATCTGCATATCGCAGGTTGTTAATAAATCTTCCTCCAATTCTGATACTGGGTTTTTCTTCATGTAGTCCAGTTTCTTGGATTATTTGCTCAGCATACAGATTGAATAAGTATGGTGAAATGATATAACCCCAATGCATACCTTTCCTGATTTTAAACCACACACTATATAAATTTCAACTATAGTTTCAATGTCAGCAAGTATGTCATAGTTAGCTAGTTGTGGCTTGAATGAAAAGCCATCCTGTAGATATAACATTTCACCAAGATCACACACGTGATAATGATAAATGACAGGTCATAAACAAGAGGGAATAAGGGAATTAGTTTATCATGTACTGTAGAGGCCATTTGTAGAAATAATTTTGTGAGCAGGTGTATTTGTAAACTAAATTAGGAAGAACAGAACACAGTTAAATCATGTCCTTATTAAAGATATTGGCAACAAATGGACATGTTTTATTTACCATGATAAGAAAAAAAGAAAATCAGATTTTACTTTAGAAAATTCAAATTAATCTATCTTAGGGGAAATAATTGAATCATAGATAACTAAAGCTGGAACAATCATCACTGTATCCATACGAAAATTGGGAAAATAGGAAATGACTACCAGAGTTCTAAAGATAGTCCGATTTTAAGATGGGTTTGAAATTCAAATTTTTTGAATGATTTCACCATACTGCTCCTCTATGATATTCTAACCGGGTAAATGTGCTGATGACAGTATTTCTTCACTATTAAAAGAACATGGGATGTAAGTTTCTTGGGTTTTTGTTTGTTTGTTTGTTTTTGTTTTTTTTTAAGTCAGGAAAAGTCTCTATCAAATTGTCCAAAGAAGTTGTTCTATTCTCACCGTCTCTGGTTTCTTTCATCCTATTCTCTCCTAAACCCACTTCAAGCAAATTTTTGCCTCCATCACTCCACCAAAACTGCTCATCTCAGGACCACCAAAAGTTTTCATGTTGCTAAATCCCATGTCATTTCTCACTCCTCCACCAAATTGACGTCTCTGCACTATTGCCACAGTCCATCACCATCGCCAACTTGAAACATTTTCTTCACTTGGCTTCCCGGACACCACACTCACCTGGTTTACCTCCTAACTCCTTGGCCACTCTCCCTCAGTTTATTTTACTGGTTTATTTCTTTTTTCTAGATTTCTGTGTGTTGAAGTTCCTAGCCATCTCTTCTTATTTCTATATATACTTACTCCCTGACTTCTCTACTAGTGTCATGGCTTTAAATACACTTTATCTATGGTATTTATGACCTCCGGATTTGTATTTTCAGCCCAGATCTCACCTATGTACTCTCTAGCTACACATCCAACTGCCAACTTGGATATCTAGTAGGCATCCCAAAGTTACGAATCCAAAACACAACTCATATTTGTATGTCACCTTTGTTTATATTTTGAATTGTCTGTTCCCTCTCTCTGAATGTAAGTGCTAATAAGTTTAGGGATTTTTATGTTTCATATTCCATACTCTTTCCCCAAGGCCTAGAATAACACATAATAGGTGCTTAAATATCTGTTAATTGAATACCCGACTCTCTTGAGCTAAGATAATGGGCCGAGACTGTTTTTGTTCAATAAGGAAGAGTGAAGAATTGGTGCAAAACCCAGAGACAGTATAGTTTAGTACTTTAAAGAATCTACATTGCCCTAAAAAAGATAATGAATTCACCATCTTGGCAGAGAAAAGTCCAATGAGCACAATTAAAGTTAATAATAATATTAATGCATTGCACTAAATACTGTATATAAATCATTTCATATAATACCTGCTGCTATGTGCCATCTCAACCGCTTCTAAACGGATTGTACCCTGAGACCTGGGAGCCATTTCCCTAGTCACCAGGGGAATCCATTGAGGCGTTTCTTTTTTCTTTATTTTTTCCTTTCTCCTTCTCTTTTTTCCTTTTTGTTTTTCTTCAGTTATCAGTTTCTCATCTCTACTTTCTCTGTTTTCCTCTCTCCTGAATACCTGGCACTGTGTGCCATCTCCACCCCTACTAGACAGGCTGTGTACTGAGGCCGGAGAACATCTTTCCCTGTAGCTGGTGGGATCTCTGGGGGGGGTTTCTTTTTCTTTTTTCCCTCTTTTTCTTTCTTCCTTTTTTTTTTTTTTTTCTTCATTTCTCAATTGCTCATCTCTCCACTCCAACAGCAGTCTCCCTCACCACCTTTTTTTTTTTTTTTGGATTCAGTTTCTCTCTCCTCTCTCTCTTCTTTCCCATACCCAACTTAGCTCCACACATCACAGCCTCCTTCTTCCCACCTGCCTATCTGTACCATGCGCTGAACATTGCACTGCCAAGGAACACAAGCATGGCCTACCAGAACCTGCCCTGCACTAACCCCCGGGGCGCCCAGTCGGCCCCAGTACATGCCACAAACAACCCATCCCAGCCTCTCCCCTTCTGCTGGACTTGCCCTGCTGTAACTCAGCTGAGCAACTGGCTCTGCCCATTGGAAAGGAGGTAAAAAGTATCATGCCCACAGATGAGCAAACAACAAAGAACGCACAGCCAACAGACACATGAGGAAATGCTCATGATCACTAGCCATTAGAGAAATGCAAATTAAAACCACAATGAGATACCATCTCAGCCCGGCATTACTGGCACAAATCAAAAACACTGGAAATAACAAACATTGGAGGGGCTGCGGGGAGATCGGAACTCTCATGCACTGCTGGTGGGAATGCAAAATGATACAACCATTTTGGAAAATGATATTGCACTTCCTCAGAAAGTTGGGAGCCCTTTCTGGCCAGGTGGTGCTGCGTGGCAAAGAGACTTCCCCCTCGGCTTGCACAGACTTGCAGAAGGATCCCTGAGGGCATTTCTTTTTTCATTGGTTATTTTTTTTTCTTCTGTTTTTTGGGAGGGCTTTCTTGTTCTTTTTTTTTTTTAAATTTGTTGTTTTCTTTTCCCTCTTTTTCCCTTTTTGTCTTTCTTCATTGCTCAGTTTCTCATCTTTCTATATCTTCCTTCTCTTTCTGTTCCCTGAAAACCTGGTGTTGTATGCCTCTGCACCTTCTGGTTAGGCTCTACTGCAGCACCTGGAAGCAACTTCCCCAGACCTCAAAGCTGCACCAGTGGGATCCCTGGGACCTTTGGGGTTCTTTAACCTTTCTGATTTTTATTTATTCATTCTTTTCTTTTCTGCCTCTTCCCCTTTCTGTTTTTTTCCATTTCATAGTCTCTTATCTTTGTTGATTACCTGGGAGGGGTAGGGGTATACTAAATAGGCAATATATAAGTGGTATCTTGGGTGAAGGGTGAGACAGTACACAATACAGGGGAAACTGGCACAACCTGTATGAAGAAATGTCATGGAAGCCCCATAGACACATCCAAACTCCCTGAGGGACTGAATTGCTGGG
>NW_004444066.1:7425528-7439574 GCF_000243295.1 Trichechus manatus latirostris | reverse complement strand
GCATTGTTAACCAATGTCATAAAACAATATGTGTACTACTGTTTCATGAGAAACTATTTGTTCTGTAAGCCTTCACCTGAAGTACAATGAAAAAATATATATATATATATAAATAAAAAGCAAACAAAAAAGGAAAAACTAGACAAATTCATCATGGAAAAGGCAGACAAATTCATGGAAAATACAGACAAAACAATGGAAGAATTCAGGAAAAGAACACAAGAACAAAATGTCAAAATAAATTATCGACTAGAAAGTATACTAAAACAACAATTAGAAGTCCAAAAGATAAACAACAAGATTTCAGAAATGGACAGCATCATAGAAGGGCTGAGGAGCAGGTTTGAAACAATGGAAGACATAATCAGTGAAATTGAAGACAAATACTTGCATACCACTTTGCTTGAGGAAATATCAGAAAAAAAGAACAAAGAAAAATGAAGAAACCCTGAGAATTATGCGGGATATAATCAACAGCAAAAATTTGCAAGTGATCCGAGTTCCAGAGCAGGGGAGAAAACAGAAAACACAAAGAGGATCACTGAAGAATTTCTGACAGAAAACTTCCCTAATATCATGAAAGATGAAAAGCTGACCATCCAAGAAGCTCAACAAACCCCATATAGGATAGACCCCAAAAAGAAAATCACCAAGGCATATCATAATCACACTCGCTAAAACCAAAGGCAAAGAAAGAATCTTGAGAGCAGCTTGAAAAAATAAAAAGCCACATATAGAGGAGAAACAATAAGATTAAGCTCTGATTACTCAGCAGAAACCATGCAGGCAAGAAGGCAATGGGATGACATATATAAAAACTTGGGAAAAAAATTACCAGTCAAGAATAATATATCCTGCAAACCTCTTGTTCAAATATGATGGTGAAGTTAAGACATTTCCAGATAAACAGAAATTAATGAAATATGTAAATACAAACTAAACTTACAAAAATTATTAAAGGGAGTCCTTCAGTTTGAGAAGAAACAATATCAGACAACAGCCTGAATCTACAGTGCAAGTTCACACCAGCCAGATTCCAACCTAAGAAATGATCTCTCAAGGACTATTCAAAACTAAAAGATTTACAACAGGGAACCAGAGAGATTAATCTGTCAATGACAACATCAGAACAATAAAAGGCGGAATAAATGGTGTAAGTATAGAACTTTCTAATGGAGAGGAAGGCAAGTCAATATTAAGTAATAAAACACTGGTTCAAACTTAGGAAGATAAGGGTAAATTCCAAGGTAACCACAAAGAAAGTTAACAAACCTACACATCAAAATAAAGAACAAAACATAAAGTTTCAGTAAAAACAAAATTTACAAAAACAGAAGAAATGAAAAAAATCCACAAACAAAAGGAATTCAGCACAAGAGTAAGAAGAACAAAGAAAATATCAGCACCACAAAAAAAGTACTACAAAATGACAGCAATAAACTCACACCTATCAATAATTACAATAATTACACTGAATGTAAATGGCCTAAATGCACCTATAAAGAGACAGAGAGTGATAGAATGGATAAAAAAACAGGATCCATCAATATGCTGTCTACAAGAGACACACCTTAGAAACAAAGACATAAATTTATTAAAAATAAAAGGATAAAAAAATATATATCAAGCAAACAGCCACCAAAAAAGAGCAGCAGTGGTAATACTAATCTCAGATAAAAGAGACTTTAAAATAAAATCCACCATAAAAAACAAATAAAGGCATTATATTATGATTAAAGGGACAATCCATCATGCAGACATAACCATAATAAATATCTACACACCAAATGACAGGGCTCCAAAATACATAAAACAAACTCTAACAACACTGAAAAGAGAAATTGACAGTTCCACAATAATAGTAGGAGACTTCAACACACCACTCTCAGTAAAGGACAGAACATCTAGAAAGAAACTCAACAAAGATACAGAAGATCTAAAGGCCACAATCAGCAAACTGGACCTCATAGACATATATAGAACTCTCCACCGAATAGCAGAAATACATATTCTTTTCCAAAGCACATGGAACATTATCCAGAATAGATCACATCTTAGGCAACAAGGCAAACCTCCACAAAATCCAAAACATTGAGATAATACAAAGTATCTTTTCTCATCACAATGCCATCAAAGTAGAAATTAACAATAGGAAGAGCAAGGGAAAAAAATCAATCACATGGAAACTGAATAACACCCCGCTTAAAAACCACTGGATAATAGAAGAAACTAGAGATGGAATCAAAAAATTCCTAGAATCAAAAGAGTATGAAAACACGTCATACCAAAACCTTTGAGACACAGCACAGGCAGTGCTCAGAGGTCAGTTTATAGCAATAGATGCACACATCAAAAAAAAAAAAAAAGAAGAAGGGACAAAATCAAAACATTAGCTACGCCACTAGAACAAATAGAAAGAGAACAGCAAAAAAAAAAAAAAAAAAAAAGCTCACAGCCACCAGAAGAAGGAAATAATAAAAATCAGAGCAGAAATAAATGAAATAGAGAATAGAAAAACAAAAGAAAGAATCAACCGAACCAAAAGTTGGTTCTTTGAAAGGATCAACAAAATCAACAAACCACTAGCTAAACTGACAAAAGAAAAACAGGAGAGGACGCATATAACCCAAATAAGAAATGAAATGCGGGACATTGCAACAGACCTAACTGAAGTAAAACAGGATCACAACAGAGTATTATGAAAAACTATACTCCAACAAATTTGAAAACCTAGAGGAAATGGACAATTTCTAGAAACACACTACCTACCCAAACTATCACAAATGCTGTTGAAAATCTAAACAGACCCATAACAAGAGAAGAGATTGAAAAGGCAATAAAAAAACTCCCAACAACAACAACAAAAAAGCCCTGTCCCAGATGGCTTCACTGGAGAATTCTACCACACATTCAGAGAAGAGCTTATACCACTACTATGAAAACTATTTCAAAACACAGAAAAGGAAGGGATACTTCCAAATTCATTCTATGAGCCAGCATAACCCTGATACAAAAACCAGGGAAAGACACAAGAAAAAAAGAAAATTACAGACCAATACCTTTCATGAATATAGATGCAAAAATTTTCAACAAAATTCTAGCCAGTAGAATTCAGCATCATATCAAACAAATAATACACCACAACCAAGTACAATTCATACCAGGTGTGCAAGGATGGTTCAACATTAGAAAATCAATCAATGTAATCCACTACACAAATAAAAGAAAAGAATCACATGATCATCTCAATTGACGTAGAAAAGGCATTTGACAAAGTCCAACACCCATTCCTGATAAAATCTCCCAATAAAATAGGTACAGAAGGGAAACTCCTCAACATAATAAAGGGCATCTATATAAAACCAACAGCCAACATCATTCTTAATGAAGAGAGGCTGAAAACATTCCCCTTGAGAACAGGAACAAGACAAGGATGGCTTTTATCACCACTCCTATTTAATACTGTGCTGGAAGTCCTAGCTAGAGCAATAAGGCAAGAAAAAGAAATAAAGAGCATCCAAATAGGTAATGAAGAAGTAAAACTGTCCCTATCTGCAGATGATATGATACTATACATAGAAAACCCAAAAGACTCCACCACAATACTACTGGAACTAATAGAAATATTCAGCATAAAAGCAGCATACAAGACAAACATACAAAAATCAGTTGGATACCTATACACCAATAAAGAGAATGACAAAAAGGAAACCAGGAAAACAACACCATTTACAATAACCCCTAAAAAAAATAAAATACTTAGAATAAATCTAACCAGGGATGTAAAAGACCTATACAGAGGAAACTACAAAGCACTACTGCAAGAAACCCAAAGAGATCTACATAAATGGAAAAACATACCATGCTCATAGATAGGTAGACTCAACATTGTGAAAATGACAATTCTACCCAATGCAATTTACAGATACGATGCAATCCCGATCCAAATACCAACAACATTCTTTAAAGAGATGGAAAAACTAATCGTTAACTTTATATGGAAAGGGAAGAGGCCCCAGATGCGTGAAGCACTATTGAAGAAGAAGAATAAAGTAGGAGGATTCGCACTACCTGACATCAGAAAACCTACTATACAGCTACAGTAGTCAAAACAGCCTGGTACTGGTACAACGACAGATACATTGACCAATGGAACAGAACTGAGAACTCAGCTGTAAATACATACACCTATGGTCACTTGATCTTCGAAAAGAGCCCAAACTCCAACAAATGGGGAACAGACCGTCTTTTTAACAAATTGTGCTGGCAAAACTGGATGTCCATCTGCAAAAAAATGAAACAGGACCCATACCTCACACTATACACAAAAACTAATTCAAAATGGATCAAAGACCCAAATATAAAGCCAAAAACTTTGAAGGTCATAGAAGACAAGATAGGATCAATGCTAGAGGCATACACAGCATTAAGAGGATACAAACCATAACTAACAATACACAGACTCCAGAACAGAAGCAATATAACTGAGATCTTCTAAAAATTAAACACTTATGCTCATCAAAAGACTTCACCAAAAGAGTAAAAAGAGAACCTACAGACTGGGAAGAAAAATTTGGCTATTACAAATCCCACAAAGGCCTAATCTCTAAAATCTACAGGAAAATCCTACACCTCTACAACAAAAAGACAAATAATCCAATTAAAAAATGGACTAAGGATATGAACAGACATTTCACCAAAGAAGACATTCAAGCAGCTAACAGACACATGAGGAAATGCTCATGATCACTAGCCAATAGAGAAATGTAGATCAAAACTACAATGAGATACCATCTCACCCTGACCTCTGCATTACCGGCACGAATCAAAAAAACAGAAAATAACATATGTTGGAGAGGCTGCAGGAAGATTCGAATTCTTATGCACTGCTGGTGGGAATGCAAAATGGTACAACCATTTTGGAAAATGATATGACACTTCCTTAGAAAGCTAGAGATAGAAATACCATATGACCCAACAATCCCACTCCTAGGAATATATCCTAGAGAAATAAGAGCTGTCACACGAATAGACATGCACACCCATGTTCATGGCAGCATTGTTCACAATAGCAAAAGGATGGAAACAACCTAGATGCCCAACAACAGATGAGTGGATAAAAACTATGGTACATACACACAGTGGAGTACTGTGCAAGGATAAAGAACAATGATGAATCTGCGAAGCATCTCACAACATGGATGAATCTGGAGAGCTTATGTTGAGTGAAGTAAATCAATCAGAAAAGGACAAATATTATATGAGACCACTACTATAAAAACTCTTGAAAAGGTTTACTCACAAAAAGAGATGATCTTTGATGGTCACAAGGGAGGGGAGGGAAAAACACTAAATAGACAATAGCTAAGAGGTAACTTTGGTGAAGCTTAAGACAGTACACAATACTAGGGAAGCCAGCACAACTTGTTCAGGGCAAGGTCATGGAAGCTCTGTGGGCAAATCCAAACTTCCTGAGGGACCGAATTACTGGGCTGAGGGCTGTAGGGAACATGGGGAATATCTAGCTCAATTGGCATAATATTGTTTATAAAGAAAATGTTCTATATTCTACTTTGGCGAGTAGTGTTTGGGGTCTTTAAAAGCCTGTGAGCAGCCATCTAAGATACTCCACTGGTCTCACCCCATCAGGAGCAAGGGAGAATGAAGAGAACAGGATACAAGGAAAAGATTAGTCTGAAGGACTAATGGACCACAGCTACCACAACCTCTGCCAGACTGAGTCCAGCACAACTGGATGGTTTCTGGCTACTACCACTGACTGCTCTGACAAGGATCACAAAGGAGGGTCCCAGACAGAGATGGAGAAAAATGTAGAACAGAATTTTAACTCACAAAAAGAGACCAGACTTGTTGGCCTGACAGAGGAAGTCACTCCTGAGGTTTATACCCTTTAGCCAAAGATTAGACAGGCCCATAAAACAAAATGAGACTAAAGGGACACACCAGCCCAGGGACAAGGACTAGAAGGCAGGAGGGGACAGGAAAGCTGGTAATAGGGAACCCAAGTTCGAGAAGGGAGAGTGTTGACATGTCATGGGGTTGTTAACCAATGTCATAAAATAATATGTGTACTAACTGTTTAATGAGAATCTAGTTTGTTCTGTAAATCTTCACCTAAAGTACAATTAAAAAAAAAAAAGGAGTTGGGATTTAAGTCCAGATTTATCTCACTCCAAGTCTCTTTTTCCTCCTCTGCTCTCTTCTTAGATGTAAGTGAAAATTCAGGTAACTATTCTGAAACAGTTTTAAACTCTGAAAATAAAGCTGAGTCCATTCATGATGGAATAGTTTCCCTGAGGGGGTCCTGTAGGGTTCAGCACTTAGGTTATTTAAAGCAAGATGAGACCTAGTAAAAGATGTGGATCTTGAAGCAATTCTTTGCCGGGAGAAAGCTTGAATGGTCTGAATATGGAATTCAGTGCCCCTTTGCCTGAATAGCCCCATCCAAAAATAGACACCTTAGCAAATTTTGCCAGTGCTCCATTTATACTCTCTTGTATCCCCTTACTGTTCTCTTGTACATCAGCCCAACTTCCAAGGGCCAGGCTGCCAGAAAAATGCGGCTAGAAGTCCTGATAACTGACACCCACTAGAGGAAGCTCTTAACAATGACTACCCTTAACTATTGCAGGGGGGCCCCTGTGGCAGCCATGGGTCAGACAGTTGTCGGACACAGTTGTCTGACAGCCCAAACTGCTGCCCCTTTGGATCTATTACCATGTTCCCAGTCAAGGTCACTTCCAGTGAATGACTGAGCACAGTAGGGGTGTCAATACCAGCCCACTCCTACCTGAGTGGGCTTCTTTTGCTTGAGGACTCTCCATTGGCCTGGCTGAGATTTTCTCAGAACTGTTTTGGGGTCTGACTCTTCTTATACAATTCTTCTTCCCTCTCTCCTTTCACAAGTGTCCAATCTGCCTCATGGTCTAAAAGTTCTCCCTTTCTGCTCCTGCTCATTCTCCCTTGATCTTTCATAGGTGTTCTCCCCAATTAATCTCATGCATACCTGATTCCTTTTTAGCATCTGCTTCTCAGACCAGAATAATTCTGAGGCTTGTGCTTTGCATCATGGTTCAGAGTTTCCCAAGGGGATTAAGCTCCAGTCACCCACTGTGCCTTATCCACTGTGTCTCTTCACGGTTACAGGATTAATGATGTGCCTGTTATTGGCTACCTTCCTCTCCCTCCCTGTATCACTTCACCCTTATCTACTCATGTCCCTTGCACCTTCCAATAAACTGCTTGCACTTGAAACTTGGTGTCTGGGGAAATGCATACTAAGACAGATGTTATAGGGAGAACAATGATCATAAATTTGGTAAGTATTTTCCAGCAGTAACATACGGTGTTACTGTTTTCTGGGCTCCGGGTAGGTAGAGATATTTGCACACTAACCAGTTGACAGCTAAACAGAAATTGCTAATAGCCACTGACCCACATGGTCACAAAGCTGCCTGTGCTCAGTCAGGCAGTGGCCAGGGTTTCCATGTTCCCAACCCTGAGAGGCATTGGCACAACAGATGGCTGATATATTCTGGGGTTTGTTTACTTGCAGAGACTGTACAGTTAAGGGGAAGAAGTCTAGTAAGTGAGCCAAATGCTGGAGTGCACATCTGGATGAATGCTTTGGGCAGCTGAGCATAGATCAAGAGGGTTATTACTGTTGTCAAAGAACTGAGTATTGTTATAATCTTCTCACAGGGCATCTGGGGAAGTGCCCTGCTGCTAAAAGTGTGGGCCTTTCTCAGCCTTGGACCCTGTGTTCCTGGTTGTCTACTCTTAAACCTTCACCAACATTCCCAGGTTACAGTTAAGCTAAATTAGCACCTGAAAGCCTTCCTCCATGGGCATCGCTGCTAACTCTCTAAGGCATTGAGTTTATTTAGTCAACTCTTCATAATCAAGTGTGCATTCTCTCTAGCTAAGAACTCTTCCATACCACCTATCCCCATCTTGGCATGCCTTGTTAAACTGCAAAGCATTTTAAAAGAAAGACCCAGGAGCCTTATTAAAAAGCTAAATCTATTCCTTAAACATCTTCTCAAGGATCGGGCAATTCCACTTTGAAGCATTTATCCAAAGGAAATATAATCAATGAGGAGCAATATTACTTATATAGCAAAAAAGGGTAATCTAAACGCTTAACAATAAGGTATATGTTAAATGAACCTATAGTATAGTCATATGATAAAATACTACACAGCCAATAAAAATCGTTGAGAAAAGTTCATGATATTTTATTGAGTAAAGTAAAATTACAAAATAGGAGTAAGATTTTCTGGAAATTATTTTTAAAGTGCATGATATACAGATAAATACATATGTGTGTGTTTGTAGAAAAATAGACTAGAAGGGTATCACCAATGGTTACTTATGAATGGTAGAATTAACAGCGATTTTCTTCTGCATTCTTTTCTGAAGTTTACAATTTTGTAACACAATGAATATGGTTTCCTTTGATATCAGGAAATAAAAATAAATAAATCTTAGTTTAAGAGAAGAGAAATTCTCAGTGTGTTCCAAAGACAACTGACATTGTCACTTTGATCTAGAGAGAGTGCATCAGGGGGTTAGGTACCTACACTGGATCAACCAAAGAATGAGTATTCATTAGATTTTTCTTTCTGTGTCCTGAGTTGTCTGCGGAGCCTAAGGGAAATCGTGGTCACTCTGCCCAGCCAGGGAAGAATTAGTGACAGATGCAAAGGATTGACAGGTACCTTCTAGGTTACAAGAAAAACAAATCTGCTAAGGAGAGCTTGTATAAACTCCTGACCTTACAACAAAAGGACATCAGAGAATAATTCCAGTCAGCTCCCCTGCCGTTTTCTTCAGAATGATGGGGATTAATCCCTTTAAAGACATATAACCACACACAGGTAAATTTCAGAGGCTGAACTTGCTGGGTACACACTTGTAAACCAGGCACTTGGTTTTAATCTTGGATTAAGAACCAACTGGCTCTGCTGCCTTAGGCTAGTCACTTAACCTCCCAGGTCCTCCGTTCTGATATCTGGAAAAGCGTGATAATCTTCCTGCCCTTCCGCCCAGTGAGGTTACGTGGAAAGGTTGAAAAACAACTGCAAAAAGTAGAAATCTCTGAGGCCTAGTAAATACTCTGATCTCTGTAAGCAGGGCTTTCTTCATAGCCATGTCTTTGAACTGATGTTCCTCTGCTCACAAGCAGGTACAGACTGACTTAGGGTCCAACGGTCATTTAAAGTTCTTGGTTGCAAGTAACAGGAATCTATTTTGTTTAAAATAAGATAAACAGGATTTGTTGGAACGTTATCAGAGTGGGAGGAAGAAGGAAGAGTGACTAGGGCACCAGTTCTCAAAAGGAGCAGGGACTATATTAAGTCTAATATCCAACAAGGATAACAACTGTCTTATAGCTGGAAGTACTACAACCAATCAAAACCAAACCTAGTGTGGTCGAGTCAATTCCAACTCATAGCGACCCTATAGGACAGAGTAGAACTGCCCCACAGGGTTTCCAAGGCTGAAAGTCTTTAAGGAAGCCGACTGCCACATCTTTCTCCTGTGAAGCAGCTGGTGGGTTCGAACAGTGGACCTTTTGGTTAGCAGCTGAGCACTTAATCACTGCACCACCAACATTCCTCAATTCCCAGATCACAGCCTCTCATTCGATTCTGACTCATGGTGACCCCATGTGTGTCAGAGTACAACTGTGCTCCATAGGGTTTTCAAAGTCTGATTTTTCAGAAGTAGATCACCAAATCTTTCTTCTAAGGACCTCTATGTAGACTCCAACCTCCAACTTTTTGGTTAGCAGCCAAGTACATTTTCACTTAAGTTACAGTGTTCCAAGTAGCAGAGCATAGCTCATGTGTCTGTCTAATAATTTTTCAAAAGCAAGAATGGGGAGTATCTGGCCCCTTTGAATCTGCAGTGGAAAGTTGTTGTTATTGTTGTTAGGTGCCTTTGAGTCAGTTCCAACTCATGGCAACCCTATGTACAAAAGAAGGAAACACTGCCCAGTCCTACACCATCCTCACAATCATTGCTATGTTTGAGCCCATTGTTGCAACCACTGTGTCAATCCATCTTGTTGAGGGTCTTGCTCTTTTTTGCTAACCCTCTACCTTATCAAGCATGATGTCCTTCTCCAAGGACTGATCCCTTCTGACAACACGTCCAAAGTATGTGAGATGAAGTCTCGCCATCCTTGCTTTCTAAGGAGCATTCTGGCTGTATTTCTGCCAAGACAGATTTGTTCGTCCTTCTGGTAGTCCACAGTATATTCAATACGCTTCTCCAACACCATAATTCAAAGGCGTCAATTCTTCTTTGATCCCTTATTCATTGTCCAGCTTTCACATGCATATGAAGAAAGTGATCCCTTAGAACTACCTTCTCACCAGGTCCACGCATGGAGGGGGAAAGGTAATTCCCTTAATCTAGGTGTGTCTCTTTTTCACAACCATAAAAGCCAAAACAATAGATCAGGCCAATTTAACATCAGTTCAACTGAAAAAGGAAATATCATGACAAAACTGATGTTATATCAAGGCTGGTTCACTGAATCTGCTCTTCTGGTCTTATATCATTGTTGTTGGGTACCACGGAGTCAATTCTGACTCATGGTGACCCCATGTGACAGAGTAGAGCCGCCCCATAGGGTTTTCTTGGCTGTAACCTTTATGGAAGTAGACTGCCAGTTCTTTCTCCCTTGGAGCCACTAGGTGGATTCAAACCACCAACATTTCATTTAGCAGCCAAGTGCTTAACTGTTGTGCAGCTAGGGCTCCTTTCTTATTTGATTACTGCCTGTAAAACCCAGACTAGTTGCAAACATTTTTGCTGAAGACAGTGCTCCACTCTGTCCCTTTATTCAAAAAAGTGTAGAGAACTTTTTGTGCACAGTCGAAAATACGGAACAGTCTCCTCCCCCTCCCAACTCTTAACATGTAACAAAACCCATCCATTCTTTACAGCCAATTCCAAAGCTATCACCTCCATGAGGTTTTTCCTGGCTACCCCTGTCAAAGCGACTCTCTGCATCCTCCGGACTTCTATGAGTCTCCACATCCATAACCTCTGAAGGCCATGACCCATGTGGTTCAGTCCCAGAGTGCACTACATTTCAGAAAGCATGGCTCAAATAGGCAAGAAATTATCTTATACCCTACATTCTATAAAGCCTCTGAACCACCAAATACCCCTCCATCACAAAGCATCTCCTATACTCATAGCCACACTACGTACGACGGAACAAAACACTGCCTGGTTTTGTGACATCCTCACAATGACTGCTATGTTTGAGTCCATTGTTGCAGCCACTGTGTTGAGCCATCTCATTGAGAGTCTTCCTCTTTTTCAATGACCCTATACCAAGAATAATGTCTTTCTCCAGGGATTGGTCCCTCCTGATAACATGTCCAAAGTACGTGAGATGAATTCTTGCCATCCTCATTTCTGAGGAGCATTCTGGCTGTACTTCTTCCAAGACAGATTTGTTCATTCTTCTGACAGTCCATTGTGTACTCAATATTTTTCACCAACACTGTAATTCAAAGGCTTCAACTTTTCTTTGGTCTTCCTTATTCACTGTCTAGCTTTCCCATGCATGTGAGGCAATTGAAAATATCATGCTTGGGTCAGGCACACTTTAGTCCTCAAAGTGACGTCTTTGCATTTTTAACATTTTAGAGGTCTTTTGCAGCACATTTGCCCAATACAATATGTCCTTTGATTTCTTGACTGCTATTTCCATAGGAGTTGATTGTAGATCCAAGTAAAATGAAATCCTTAACAACATCAATATTTTCTCCCTATATCATGATGTTGCTTATTGGTCCAGTTGTGAGGATTTTTGTTTTCTTTATGTTGAGGTGTAATCCATACTGAAGGCTGTAGTCTTTGATGTTCATCAGTAAGTGCTTCAAGTCCTCTTCACTTTCAGCAAGCAAGGTTGTGTCATCTGCATATCACAGGTTGTTAATGAGTCTTCTTCCAGTCCTGATGCCATGTTCTTCTTCATATAGTACACGTCTTGGATTATTTGCTCAGCATACAGATTGAGTAAGTATGGTGAAAGTATACAACCTTGATGCAAAACTTCTCTAATTTTCTGGCCATTCGTCTGTAAGTTTGTCATACTGTGGTGCCTTGCGTGTTGCTGTGATGCTGGAAGCTATGCCATTGGTATTACAAATACCAACAGAGTCACCCATGGTGAACAGTTTTCAGTGGAGCTTCCAGACTAAGATAGACTAGGAAGAAGGACCTGACAATCTACTTCTAAAAAAATTGGTCAGTGAAAAAATTTCCTGTTACCCTAGCACTTAATTTTCCCTTTACCATTTTCATTATGTAAATAAGACTTAAATTTATTCCAACCAGTCTTTCTTTTATCCTTCATTGTCCTGTCCTTCTGATTCTACATCACCTACACACACACACACACACACACACACACACACAAATACAAACCTAGAAACTGTCTGGCAGAGGCAGACGCTCTAGGGGAAGCAAGGGGAAAAATCAGGCTAGTGATAACAGGAAACCACAAGAAAGGTGGGGGTAATGGAATGAGGTCATATAATCACTGTCAGTTTAATAATTTGTATCCTGCCACTCATTTGGAAAATTATTTTGAATTAAAGTTATTTGTCCACATGCATTTTGAAATTTTCAAGGGCAGGGACTGAATCTCATTCGTCTCTTCAGCCCTCATAAACTTAGCAGTGTCTGATACATAGCAACCACTCAATATAAGTATAATGAATTAATGAGCACATTAATTAGTTAATTAGAGATACTCAGCAGGCTACTAGTAAGCTCCCCAAAAATGGTTGTGCAAGGAAGCAAATTAATGATTTCTGAGCTCTTGATCCCTTGAAGTTTTATTTCCTCCATATCTGTACAGATATCATTAATAAGGACTTCAAATAAATAAGATCTTGCAGAGAGTCAGGCTTACTACTAGGAGTCCAAAACCCATTTTGATCTTTGACTGAAAGAAGGGAAGATATGGTTCACAAAGTGCACACTTTTGAAAAACGAGCTTTAATTTCCTCTCCTCTAGCAGTAGCGTTTAGAAGCAGCTGAATGGCAGGAGAGAGGATGCAAAGGGGTGGAGGTTGAGGGGCCGTCAAAGTTGGAAGGTTCATGATGGCTGGCCCCTCACCAGAAGGCATATCACACAAACGAGACTCTTCCATTTCCTAGTGTTTGAAAACTCCAGTAACAAGTGATAACAACTATTTTATTCGTGGAGTACTTTCTACTTTCCTAAGTTCATGACCCCACTTAGAGCAATGGTGAGGCCCTCTTTCCTATTCCTAGTGACCTCTACCTCATCCACCTAATTCCACAATGGAAAGCCTCATACAGTAAAAGGGCACACACTATAACCAAAGCAAAAAAAAATCAAACCAATTGCTGTTTTCCAACTCATAGCAACCCTATAGTGCAGAGTAGAACTGCCCCATAGGGCTTCCAGGGAGTGGCTGGTGGTTTCGAACTACAAAACTTTTGATTAGCAGCTAAAAACGCTTCACCACTGTGCAACCAGGTCTCCAACACACTATAACAGTAATAATAAAATAAAAAGAGAATTAGCTATTTGGACCAGGGAAGAAAAATACACATAAGATGATATCAATATTCAGGCTTTTATTAAAATATAGTCATGATAATAATGAGCTCACACATATTAAGTTCCTGCTAGGTACTAGTCATTTTCCACACATTTCATCCCTAGCCTACCCAATGAAGAAAGCAGTATTATTATTTCTATTTTACAGATGGGGAAGATGGGGTATAGAGAAGTTAAGAGACTTGACGAAAGGCAAGGACTTGCCAACGGATCAGGATTTTTACCCAGGAATTTTTCTGCTCTGTGCACTCCATCACAGTACTGCTTCCATGGTCAAATCAATTTAAGAAATACTGAAGTTCAAAACGATGGAAACAACCTAGATGCCCATCAACAGACGAATGGATAAACAAACTATGGTACATACACACAACGGAGTACTATGCAATGAGAAAGAACAA
>NW_004444066.1:7403112-7424374 GCF_000243295.1 Trichechus manatus latirostris | reverse complement strand
TGTTAACCAATGTCATAAAACAATACGTGTACTACTGTTTCATGAGAAACTATTTGTTCTGTAAGCCTTCACCTGAAGTACAATACAAAAAAAAATGCCAAAAAAAAAAAAAATACTGAAGTAAATGACATTTCTTTACTATAGAACTTCAGTGTTTAACATGCTCCTTTGCACTGTGATTCTTTAAGAGTTGTTTTCTAAATTCATTTGATCATGAAACATTTTTGTTCTTGTGGAACTAGTATGCTATATTGGGAAACACATCATAGCTTTAGCCTCGACCTTGAGTTCAAAGTCTCTGGAAAGTTATTTGATGTTTCTCAAAGAAGAAGGTGGGTGGCTCATAGCACATCATGAAAAGTAATACAAAGAAAAAAAATTGCCTGTTACTTACTTCCTGCCAGGCTCTGTAGTAACTTGTTATTCCCATTTTTGAAATGAAGAAGCTGAGACTTAGAGATGTTTGCCCGGTTTGCCCAAGTGGTGGAGTCAGAATCTATTCCAGACAGGCTGAATCTCAGAGGCAATGCTTTGAACTACTGGACAAGGATACTACACAGAACAGTGTGCAACTAGGAATCTCCGAGCAGCGGCATGTTACCATGGAAACAGCACAGGCTATCCGAACAAACAGCCTGGCTGTGTCCTTGGGCTGAATCAACTTAACCTCACGGAACCTCAGTTTTTCCACCTATAAAATGGAGGCAATCAAACCCACGTTCCAGGGGTTGGAATTATAATTAAATAAGATAAAATATATAGAGGACTTAGCACGGTAACTCACCCACAGTACTGCTTGATGTTTGTAAGCTAATAATCAAGCTAATGTTTGATAAATGTAAGCTAATAATTCACTTAATTACGAACGGAGCACATAAACTTTTCTAGAAGACATTTTCCCTTTTCAGGGTAAGATTATGTTATTTCCCCTGAAATATTTTTTTCAGTATGCAGGTGACATCAGGCAGGACAGGTAAGGCAACATGGAGTCACAAGCACTTGGCTCATTTGTCTGGTTGGGACAGTTTGCATAAGGAGACACACTTTAACACACCGTTTTAGCATGTTCCTTTGATTTACTGACTGAACCCTTCCCCATATGATCTCATTTGTTTTCCTCTAATCATCCTTTCTCAATTCCATTTAGATTCTCCCCCCAAGAAGGAGCTGGTTGGGTCATACTTCATTCTACTCTTGACTCTTGTTACTTCATTTGCACATGATTTATCTAATTATATCATTAACAAGGAGGAGCCCTGTAACCTGGGCTACCAAAGTACTGCCTGCCCAACTGAGAAACACCTAAACCCTCTACAAATGATTGAACACCCACGTGTCCTCGTTCCCCTCACTTTTTGGACACAGGAGTGTAGACACTTCGCAGTTTCTTTGGCCCTACCTAGGCCAAACACATCTAAGCAAACACACCATATCCTCCCCAATCCATTAATTTTATATGCTTTCTTTCAATAACATAACATGTGTTTGGAAACATAACTGCAAAATTACACCTTTGCAAACACACTAGCTCTATACAATTTATATACTTAATCTTAAGCAATTTCCTTTGTCCAATGCAGTAGATTTCCTTTCTGATCAATAGTAGAGACATTAATGAACCAAAATCTATTTCCACCCTAGTCCAAACCACCACCAATGCCAAGGCCACCACTAGTCTGTAAGATGCCTTTGCACAAATTAGAAAGAGGCAATCCCCCTGGATAGATGTGACCCATGACAGAATGCAATGTGCTAAACCTGGGCTGAATTTCAGCTCCCACATTCCTACTCTTCAGGACACCCTCAGCAGTGCAGATCCCAAACAGCCGTACATGGTGAACCTGATCATCATTCACTAGATTACTATAATAGTATCCTTTCTGATTTCTCTTCTTCTTTGTTCATAGCAACCTGTATTCTATTCTCAACATAGTAGTTCAACTGAGCTTTTCAAAGTGCAAATCAGGTCATGTGATTCCCATGTTTCAAATTGTCACACTCGATTTCCCATCACACTTGGGATAAAATGCAAAATTCTTGACATGACCTACAAGACTGAATCTGATCTAGCCCCTTCCTTCCTCACCTTCAACTATTGTCCCCCTTGCTCATTCTGCCTGAGCTACAATGGCTTTCTTGCTTTTCATAGAACATTGTAAATTTATTCCTGCTTCAGGGATTTGTTCCATCTATTAGTCAACTAATGCTACATAACCAACCACCCTCAAAATAAGTGACTTACCACAATAAACATCTAATTTTTATGCATGGGTCTGCAGGTCAGCTGTGGCTCTGCAAGGGCCTACTCTGCTTCAGGCTTCATGTGAGCTGAACTGAGCTTCAAGCTATGACTTAGATTCAGATTTGCCCCAATTGTCTCACACCCTTCTTGCACCAGCTGCTACCCAAGGCATGGTCTTTTTATTGCAAGTGACCAGAGTATAAGAGACAAGTTGAATCATGCAAACACCTATAAAGTCTCAATTAACATTCCACTAGTCAAAACATGTCACAGAGCCAAGCCCAACATCAGTGGGGCAGGAAACTATACTCTGCCCACAATGGGAAGGAACTACAGAGTTATTTGTCAAATGGTAAGGATATCTAATACTATTATAGGGCAGAAAAGCATTAGGACCAACAATCCCATCTACCACCTCCTTGCGCTCCCAGAATCTAGAATGTTTCTCTCTCACATCTCCTCATGGTTTGCTCCTTTAATCTTCAGTTGCAACGTCACCTCCTCAGATAGGGCCTTTCCTGGCTACCTGAGCTCCTGTAATTCCAATGACTATCTATCCCATTACCCAGTTTTGTTTCATTCATTGTATGCAAAGCCTTAAATTAGCTTAATTATTTGTTTGCTTACTTATTTATTACATCTTCCCCCACTAGGAATGTAAGCTGGGATTTTCTCTGTCTTGCTCATTGCTTTAACCACAAAAACTAGAGCATCACTTGGCACAGAGTAAGGGCTCAATAAATTTCTGTTGATTGAGTACATCCTAGAAACATGTATTCTTATGAACATTTGTATCTTTATTTCTCAGTTCAGTGTTAGTCTCACAGCAAATGTTCACTTTTTCATTGTCATAAATGAATAAATGTGTGAATGTGAGCATGGGGGGCAGGAAAGAAGATTATATACAATGCAATATTAAGAAGAGAGGATTTCGAATCAAGCTCCAGCAGCATATGATCTAAGCCTCAGTGTTATTATCTATAGAATGGGAATAACAAGTGCAGGTTTTACTGCAAGGATGAAATCAGATGGTGCGCGTACAACACTTAGCTAAAGGAGGAAAATAGCATGTCGTAAGATGGAAAAAACAGACAACACAGAGAGTGGAGGCCTTTAGAAGAATATAAGGAGTTTGTTAACGGATGGCTCAGCTGGGAGATGTGTCCCCAGGCTTTTTCAATCAAATTCCTGCTCTGTTTTACCTACAATCAAGTAGATGGGCAAATTCTGGTTTCTGATGTCACAGAGGCCATTTGGGTTGGAGCTGGCTGGTGGCTGCATTCCCCAGTGACCTGCTATGGCTCCTTTTTACTGGCTTCCATCCCCCAAGCCTTCCTTCAGTACAGGACTGTCTACAAATGATTGATCCTAAATGATATGATTATACTTTTCCATCACACTCCAAAGAAATTATACTTTTGGAACATGGAGCTAGATTGAGTCCTTGTTTTGCTTTTTAGAGAACTCAATGTCCATCATTTCTGATCAGTCTGCTTTCTGTAAGAACTGTATTGACAAATTAACTTTCCCATGAGGTAGATAAGAAATGTACTTGACAACCCCATTGTGGTAGAAGGGTAAGGCAAAGAGCAGGAATTGACCCCAGAGTCACTTGTCCTAGTTGAGATAAATATGCAGTTAATTCTCCTGTTTTCAAACTGGACTTCGATTAGTTTTTTTCTCCTAGATTGTCAGTCCTTCTATTTTCATAAAGATTATCAAAATTTAGTAGCTTAATAGCTATTTAGTGGCCAGGGTATAAGGAAACAGTCACTCTTATTTACTGGCAATGTGATTCTACAATATTTCCCAAGAGTAATTCAGCATTTCCATCCAAACTTCAAATGCATATTCACTTTGACTGAGAAATTTCATTTCTAGGAGTCTAGACTGTGGTTTTTGTTGCACAAATAAGCAAGTAGATATATCTATCTATCTATCTATATATATATATCATCATTTCTGCCCTATATATGTATGTATACTCATATATAATTTGTTACTTACACAAATATTATAGATAAAGATTACATATAGCTAAGTATCTAATCTTTATCTCAGCATTGTTTGAAACCAAAATAAACAAACAGTAGGCATAAACTTGTCTATGGGTAGAAAAAAATTGGAAGGCTGCACAAAAAAAATGATTTAGAATAATGAGTGGAGATAGGAGAGCCAAGGAACAGGGAGTGGAAGAGCACAAAGCAGAGAAGACCTCTTATTTTTCCATTTATAGAATGGAAATTAAATTTTTTTAAACATGAGTATGTTTTAATTTTATTTTAAAATATCTAATTAATAAAAGAAAAAGTTGTGTCTGCTCCTACACGATCGAGGGGCATACAGACTTCTCAGATCACCTAAGTCGTCCTGTTTCTCATGTTCCTGTCTCATTTATTTCCACATCAGAGACAAGATGTGTGTTCTTACTAAAATGAGAAAATTGACTTCAAGGGTTTGCTCTCAAATGATGAGAGCCAAGGGAGTAAACAAACAAGCAGGGAGTCCCTAGAGTGGGGTGTAGGGAGTGGAGGGGTGGGCTAAATACAACTGGCCTGGGAGAATCACAAATAGGGTTTTAGGGCAATGTCACCTGGCTTCATCCCATAGGAGGGCATCAGGGCTGCACTGTGGGTCACTTTGGCACTGAGGCATGTCTCTGCATTAGAAGTACTCGCTCATTGTTGGAATGCTGGCCTTAGAGAGTCCAAGGTCATAGTCACAGTCCATGGAGAGGCTGAAATGAGGGTCATTTTGTCAAGGTGGAGTGCTAGAATTCAGTTGTTTTAACTAAGAGGGTCCACGTAAGAGTAAGGGATGAAGCAGATACATCTTTCCTGCACTGGAAAAATGCAGTGCCTGTCACAGGAAAATTTACTGAATATCTGTAATGTAGTCCCTGGGTGGTGCAAACAGTTAATACACTCAGCTACTAACCAAAAGGTTGGAGGTTCAAGTCCATGCAGAAGCACCTCAGAAGAAAGGCCTGGTGACCTACTTCTGAAAATTTAGCCACTGGAAACTCTATGGAGCACAGCTCTACTCTGACACACATAGGGGCACCATGAGTCGGAGTTCACTCGACTGCAACCGGTAACTGGTATCTGTGATATAGGTTAACAACCCCAACAACAATGACAACAGGTAATAGTGAGCGCATCCTACGAGCCAGGCACTGTGCTAAAAAAATACCGGTTGCCGTCAGGTCGATTCCGACTCAGCGACCCTGTAAAACAGAGTAGAACCGCCCTACTTATGCTTTCTCTTTGAATCCTCACAACAGGTGCTCGGACCTTGTTTATCTTACAGATTCAGTGCTTCTCTTACAGTTTATGCATGGCAGGGCCAGGAATAAAACCATGTTGGCCTGATTTCCCAAGCCCATGCTCTGACTACAACAACAAGGTGACGTTACTTTTGCCTCAGCATTCTAAGAGGCTTTTTAGCGAGGCAGGGTCACCCAAGCTGCCCCACGCAACAGTGGATAAGTTCACATGTCTGAAAACCCGTTATTTAGGCTGCTCGGGCCAAGGCTCAGGTCCACTTTGCCTTTCACTTTTGCGAAAGTATTTCTGTGGAACCGTAAGAAATAACTAGTTGCAAAGTGCAGTCATCACTGTAGTCATCACTCCCCAAGCTACTTTTGTTTTCCTGAGCTCTCAGGACAGAAGCTCAGACTCTGCTTCTCTTATCACCACCCACCCCCCTTCGTTTTATTCTTCCAAATAACATAACGCTAGGAGTTGTTGTTTTCTTCTTTTATTGTTGAGAATATAGAGACTCTCACCCATCAAGTATCTTGCCCAGCATTACTTAACTAATTTCTTAACCTCGCAGAATCTTAATTTGCTCGCTGATAAATTGCAGATAATAATACCCAAACTTCAGAGCTGTTATCAGGTTAAAATGAGATCATGAGTAATGAACAAAGTAGGCATTCAATAAACTACATCTGAGCTCATTGTTAGTAGTCAGATCACAGTGTTTGAAGTGGTGAAGTGCCTGTATGACCCTGGACAAGTTACATAACACCTCTAAACATCATCAGTCCAGTGGGAATAATAGCACTCAACTCTAGGGCTATTTTGAGGACTAAGTGGAATAAATGCTTTACATAAAATAGCTACACTAGTGACTGGTTCATACTCAAAACTCAATAAACAATTGTTATTGTTAGCTGTCATCGAGTTGGCCCCTGATTCATGGAGACCCCACGCACAACCAAATGAAATGCTGCCTCGTCCTTTGCCATCCCCAAGATCAATTGTGAATTGGAACTATATGATGTATACGGCTTTCATTGGCTAATTTTTGGAAGTGGATACCCTGGCCTTTCTTCCTAGTCTCTTAGTCTGAGAGCGCTTCTGAAACCTGGTCAGCATCATAGCAACACACAAACCTCCACTGACAGATGGGCAGTGGCTGCATGAGGTGCATCGGCCAGGAATCAAACCCAGGGCTCCTGCATGGAAGGTGAGAATTCTACCACTGACTCACCACTGCCTCCCAATAAACAATAATCTCCTTCAAAAGGAATGCTGTTAACATACGCGTCTGTTTCTATCTAACTCTATAAACTTGATGTGTCCTATATGAAAGCAACATCCTCCCTCTCCTTGCCCTTCCGCACCTGACTTTCCCTCATACTTCTTAGGAGAAAATAGAATATTAAGTGGGAAATTTTCCTTCCCTTTGACATTGCTTCTTAATAGGATGAGGCAGCCTCACAGCAGGCTCCAGCTTTTTCATCACCCAAGTCACCGAGGGCTCTTCCCAGTGGTCTAAAGCAGGATGGCTCAGAAGAGGCTGAATTTTGGCATGAGTCTTATTCAGGAGCACGTTTGCTGCAATTCTCTGCTCCGGCCACATGCTTGATGGCTTTCCAGCACAGCATTTGATGTGAAAGGGAGGAAGAAACAGTCCCTCTCACCCAAGGTTAAAAATAAGTTCTAAGGCCTGGAGGCAAAGCAGAGGTGATGCCAGCTAGCTCCTAAAACAGTTGATAAACCAGCAGTCTCCTGCAAGCAATTTCATGCATTTTCTTTTCTGTTTTCTCCTCTTGCATACTCTTTTCCTAGCCATGCTGGGTAAAGTCTGACAAATTAAACTAGGAAAACACCAGGTGTCCTGTCACCTAATCTCCAGCCTAAGGTTGTACCTGCCCCTCTGTGAAGTCCTATCTCCCCATCACCTGTCTTCTCGTGCTCAGCCTTCAGGTACACAGTTTTGGAACTCAGCAACTCTACATGAAATATGCCAGATCTGTCAAGAGGCAGGGTGGTTCAGAGATGCCCTGAAGCAGGGCAGAGAAAGCTGGCTGGGGTATGAGGCACAAGATACAGGCAAACAACCACCAGGAGCCCGGAGATGCAAAGGTGGTTTCAGCCATGTGGCCACCTTGATACAGAAAGGCAATGACTTCAGCCTGTAGCTTCTCTCCTGACATCCAGCTTGGTGGAAATTACCACTGAGAGCAGGATCTCTGTGCCTGTCTTCATGGGAACACAGAGAGCTACTTTCCATCTGCTACGGGTAATGTGCTTATCATGGTGAAATGCACATGTACAGTGCTAGCTGGGACCTAAAAAGGCCAAAGAGTTCAAATGTTCTAATTAATAAATTACTACCATTGTGTGTTTCCTAAGTGCCAGGCATTATCTCTTCTAAACTTCACACTCTCATATCAGCTCAGTCATTATGATGTTATCCTCATTTTACAAATAGGAAGATCAAGAAAGAGAGAGAGAGCTCTTAAACATCTTGGTCACGATCACAAAGTTAGTGGATCAGGCAGAAAAGTGTAAGGAACAGAAAATCCAACAGACAATGGCTTACACAAGTGAGGACTGTGTTTCTTATGTGGCAGCATGATGGGAGATAGGCAACCATTGCCATTGGTTTAGTGGTTCAACAATGTCAGGTAAGCACCTCTGTGAATTCTTGTGGCCTTCCCCTCCTGGTTGCAGGATGACTGCTTCATCTCTGGCCATGAAGTTTGTATTCAAGGTAGCTGATGAAAGGGGGCAAGGGAAATACCAACATCTCTATGCTTTCTATGGAGAAACAAGCATTTTTCCAGAATTTTCTGCAGACATCCAGTAATGCCTCATTGGTCAGAAATAAGTCATATGGTCTCATTAGCTGCAAGGGAACCTGGAAAATAAGTATTTCGCCTGTAAAGCTTCCATAGAGGAGGCAGGCAAAGAAAAGATGATGCCAATTTAGACCAGGGTGGTGGTGGTGCTGACAGTAGTGAGAAGTAGACAGCCTCAAGAGATATTCAGTGGTAAAAATCATCAGGCAGGGCTTGCCGATTGACTGTTTAAGGGAGAGAAAGGAATCAGGAATGAACCCTAGGTTTCTAACTTGATGCATTTATTGAGATTGAGAATCATGAAGAAGGAACAGGTTTTGGAGATGGGAGGTCATAAAGTGCACTTTTGGACATGTTGAGATTAAAGTGTCTTTGGGATATCTAAATGGAGATGTTGGCAGTTAAATATAAGAGTCCAAAGTAAGAAAAGCAGCCTGAGCTGGAGATATGAGAGATACAAATTTGTTGTTATCCATCTGTTGAATTAGCCTGGGACCTCTTACCTTCCTTTACTGATATCTCTGCCCTCTTCCTTTTTCTATGGCAGTGTTTCTCAACTAGGGACATTTTGTCCACAGGGAGCATTTGGCAATGTCTGGAACCCTGGTGGCTAAGTGATTAAGCGCTCAGCTGCGAACCCAAAATGTCGGTGGTACGAACTCACTAGCTGCTCCTTGGGAGAAAGATGTGGCAGTCCTCTAGGATCACTATGAGTCATAATTGATTCGATGGCAATGGGTTAATGGTAAGATATTTTTGGTGCCATAACTCAGAGGGTTGGGGGAGAGTGCTACTGGCATCTAGAGGCCAGAGATGCTGCTAAATATTCTATGATGCTCAGGGCAACCCTCATAACAAAGACTTAAACTTTTTGCCATCTAGTCGATTCCAACTCATAGCAACCTTATAGGACAGAGTAGAACTGCCCCATAGGGTTTCCAAGGAGTGACTGGTGGATTTGAACTGCCGACCTTTTGGTTAGCAGCCGAGCTCTTAACCACTGTGCCACTAGGGTTCCAACAAAGACTTGTCCAGTCCTAACTGTCAATAGTGCTGAGGTTGAGAAACTCTGCTCTTTGGTAACCTCATTTCTGACCTTAACCCTCCTCTGGTCCCTGATTATACCATTTATGTGGATCCCACCACTCCTCTATGCCTCTGATGTTGCTGTTGTCTTTAACTTGCTATGACATCATTCTACAGCAGCTTTACAGAGCTAGGCGCCATAAAGATCCTCTCATGGTGCTATGTGGAGACCAGTACTATTGTTGGCTTGACAACAGCTATGTTTAAACTCATTGCTAGAATCAGGAGCCTGACTTGGTTTATAATACAATTTAAGAGTCTCCTGAATAGTGAGATCATAGAAAATGTTCATATTATAAATTAATTCAATCACTATTTCTAAGACGTTGAATCTAAGAGGCATCTTGAATGTGTTGAAGTAACCTTTAGACACATGAAAAAACCTGCTACTTTAAAGAGAATTTTTTACTCCAAGAAGTAACTTAGGTTGATAAATTACTGAGGATGGATATATAAAAGGAAATCTGGAGATATCTGAGGCATATCTCTAAGCTTTTGAGGTTATGTCAAGAACAGCCACATATCTCATAAACTACTACTTGGTTTCCCTCTAATGGTCACTTTTGTGCAATTTTCTGATCAGCCACTTGAAAAAAAATTAAATTCTTTGCCTACAAAAGCCATACAGTTGCTTCCAATGAGGCTTTATTAACCAAATTAATTTCAGAGACACACTGTCAGGATAAACCAGTTGAGTAGGAACTCTTTCTTAGCATGAATCAAATAGAGCCTATGTATGATTCTTAAGGACTTACAAAAAAGCTCAAGTACATGTCTGAATTCATAGGCTCTGATCCAATGACGTGGAGACCAGCAGACCATCAAAATTAATTGAAAGTGCTGAACCATTTCATGACTGATTTATTTTGTATTACAAAAAGTTAAATAAAACGGGAGTTGCTAGGTTAGCCTCTGCCCTAAAGAATTAGTCTAAAATTACAATTGAAATGTCTCAAATGAAATTATTGTAAAACTCATTAAGATATATATTAGGTTCCCAAATCACACTTATGCCCTTTGTAATTGAAATATTGAGCTACTCTCATTTACAGATAACTTGGATCTCAACAGTGAGCAAGTAGCAATCTCACCGGTGCAAAGACACCTATTTAGGTGCGCTCTCCCCTCCCCATGAGTATGAAATATCTGGAAATGAGAAATGTTTCCCCAAACCCAAGATTGTCTTAGACTCTTAGTGCTTTTGTAACAAAAATACCACAAGTGGGTGGCTTTCCAAAAAAAACCCAAACCCATTGCCATCGAGTCGGTTTTGGCTCATAGTAACCCTATAGGACAGATTAGAACTGCCCCCATAGGGTTTCCAAGGAGGGTCTGGTGGATTTGAACTGCCAAACTTTTGGTTACCAGCCAAGTTCTTAACCACTGTGACACCAGGGCTCCTATACCACAGGTGGGTGGCTTTAGCAAACAGAAATTTATTTTCTCATAGTTTACGAGGATAGAAGTCTGAATTCACAGCCCTAAGGGAAGGCTCTCTCTGTCCACTCTGGGGGAAAACCATGGTCTCGGCTTCTCTAGCGTTCTTCTCAGAGTTCATTGGAGATCTCCATGTAGCGTGTATCTTCACCTCTGTGCTTACTTCTCTGTGCCTGATCTGCTCTTTTTATACCTCAGAGTGAGCAGGTTTAATTCACACCCTACAATGATATGACCTCATTAACATAATAAAGAAAAATATTCCCAAAAAGGATTACATTCACAGTTATACCCGAAGAAACCAAACCAAAACTGTTGCCATGAATTGATTCCAACTTATCAGGATTTCAACACATATTTTGGAGAGACACAACTCAATTCAGAACAAAGACCATATCATTTTAGTGTATTTTACATTCTTTTTTATTGTTCCTGGAATGCAGGACAGGAAACTCAGGTAGGCGGTCAACTCAGCAGCAAAACAGAATATTTAGAGGACTTTCTTCAGAGGCATCCAGCGTGATTTCCTTTTTTTTAAAAAAAAAAAAAGCCAAAACCTGATGTATTTAAACCTTGATTTGCCTTACAAAAATTCAATGGGAAGCATAAACATGACATTCAAGGAGATGGGGGATGAGGTGGATGGCTTGGCTGGGCAGACATCAGTCATGGTCTCCCTGAGAGACCCTGCCCAGTGGCTCTGGGATCCTGTGCTGGGTTCCTGTGGGCCTGTGTCGTAGCGTTGAGGAGTCCCACAGACCCCATGTGCACACATGTGGTGGAGGATACTGGAGGCTGACACTCATGTTTCTAGAGCCATGGAAGACAGGGAAGGAGGCTGTTACTCTAGTGAAATGGAAAGAATTCTATGGAATTTTCCTGGGCTTTGGGGTGGTTTGGGGTTTCTGGAAAGAGAAGTCATAAATTCAGCTGGTGACCTTGGGCCTCATTTCCTTCTATGACACATTCAGAATTTGCGGGCCAAAACATGAAACCAGGGGCATGGAGTGCAAGAGAGGATACATTCAAATACCCTTTGCAAACAATTAGGGAAGGAGACACAGGATTTGGGGGCTTTTGTTACTGGGCCAAATTCGGCATGAGTCCCCATGTGTCACGGCCCTTGGTGAAAGTTGGAGACAAGGCTGTCTAGAATGGGGCTCACCATGTCTAGCATCCACATGACACCAGCGTGTCTTTCCTAACAGGTGCAGAATAAATGCATCTCATACAGCAGGGTGACTCTCATCAAGTCATCAACCTTTCTGCTGATCAGCAACAAATCCCAATACTTTTTGACTGTAAACTGAGAATCAGTGCTACTGTTGTGTTAGCTCCAGCATGATTTCTAAAGCAGCAATTCCTGTGTCTTTCGAACTGATGGTACAAGCAGGATCAGGCAGGAAATCTTCCTTCTACAAATAAAAAAAACATTGCCACGAAGAGGTCAATTGACCCTTGCTCTTGCCAAGTCTGCCCCTGAGAGCCCCTTAGGCCTTATCTTGTACCTGTCTCCCCTTTCCACACTGCATTCCAGACACCCCAGCCTTCTTCAGTCCCCCACACATGCAGAGGTCCACGCCCCCTTTCCACAGGCAGTTCTCACCACCTGGAACGCACTTCCCCTTCTCTCCTGTCATCCAGTCAGCTCCCATTTGCATTCCTTTCTCAGGAATCTTCACTGACATCTCACACTAGGTTAATCCCTAGAGTTATAACCTCCCTTAGCTTTCCATAACACAACACAATGCTAATTTAGTAATTAATGGTATAATTTTATGTTGTAATATCTTCCTCTCATTAGAATTTAAGCCTTGAGCAGACAGGGATTGTCTGTTTCATGTTATCATTATACTCTTAGAAACTAGCACAATGCCTGGAGCATAAAAACCAGTTGCTGGTGAGTCAGCTCTGACTCATGGTGATTGCATGTGCCTCAGAGTAGAACTGCGCTCCATAGGGTTTTTAATGACTGATTTGTTTGGAAGTAGATCACCAAACCTTTCTTCTGAGGTGCCTCTGGGTAGACTCAAACTGCCAATCTTTCTGTTAGCAGCCAAGTGCCTTAACCATTTGCACCATCCAGGGACTCCTGCCTGGAACATTAAAAAAATGTTGAGTCGATTCCAGCTCATAGCCAATATCTTAACCACTGTGCCACCAGGGCTCCGCCTGGAACATAGTGCTCAATATATGTTGAATGAATGAATGAATTAAAATAAACTAAAATCTCTATTAACCATGATTATGCCCTCCCTTTGTTAATTTGTTTCTTTTCTGAGAACATATAATTTAGCACAGTTTACGTTAAAAGTGCTCCCATTTGAGAGCCAGGCAAAAGAGTCCTCCAGATATTTCCCATGGGGCATAATTAGCTAATGTGCATGTAGATCCTAGGTTGACAGAGAGTTAACAAATCAGAAGCCTTCATGAGTAAGGACAGTGTTTAATTCAGGGAAATAAAAGATGAGGGAAGTCAGTTAGTTAATCCCAGGCCGGAGAGAAAGAAGAATTGCCAGCTGCTGAGAGTCTAGTCATTCTTTTGTGGCATGTTTAAATGTTCCAACCATTTATTTATAATTAGGCACAGTGGGGAGCTAAAATGAACTTTCCTGTACAATGCTTTGCCAGCATTTCTGTAAAAGATTGGTATAGTCTATTGCAAGCTCTTAGCTATTGCCTGTTACATGGTTTCTCTACATGGGGGCAGCATGCTCAAATGCCTATAGGGGCCAGTTAATGCCTGAGTGAAGCTGCCTAAGGGGTGGAGAGGGGGGTCTGTAGCCTACTGGGGAGCCTGTGATCCACTTGAAGGAACAGACACAGCTTAGCTGCAGTCACTGTTTCCATGTACAAATGAGGACTCACTGTAATTGTGAGATTTCCCCATTTTTTAAATGAGAACCACTTTTTAAGTCACTATACAAGCTAACCAAAACATATCTCTGGAATGGATACACCCAAGGGCCACCAGTTTGCCAATTCGACTCCACAATCCCTATCTTTGATCCTTAGGGAACCAAGAGTTGACCATGGTGAGACATTCTGACTGGGTCAGACCCAGGTACTACGTAGGGTAGGGAAAAACGTCACAGCCAGGTGGTGGCTTCTTGGCCCGGCATTCAAAGAAAAAACTGTTCTACTCTCTCATTGCCAACATCTTATCATTCTTCCCACTGTCTCTGAAAACCAGGTTGGAGACAAGCACAGTCTTAATTTACGATAGGAAGGGAAAGCACCAGCTCCAACTTGCATTTGACCGTACAAAGATGTCTCACTAGAGAAAATGTCAACCTCATTCAACTTATTCTCTTTCCAAAACAGCCTGTCTCTCCAACAGGCTGCTTTCCTTTTCATTTCTTTCATTTATTTATATGTATTGAGATATTTTTAAAAAAAAAACAACAAAACTAGAGAATAAGCCATGTACCCACCACCAAGAAGTAAAAACTATAACATGTTGCCATAATTGCTTCATCTTTTTTTAATACATGAAATAAAAAAGGAAGATGACATTTCTTTGTCCCAATTTGCAGTCTCTCATCTTCCCCTTTCCCTGAGAGCGTTTCTTTGAACTATATTATCCAGTCCTTTTTGCATTTTTATATCCATTATGCACATATATATCAAGAAGCATGTACATTATTATATTTTAGTGGTTTAAACTCACATAAATGTTACCATGCTGCATGTTCCATTCTAGAATGTGCTTTTTCCAGTCATTATGTATTTGAAATCTATCCATATAGAGAGGAAAAGAAAAACAGAGAGAGCACACCAATTCATTCATTTTAATTGTATATTGTATTCCATCATATGAATATACCTTATTTTATTTTTTTATTTCTCAAATGATGGCATTTACCATATATACATACATGTCAGAACATAGTGTGGATTTTTTTTTCAAAATTATCCCTCAGACTAAGTGCCTCATATGTGAGACTTTACAAAGTCTCTCATATTACGGTGCAATCTCTCACTGTATTTTGAACCAGTATCATTGGAGGAGACACATTATCCTAAATGACATTAATTAATGCTAACTTTGGATGCTTATAGAGGTCACCTAATGGAAACTCTTTTTAAAAAAAAAGGAAATGAAATTTAGCATAACCAAAAATCCAAACCCGTTGCTGTGAAGTTGATTTTGACTCCCAGTGACCTTATAGGACAAAGTAGAACCTCACCATGGGGTTTCCAAGGCTGTAGTATTTATGGAAGCAGACTGCCACATCTTTCTCCGGCAGAGCAGCTGGTGGGTTTGAACAGCCAACCTTTACGGTTAGCATACAAGTGCTTTAACCACTGAGCCACCAGAGCTCCTTGAGATTTAGCATAGACCAGGTAATTATCTGAGTGCATGACTTCTAATTGCAAGTGTTGTGTGCCATTATATATAAGCCCTTTAGAGATCAGTTTAAAAACAATACCGCAATTGGTTATGCAGTAAAGAGCAAATATGTAACTATCAGACAAATGAACAAGCCAGCTGTCTTAATGTTAGGACATTGGCCCCTCATAGTTGGAATAATTTCCAGAGAAACCATCATAGACTGATTCATAAACTACTAAATCTGATATGCCTTAGGATATTACTTACGCGACTCAGAAAGTGGCTCTTTACTCATGAGAATCCTGATGTCAAAAGTACATAGAGGTTTAAGTCAAATCATTTCCCGAAACATTTATTGGGGGAAAAAAATCAACACTTCTAACTTAATATTTTATGTAATATGTGACTTTAAATATGTGTGTTTAACATTTTTCATATATAGTTGGCTATTTCTGCTACATCTGTAAAAGTTTGGTCCCAGACCTTTTTCTTAATCTTCTCGTTGAGAAAATGGGATGGAGGGGTAATTGTATATTTGAAGTTGCCTTATACTTAGGCAAGGTCCCTGGATGGAGCAAGCAGTTTGTGCTCAACTATTAACTAAATGTTGGTGGTTCGAACCCACCCAGTGGTGCCATAGAAGAAAAGCCTGGTAATCTGCTTCCATAAAGATTGCTTGTAGTTAGTTGCCATTTAGTCAATTCCAACTCATGGCAACCCCATGTGTGCAAAGTAGAACCATCCCATAGGGATTTCAAGGCCGGGACCTCTCAGCAGCAGATTGCCAGGCCTTTCTTCCAAGGTGCCCCTGTATAGGTTTGAACCGCCAATCTTTTAGTAGTCAAGCGCTTAACTGTTTGAGCCACTTGGGGACTCCCAAGAAAACCCTATGGAGCAGTTCCGCTCTGTAACACATGGGGTCACCATGAGTCAGAATCTACTCCATGTCAATTGGTTTGGTTTATATTTAGGCATACATGACAAATTGTTTCTAATTTTTCTTTATTACAAACAGCATAGCAATGAACATCCTTATATTTATTTCCTCTTGCACCTGGCCAATAAGAATTTCTCTGGTGTGTATGTCTAGAAGGAGAATCAGCTTGTTACTTTCTTACTCTGTAATGTCTTTAGAATCCTGTGGCACATCTCAAAGGACTTTTGGGTTTTACGTGTCAAAGAGCCTCAGAGAAGCAGGCTGAAATTCCAGGTCAGCTCCACTCAGAAGCCTCTCGTAACAGAGCCCTCTGCCTCACAGCACTGTGCTCTGTGAGATTTTCTTCCCCAGCTGACTTCCTCACCCATAGTCTGTGAATCAGGGACTGGCCAGAGTCTCAGTTTCAAAGTGACCTTCACAGGAAGGGATCACAAGTCATCCACAAGAGATTTTGCCACTTACGTTTACCTTTAGCCTTCTCTGCAGAGCAGGCGTCCCTCCTCATTAGTACGGAGTGCGGATCCCAGAGCAAGAATCTGTGCATGGCCTCTGGGCATTCCGGCCAGAGCACATTTCCAGAGTACAGAAGGGCCTAGAGAGGAAAAAAAAATCCCTAGGTGAAGGCAAGCCTTCCCCTAATTAAGCTATCAGGTGAAACTAACTGGGGATTTGACAGAGAACAGAAGTCACCAGTAAGCTGGAAAAGCAGCAGGTCCAAAAACAAAACAAAGAGAAAACAGGGCACAGTTCTCTACATGCTAAATAATTTCTTAAGTTTGTCCATTCAAAGTGTGAAACAGCAAAGATGACACTTGGAGGACTAAGGTGCACCCGACCCAAGCTAGTGTATTTTCAATTGCCTCATATGCATGCAAAAGCTGGACAGCAAATAAGGAAAAACAAAGAAGAACTGATGCCTTCGAACTATGGTGTTGGTGAAGAATATTGTATATACCATGGACTGCTAGAAAAATGACCAAATCTGTCTTGGAAGAAGCACAGCCAGGATGCTCCTTAGAAGCAATGATGGCGAGACTCTCCAGCCCCTAGAGAAGGACATCATGCTAGGTAAAATAGAGGGTTAGCAAAAAACAGGAAGGCCCTCAACGAGATGGTGTGTCTGCAACAATGGGCTCAAACATAGCAACGATCGTGAGGATGGTGCAAGACCGGGCAGTGTTTCATTCTGTTGTACGTAGGGTCACTATGAGTTGGAATTGACTCGACGGCACCTAACAACACCAACAAAGTGCAACCTCAAAATATGACATATTTGAAGTCCCACTGACTTCATTCAATGTAACAGGAAGTGTATAAACCCACAAAATTAGGTCCCCCAGAAAAGGCCCAAATCCAATGTCACTGGAGTAACTCAAACCAACCATTCAGGTAACTCATAGGATTTGAGTAGCAGCTCTACTTCTGAATAGCTGTGGGGTAAGCTACTTAACCTCTGAGCCTCTATTTCCTCCCCTACAAAATGGGAATAATAATACCTGTCTCATGGGGTTATTGTGAGGACTAAATGGCATGATGCACATATAGCCTCTGTCTTAGGCTGGGTTCTCTAGAGAAGCAAAAGGGGTAAAGCTTATAAATATATAGAGAGAGAGATTTATATCAAGGAAATGGCTCACACAATTGTAGAGGCTGGAACGTTCCAAGTCCATGGATCAGGATAGAGGCTTCTCCTGATTCACGAAGCCTCAGGGGCTTGGTGAACTCAAGACTGGCAGGTCAGAGAGCAGGGCTCTTGCTCACAGGCTGTGAAGATCGATGAATCCCAAGATCAGCAGATAAGCTGATAGCTCAAGTCCCAAGAACCAGAGGTCAGATGAACAGGGCACAGCCACAGGATCCAGAGCGAGCAAAAAGCCAGAACATCTGCTTATATTCCGATGCAGGCCACATGCCCAAGGAAACTCCCTTTAAACTGAGTGGCTACTCACAGCAGATTCCATCATGGGAGTGATCACATATAAACACCGAGAATGGTGTCCCAGCCAAGTTGACACACGATCTTAACCATCACAGCCCCTGATATGTAGGGAGTATCTGAAACAAATTAGCTATTGTATTTTCCTCTTTTCATTTTAAAAGTAATCAGAACCAGTGCTAATGCTAATACTAATACCAATACTAATATTAATGATATCAGACTTTGAAAGTTTATTCTGTACCACTGGGATAAATTAACTCATTCCACCTTCATATGAATAGGATATGAATATTATTTCATGCTCATTTTATAAATAAGGCAACTGAGACTCAGGAGATTAAGTAACTTGCCCAAGGTCAGTCAATGAAGGAGTGGCAGAAATTGACTCAAGTCTAAATTGGGCTAATTCCAAAGCTCCTATTCTTCACCATGATGGACCATCTTGCACAGCTTCTCCTGCTGCAGGTAAATTGTGTGAGAGCAATCTCTGGGAGAATTTGATTTATACACACTGCCTCTGCTCACCAAGAGTTGGACAAAATAAAAAGCCTCAAACAATGTTGATTTTTTTAATTCTAAATAATATAGCGTTCTGTACCTGAATTCTCTGGGCAGTTGACTCACCTCATCTCCCATCACTTCACTTTACCTCTGCAGATACAACAGGGAAAACCCATTATGAACACTCCTTGTTCTAGGAGGTGACTGCACAGTCTCAAATCAAGTCAGTGGTTGCCTCATGGTGCAGTTTTCTCTCTCTTCCAATTATTTTTCTCCTCAAGCAAAAATGAAGCTTTTATTCAAAGACTCAGGATATTTAGTTCATGCTCAGTGATTGAAAGTTAAGAATGTGAATATTAAAAAAAAACTGTAAGAAACCAATGATTGTTTATCCTGGTCTTTGGAATGAGTTTGGGGGCTTGCATTTAAAGGTAGATATGTCTAGCATTCTAAAAACCACTTAAGGCCAAACATTGAAGTTCTCTGAAAAGACCAAAAACTAAAACAATGAAGACCTGATCCCTTTTCTTTCTCTTCTTGGTCAACTTCATTTATTCATTTACTTCTAAGCACCTACACTATGGAAGGTTCTGGGAATCAAGGGCATTAAGGCATAGTCCTTACAAGCCAGTTAATATTTATCCTACAGTACCACAAGTACTATGTCAGAAGGAAGCACAGAGTGCAGTAATAGTTATAAAAGCCATGATTTATTGAGCGCCGCTCAATGTCAGGCAAAATGCTTCACATGCATTGTTTTATTCAACCCTTAACACCTGACAAGGTCCTTATTACAAACATGGAAACAGACTCAGATGACATGACTCTTCCAAAGTCACACATTTACTAAATAGCAGAGCTGGGATTTAAGTGCAGGTTGACCTGATTCCAGAACCTGACTTTGTAATTATTCAGTAATGTTGTCAAGGGGGAGTAGTGAATGGATACAAAACCTGCAGGGAAGGGCAATCAAGAGGTCTTCACCAAGGAGGCAGCACCCTGAGTCTGAAACGTATAAGTGATGACCCAAAGGAAAGAGATAGAAAGTGCCTTCCTGTACCTGGGCCTGGAGAGCTAGTGGGTTCCAAGCCATGAAGTCCCAATATGGCAGGTTAAAGAGATGGAACTTGGTCCAGAAAGCCATGGGAAGCCATTGAGTGATTTTAAGCAAGGAAATGAAATGTTTAGACTTTATTTTTATAAACATCACTCTGGCTGCTCTGTGGAAAATGTATCAGAGGGTAGCAAAACTGGATCAAGGAAGATGTATTAGGTGAATACCAGTAACAATGATAATAATACTAGCTAATGTTCAAGGTTGCAATGATTCAGGAGGAAATGATGAGGGCCTGGGAGGCTATGTAGAGTGCATGATCATACAGCTAGTAAACGGTGGGGTTTGGAAAAATGTCATTTCTTATTTGAAAAATAAGATTTTCTCATTTGGAGGAGTCTTTATACATTTTTACAATACACTGCTATATAGAAATAGCTAACTCAAGTCCAACTGAGATAACCTGTCCATTAATCACTCTTTAAATACAAACTACTTAACACTGAGCAATGTCAAGGAAAAAAGCACTCTCAGATTCATATGAAAAATGATGGATGGAATAACATATCAGCTCTTTTCCTTAAAAAATGATCTAGACAGGTGTTGGTGGGGAAGATAGATGACTGTAGCTATGAAAGCTACCACAAGGAATCTTTATGATGGAACTGTTCTGTACTTTAACTGTGGTGGTGGTTACATGAATATACACATGTGATAAAATTACATAGAACTAAATACACACATAAATGAGCACATGCAGAACTCATGAAAGCTGAATAAGGTCAGTGGATTGAATAAATGCCAATTTCCTGGTTGTTATATTGTATTATAGTCATGCAAAATGTTATCATTGGGGGAAACTGGATGAAGGGTATACAGTAGCTCTGTAATATTTCTTACGACTGCACGTGGGTCTACAATTATCATAAAATTAAAAAGTTAAAATAATAATAATAATCTAACTCAGTGGTTTTTCAATGCATTCTGAGTCACAGAGCCCCTTTGAGAAACTGGTGAAAACTATAGACTCTCTTCCCATAAACATACACATGCAAAATTTTTCATACTGTTTCATGAAGTTCACGAAGCCCTCTCGAAATTCCTCAGAGACACCTGAAAAGCTGATGCTTCATCTTTCCAAAGGCAGTGTTGTGTTAAGAACTTTGACTCTAGAGCATGATAGCATTCAGATCCTGAGTCCACCATTACTACAACTTCCACTGACCTTGGGCAAGTTGTTTAACTTCTCTATGCCTCAGTTTCCTCATCAGTAGAATAAAATTTATAATTTTACCTACCTCATGGAGTTTTATCAGAATTAAATGAATTAATATAGTAAAACACTTAGAAGAGTACCTGGCACATAATAAGCACTGAAAAACCACTGGTGGTGCTGTGGTTAAGAGCTCAGCTGTTTAACCAAAAGGTCAGCAGTTTGAATCCACTAGCCACTCCTTGGAAACCCTATGGGGCGGTTCTACTCTGTCCGATACAGTCTCTGTGAGTCAGAATTGACTTGTCTAATTTTTTTTTTTTTTAATATTTTATTGTACTTCAGGTGAAGGCTTACAGAACAGATAGTTTCTCATGTAACAGTAACACACATGCTGTTTTATGACATTGGTTAACAACTCCA